>NC_137884.1:13427000-13574500 GCF_963924005.1 Protomyctophum bolini
GTGTGTGTGTGTGTGTGTGTGTGTGTGTGTGTGTGTGTGTGTGTGTGTGTGTGTGTGTGTGTGCATGCGCGTGCGTGCGTGTGTTGTGTCAACTTGTGCATGTGTATTTGGCCTCCTACATGTTTGAATCACTGCTGAATCAAAGCGTGTGCGTGCCTGCCTGCATACAGTACGTGTGTGCGCTCACGCCATCATGCGCTGCTTGCGTACAAATCGCCTTGACAACGCACACACGCACGCATGCATGCTGTGCACGCTGCACGGTCTGGTGTGTGCATTCCGTTTGACGCCTGCTCGCTTGGCTCACATCAAGGACCATTATTTATTATTGGTTATTTGAACCACGGACCACCATTTGATGACATTCAGCCTCTCAGACCCAAAACTATAAAGAATGCTTTGTTGTCGTTGGACTTGGACAACAGGCTGTATTGCTGTTGGTATACCATAGATAACAGGCAAACGTTGAATTGTGTAGACTTCTTGTAAATTAAGTATAGGCCCAATGCAGATGTTTAACAATAATTTAACTCTTGAGAGCGTAAAATGGGTCCATTTGGTTACTATACCTCTCCATTATTTAGCTGCATTTGGACCACCTGGAACCCCCTCGAGGCCCACCGGTGGTCCCCGGACCACTGGTTGAAAAGCCACTGCGCTAGACGACCGGCCCACAGGTGTCATGATGACATGTCTCCACGCTCGTCGGGGGACGGCTCCTCTGTCGACGCCCACACGCTGCTTGACGGGAGGACGCCGGCGAAGGGGGAGGGTGTAGGAGGAGCAGGAGGAGGAGGAGAGACATAGAGAGACATAGAGAGAGAGAGAGAGAGAGAGAGAGAGAGTCTGGCTGTCACACTGAAGTGTCACTCGTCCCCCCCTCTCTCCCTCCCTCTGCCCCATGCAGCCTGCACGGTAATTAAGTCCAGTAAACGACAAGGAGGAATTCTCCCGGGGAAGGACAATCCAGTCGGTGGCCATGAAACAGACAGACAGACAGGCAGGCAGGCAGCGAGGCAGACAGACAGGCAGGCAGGCGGGGGGGCGTGGGGTCCCCTGAGTTGGAGGAGGAGAGCAAGTGGTGCCAAATAGGAGAGTTATAAGCCCAATTTATACTTTTGGTTGTATGATGGCGTAGCGTGCTGAAAATAGGCCGATCTATAAGCTCACAACATGTGGCGGATGCGATGTGTTGTGAACTTATCAATATTTTCGACAGGCGAGCGACTGTATGCCCATTTATGTGCATGGAAAGGCCAGTCAAACGATTGCCTGCATGCGACTCGAGCGAGCTCCGCCGCTCTCCTGGAGAGGGTGGTGGAACGGTCGCACACGGAGCATTTCAGAGAGCGGTAGCGGGCCGGAGGAAGGGAGGCCGGCGGAGCAGATATAGGGTGACCTCTCGCGGGACGTCCAGCGAAGCGAACATGGAGTCAATGATTTCCCAGTGGGGTCAGTTAAGACGTGAAGACAGAAAGGAGTCATACATGCTTCCCACGGAGGGAGGGTGGGCGCCCGCAGAGCCATGATCACGCTGTTAATGATTTTCTCTCCTCCGCCATGGGACTGAAATAGCCCCGTCGTCCTGCTAAAGCTAGAGCTCCACACGTAACTGAAGGAGAGAAACGGAGACGGAGAGTAGGGGGAAACTCGAATCCGGGGTTTAAAATCATCTTGCCATATCGCGAGGAGGTTTTAAGGTTACACAGACTTCAAATCTGGTCCATCTCCACCTCGACATACCTTGTGTCAACGGATGGAGACGAACTGAGAGATTAAAACACCTACTGAAAACCAGTCAGCCAAAAACCATGCAGTCCTGTTGGATGCCGGTTCAATTCAGCCTAGAGACCCGTGTCCCATGTGTCTTAGTGTCTTGACTATTATTACTTACTTATTGTTTATGTTTTATATAGCATTACTTACTGTTTAGACTGATGCTAGGTTCATGTTTTACCTGATCCTAGATTACTGAGGCACTACACCATGCTAGGTCATATGCATTTGATGTACTACAGCGGGGTCCGTTGGAGCCTCTACAGAGGGGCCTGTTGGAGTCATATTTCGACTGTGGAGAATTGTTCATTTCGACCGTAAAGCACAAATGAATGTGGTGTTACATTAATGTGCCCAGGTTAAATGTTTCGTACTGGAAGTGTGTGCGGCCAGTGGTGTCTTCCGACACACAAGCAAGTGTCTAGATCAGGGGTGGGCAACTATAGTAGTACACTATATTTCCACACTCACTCCAGAGGGCCACTATAGTTCCACACTCACTCCAGAGGGCCACTATAGTTCCACACTCACTCCAGAGGGCCACTATAGGTCCACACTCACTCCAGAGGGCCACTATAGTTCCACACTCACTCCAGAGGGCCACTATAGTTCCACACTCACTCCAGAGGGCCACTATAGGTCCACACTCACTCCAGAGGGCCACTATAGTTCCACACTCACTCCAGAGGGCCACTATAGGTCCACACTCACTTCAGAAGGCCACTATAGTTCCACACTCACTCCAGAGGGCCACTATAGTTCCACACTCACTCCAGAGGGCCACTATAGGTCCACACTCACTTCAGAAGGCCACTATAGGTCCACACTCACTCCAGAGGGCCACTATAGTTCCACACTCACTCCAGAGGGCCACTATAGGTCCACACTCACTCCAGAGGGCCACTATAGGTCCACACTCTCTCCAGACGGCCACTATAGTTCCACACTCACTCCAGAAGACCACTATAGTTCCACACTCACTCCAGAGGGCTATATTGCATATTACTGTCGTAGCAAAAATAGCCAATCTACAATGCTCTGAGCTTGTAGATAGGGTTAACCCGGCATCAGGGGAAACACTGACCCCTAAAGGTTGGACTATGCATGTGCGGCGCACACACACGGTCCAATTCACACAGACTGCATGGCAGAGATAATCCTGTCAGAGTGAAAGAGTTGAGGCCATTGAGATGCGGAACATAACATAACTTTAGAGGGCTCGTTCAACAACCTGATAATTACCCTCTGGGCCAGGCTTAATTATGGGGCCTAGAACCTCTTAATGTCGAGCTGGTTGCCCTGGGATGGATGGATGGATGGAGCAGAGAGAGAGAGAGAGAGAGAGAGAATTTGGAATCGGTTTTGTACCTTTTCAAAATAGATGCTCGGAGAGTGGGACCAGTCTGGACTGAGCCCCATAATGAGACTGTGTGTGTGTGTGTGTGTGTGTGTGTGTGTGTGTGTGTGTGTGTGTGTGTGTGTGTGTGTGTGTGTGTGTGTGTGTGTGTGTGTGTGTGTGGCCTGTGAATGTATGCGTATGTATGTTTTTTTTTCCCTTGTCTGTGGTTGCATCTCTGTGTCTTCAGTATGATACTGTGCGTGTGTGTGCGTGTGCACGCGTGCATGCATTTGAATGTATCTCTACATGTGAGTGTGTGTGCATTCGTCCATTCTGTGGGTTGGGGCTGACAGGGCGGATGTAGAAAATTATAAGGTGTTTTCCACCAATGCGCCCTGGATATGTCTGCCCCTCTCTCTCTCTCTCTCTCTCTCTCTCTCTCATTCCCTCCAGTCTCTCATGGAACCACAACTACCACAGGCCCTAAGTACAGTCTCCATGTCGGCTACGTGTGTGTGTGTGTGTGTGTGTGTGTGTGTGTGTGTGTGTGTGTGTGTGTGTGTGCGCGTGATCGCGCGCATATGTATGTTTCCCTTCCTTGTTGCTTTTTCTATCTCTTTGATTGTGGCTCACACGAACGAGACACATCTTGTACACACACACAAGCGCGCACTCACACACACACACACACAATGCACCCGTATTCTGTCTACATTCCATTCTCATGTCTTGTCCGGTAAGACACGGTTTGATGTGTGTTACCCTCAATGTCTGTTTGTATCCCACCCAAAACGTCTTACATTACAATGTACCGTACTGAGTCAGTACATTGCAATGTAAGATATTTTGGTTGCTTTAGTTTACAGTAACGCTACCACAATGTCTTGTAGTACAATGTACTGCCACAGTAAAGCTATACCAAAATGTCTTACATTACAATTGGTGATGCACCGATGTATCGGTCCACATATTGATATCGGCCGATATTTGCTGTTATCGGTCAATATTGGCAGTAGCCGATGTGTATCTGTTGTTGATGAGCATACATTTTGCGTTGGCTATGTTGGTGGGCTAGTTACCATTTTATTCGATCACAACTTCAACGGCGCTGAGTCGATCGGCTCAAGCAGACTTTGCTCGTTCGCTGCTGCCTCTCGTTGCCGAAGTCCGCTTTAGGCGGCGCTCCTCCGCCGTTTTAACTGTTTTTTGGCGTCAGTGTTGTAGTTTTAGTCGACTAAACATTTAGTCGACTTAGATTTTAGTTGACTAAATCTACAGTCTAGTCGACTAAAATGTATTTTGGCGGGCCTTGATGCCGTCGTAATGACAGATTTTAAACTCACAACCAAACAAAAAAAATACTCGTGTCTTTATACTTATACTGGATCTCTTGTCCACTAGTCACTAATATTCTAGTATTATATATTTTATTTGTTGACGAATTGCCAATATATTTAGTCTTAATTTGAGTCATCATTGCTTAGTTTTCATTTAGTTTCCATTTTGTTTTCCTCAGTGACAAAAAGGTAGCCGGCGAACATTTTCCGTCATAGTATTAGTCGACGATATCAACACTGTTTGGCGTCTTGGGTTTTTTATATGGGCACATCCGCATTCCTGGAGTGCAGAAGTGACCGGGGAAGGCATCGATTGACTGGAGGGGCGACTCCGTCCAGTCAAACATTTGACTTCTTGAGACGTCCGTCCCAAGAAGCCACGATGTGCATTTTGGGGAATGAGCAAGCTAAATATCTTAAATAACGAAACACCCCAACATGTTTTACATTTCAATGCACTGACCCAGTAAATCAACCACACTGTTATTTACTCTCCCTCCACCCTAGTCCACAAGTTGATAGATTGAATAATAACATTTATTCTTCGTGCACGCGTGTGTGTGTGCGTGCATGCGTGTGTGTGTGTGTGCAACTGTGCATGCATGCCTGTA
The DNA here is from genome assembly GCF_963924005.1 of Protomyctophum bolini. Taxonomy (NCBI): domain Eukaryota; kingdom Metazoa; phylum Chordata; class Actinopteri; order Myctophiformes; family Myctophidae; genus Protomyctophum; species Protomyctophum bolini. The sequence goes on from NC_137884.1 coordinate 13,432,064, forward strand.
CGCTCAATTGCATATTTGTGCTTGCACGCATTTTCCACAAATAATTATGCAATGACAGCACTTTGTGTGTGCATAAACAAAAAGGCCATTCATCAAAACCATTGAGAAATATGTAACACGCCTTAGCTGGAGTTGCATGTTAATGGAGGGGCTACGTTACTGTCAGTTATGTGAACCATCATAATATTGTTTCATATAGTATCTGCTTCTTGCAGTACTTCAGGGCTCTTCAACGTTTTTGAGGCCGCGGACCCCTTAGCTGAGAGAGAGAGAGAGAGATGAAGCAGGGACCCCCACCCACTATATCATGTATACAAAAGGTGTTGCAGATGAAACTCTTTCTGTTGGATTCATCATGTTAATGTGTATTTTCAGACATTTATACAACGTTTACTGTAAACCCTAAGAATCTCTCTTGCTGAGAATAGTGAGAGCTTGTAGATCTATATTGTCTGTGAATGTTCCCCCAGAAGAGGGATGGATGCTAGGTTCAGGTGTATGCGTTGATGAGATGAAGTAGACCTTTAAAAAAAATATTGTGTGTGTGTGTGTGTGGGCGTGGGGCTTGGGTTACAGCGCAGTGATGACCACAGAGTGTGGGTGTGTGTGGGCATGCGTGTGCGTGCGTGCGAGAATGGGGACATGCCACCTGCTAAGTCTTGTCAGTCAGATGAGAGAGGGCTCACCCTGAGAGGGCTCAGGGCTCACCATTCACCCTGAACCAGAGTCACATTACATGCATGCATCCCTGCTGAGACAGAGAGAGTGAATGAAAGATGGGCGGGCAGGCGGGCAGGCAGGTGGGCAGGCAGGCAGGCAGACGGACAGACGGAGAGACGGACAGATGGAGAGACAGTCAGACAAAGAGACAAAAGAGAGGGAGAAACGGATGTATAATGACAAAGATAGCCAGAGGTGCGCGTATGCATGTGTGTGTGCGTGCATGCGTGTGTGTGTGTGTGTGTGTGTGCGCGTGTATTTGGATTTGCAGCACAGGACCAGGCCAGTTCGTGTGTATAATATGTAGCCAGGGGAGCTGTGTGAGCTGGGTGTTGGAGTGCTCAGGCACCCTTGGTTATACTTTCAAATCACCCGCCCATGACGTCCATTCATTCACTCCGGAGCGATTGGTGGCGGGGGGGTTGAGCACCCTTGGGAGTGATATGAAGTCAGCGTCCCTGATGTGTACTGTAATACTGTAGCAGTTTGCAGCACCAGTGATAGAGCTGACTTGCAGACTTTGCTGCTGATGGTAAATCAATCCAGACTCTCACTTTTGGTTGTGTGACTTCGTCGCGTGACAGGTCTACATGTTCTACAAGCCCTATATGCAACACGTTTGTGGAAGGAGGCAGTCCCTCACCCTTCCTCTGTGAGCTTGTAGATCTGCTAGGATTTTTGTTTTTGTACTTTTGAAAACTTGGGACATATGGGACATTTTGGGTAACGAGGGTGTGTGTGTGTTGGGGGGGTGTTGGCTTGGGTTACATTGGTCGATTCTAGGCGCGACGAACGCCACAAGTCCGAACGGTGTTGGTTTAACAATAGCGTTGTTGTATTGTACAAGCTGTCGCTGGAGGTTTCTCCATGAAGCACCCTGGCTGTTGTGCTTCTACACCACAGCATCGTCAACACTCTCCATCCCACACCTCTTTTTACACACGTGCGCGTGTGTGTGTGTGTGTGTGTGTGTGTGTGTGTGTGTGTGTGTGTGTGTGTGTGTTTGCTTACATTCAGATGTTGTCTGTGTACATTTCCTCATGCTTTCATGCAAATGTGTAGATGCGTGCACGTCTGTGTTTATGTCCCCTTGTGTGTGTCCTTCTGTTTGTATTTATGTCTCGTTGTGGGTCCACGTGAGAGGAGTGTGTGTGTGTGTGTGTGTGTGTGTGTGTGTGTGTGTGACTGTGTGTGTGTGTGTGTGTGTGTGTGTGTGTGTGTGTGTGTGTGTGTGTGTTAATCAGAACCAGACTGGTCCTAGATGAGTGTTTAGTGGTGTGTGAGTGGGCATTCTGTGGTGTGGCGGGCATAACTGGAGGCCCCCCGAGCCGTTCTGTGGTGCTGGGAACTGCTGGAAAGAGTGTGTGTGCGTGCGTGTGCGTGTGTGCGCGTGCTCGTTTGTGTGCGTTACCGCCATCACTCTCTCTGAGTGAATATTTTTTTATGGATGTATGTCTGTATTTCTTTCTCTCTTCCATCTCTTCCCCTGTTATTATCACTCCCCCTGCTCTCTCTCTCTCTGATCTGGTATTCAGTCAGAGTGTGTAGGACTGCATGGTGACATTCAGCACACAGTGACCCTCCTTCTAGATGCCTTGGGGTTTAGGATGTGGTCGCATTTCTCCCTTGTTTAGGCTGCAGATTCTCGCCCTGTCGGTGGAGCTCTCTGGACTACAACGGTTTTGCTACATGACACGACACGCCCATTTCCCATTAGCGTGTAACAGTTGTTCCCAAAGTAGGGTCCGGGGACCCCCAGGGGGTCCTTGAGGGAGTTCCAGGGGGTCCCCAGCTAGATGATAGTTTGGAACCAAATGGACCCTTGTTGGTCTGTAACTCTGAGAGTGTACAAATGGAACCAAGGTCCATTTGGTTCCATCTCAGAGTTCCATCTTTGGTTCCATCTCAGAGTTAAATAACAGTGATTTTACAACAATATACATTGGGGTCCCAGACATAGAAATGCCGTTAAATGAGGGTCCGTATAGCCTAATTCAGGTCAACCCTGCATGGGCCCGTGAAATGAAATGAAACCACTGCTGGAGCCGTAAAAAACCTTCTCTTATGGGGGTCCTTATGGGCATATATTTTCAAATGAGGGTCCGTGGGCCAATTAGTATCATTTTGGGGGTCCTTGATATGAAAATGTTTGGGAACCACTGGTGTAGGCCTGTATGGATTAAAGTTCTCAATTGTCACCAGTGTTGATTTCGACAGCAATTTTAGTTTTAGTCAGTCTTTTGAATAGTTTTCATTTAGTTTTAGTCACATTTTTGTCACCTGGGATGTTTCAGTGTTAGTCTAAGGTTAGTCTGACTCGACTAAATATCATACGATTGTAATGTATTTTGGCGGGCCTTGATGCTGTCATAATGACAGATTTTATACACTTTTATACTGATTTTATACACTTTTATACACACATATTGAGATATGTTGATAGTCCAGGCTGTGCAGTCTTCATTCAGCGGCAGGAAGGCGAGAGTAACATACCCTTAAAGGAGATGGACCAGAGCTATATATTATACTGTATGAAATCTATGGAAAGGTTTTGATCTGCAACACAATGTTATACAACATGTATAACCGCCTGCATCTCTCTCTCAGCTATTAGGGGGTCCTCGCATGGGCTGAAAAACATTAAGGCACCATATAGTTAGTTTAACTGAGGTCACCCCAAGGCTCTATATCCTATAGGTGAGACGCCTTGTGAGCTTGTAGGTCAGTTATTCTTTGCCAAGTGTGTGCCCCATGCAGAATAGAGACGTGGAAGGTTCAAGTGCTTAATAATCACACAGTAAGTGCTTGTCTTCATTTCTCGTGCCGTGTCTGAGCAGGGTTGAGCCTCCCGGGGTGCACAGGAAACTATAAGGCACTTCCTTCCTGTCAGAGCTGTCAGTCAAGTCGGGAGCCCAACGAGAGTTCCAGCCTGTGTTGCTACCGACTGTTGCCACGGCAACCAACCCGCACCTGCGACTGTACTTATGGCAATGGCAAAAGCGTGTGTGTGTGTGTGTGTGTGTGTGTGTGCGTGCACATGTGCGTGCGTGTGTGTGCATAAGAGAGAGAGAGATGCTTTGGTCACACAAGCAGTGACAAAAGCTATAAAACAAATTCTTGTAAAATAGTCGCCGTTGAAGTGTTGCTCAGTGCACTCGTTGACGGCATAAAGTGTTCATCCGTCTGTGGGAGTGAGAAAAATATTCCTACACACGTTCCGCAGGAATAGTGTGGCGAGGAGGAGAAGAAGGGAGGTGGGAATGGTGAAACCAAAAATGTCAGATTGACGCCCCACCGCACTGAGAAGAGTCCAAGCTGCCGTTGATTTGATTGCTGCAGAGCAGAAACTTTGATTTATGTCAAAGTGGTTATAGGTCTGTGTCGTGTGTGAGGTTTCTAAATACGGAAAACAAGTTCCATTTCCGGTGAAGTAACAGTTTTGGACATACATAGGTGTCCACCCGACAGTGACAATGTGTAGCTTTTTGTTGCTTGCCACACAGCGAGAAGCGCTGGGCGTCAGTTTGGTATCTTTATTATTAGTTTGAACCAGCACATTGTCACTATACCAGTTTGGTATCTTCATTATTAGTGTGAACCAGCACATTGTCACTATACCATGGCAGCAAACGGGTGACTTCAGGCAGGCTGAAACAGCCCGTGTTGACTAGGGAGGATATGAGTTCAGTCAGCTAACACGTATAGATTGAATACAAGCGTGCATATTACTCTGCTACATTTTTCTCCCGGCACAAGTAATCACCATCATTAAACATAAGAGCAGGGAGATGGACATACAATAACAACCCAGCCCCGTGGGGAACAGAAATAGCAGAGCCCATGGCACCGAACTGGTGGTGCTGGGGTGGTGGTGGAATTAAGTGCATAACAACACCAGGAACGCATATGCAGAGGAAGCTGATTGCCACGGCATGCAGTGAATGACATTTGGGTGACACTGATTGAGCCCTTCGAGTATATCTGACTGAACTAACTCTGCAAGCTACAGTATGTGTCATTTATGTTCAATTTATGCTGGTACATACAGTACATGCGCCATTCCAACTCTTCTCACTGATTAGCGTTTGCTAATTCTACTGCTTTGCTACTGAAAATCTCTCCTCCACACTTCCAGCAGAGGAACACTATCTATTCAGGGATTCTGAATATAATTAATATATAACACCTTGGCAAATGCCCCACCTTTCTCACGGACAATGTTCTGACAATGTACTCACAATGTTCTGAATTGCCAATGGCAGGACATGTGAAGTTCTGAAGCACACATGTAACTCGAACGACACGGAGTTCGGCTGAAGCGGACTTCTGAGGTCCGCTTTAGACTCTGCCTCCCCTCCGTCGTTTCAACCGTTTTTTATTTTGGCGTCACCCTTTAACGTTTTGGATTTGAGACCGTGCACTTAATCCATATTCCTGGAGTGTGGAAGTGGCCAGAGACGGCACCAGATTGGACGTCTGTTGTCACATTTTGTCCCAAGAAGGCACGATAGGCCGTTTTGGTGTTTTGCGAGACTTTGTTGTGTGAACCCAGCAACAGAGAGCCAGATGTGTGGGGAAAAGTGCACAAAGAGACTAGAGGAGAACGTGAACTTTATTTTGAGGTGTGTGTGTGGTTACATGCTTGAGGCTTTTTAGGATATAGCTTTCAGACACTTTGTTAAGCAAATCTTTCTGCAAATTTCCAATGGCGGCATCATCTCGCCTTGTTTTCCCCCAGCCGACCGACCGCCCGACACCTGTGTGTTCTGAGTGTGCGGTTGTGGAGGTTGGCGTGAGAGCCGCGAGAGGCCGCGCCACACAGCGAGAAGAGAAGACAGACAGTGGGAGGGTGACGTGCCAAGCCAAACCCCAACGTTGGCGACATGACAGCAGCGCAGCACAGTGCTTTTTCTGCAGCCAGCCAGCTTGTGCTCGAAAGATAAACATGTGTAATTCCACGCGTTCCAATTATTTCTCGGCTGCCATTTTCTTTGCCTTTTAAGTTTTTCAAAGTGCTTTCCTGACTCTACTGACTATATACAGTACACTGCAGTTACTGTGCGTGCGTGCGTGCACATTCGTGCGTGCGCATTCTTGCGTGCTGGTTTCTCTGATCGCTGTTTCTGTTTTTTGGGACACAAACTAAAACACGCTCACATAGCATCTGTGTTGAAACAGAGACACACACACACACACACACACAAACAAACAAGTTGGGCCTCACAAGTATAGTAATACAAAAAAATTAAACACAGACACACACACACACGTATCTAAAAAGAACATGCGACCACACAGCTGTATTTTAGAAGTGAAAGGAGCCCTATAGTGCGCACGCCCATGCATGAGCATGCACACACACACCTCCTGCTAGCTCTTTGTGGAGAAAAGTCAGTTGACTGGCGGTATGAACAGGTACATGATGTACAGTACGTTGTTATACAGTCTACTGCACATACAGTTTATACAGTTTCCCTGCTTGGGTATCCAGGTACACAGGACCCCCCCCCCCCCCACACACACACACACACACACACACACACACACTGTAGCCTACTTTAATGTACTGTTTTTCTTAAATTGTTTTTCTTATTTTTTGACACTTGCTTTGAATTGAATTGAAATGGCCTGCATGGTTTGTACGGTTGCACGCCGCGTCGCACAGCTAAGCAAAAAATCACACATTTACAAGCTCACAGCTCACTGCGCTGCGGCGAATTGTGAGCTTGTAAATCCGCTATTTTCTCCAGTGCACCAACGATAAGTGCAAATGACACTTTTTTTGTGTGCTGTTGGCGCGTGGGAGCTTACAACACCTCTGGAGAGCGGCAGACTCGCCACAGACAATTACCACTCGAGATGTGAATGTGTCTCTCTCTCTCTCTCTCTCTCTTGTATTCGAGGGCCCTCGTCAAGACGAGAGGCGAGCTCATTTTTCCATAACGCCGTAACACATGGCAGAGGGTCAGGGGAGGATTCAGCTCGGATGAATCACTCGTGTTTGGCCAATTCGGAGGGTTCGTCCTTGAACACGGAGTACAGACACAGAAGACAAAAACATGCAGAGTGATTGTTGTGATATATACGCGCCGTGCAACGTGCACAGTATGCAAATGAACACAGGGAACACAGTGTAAACGTACGTGCGTACGCGCATGGCACGCATAGCCTAAGATTTAGACGTATTTATTGATTCTGACATTTTCAAATGAGCAAAATCTAAGGTGCTTACATTGCTGCCCCACTCCTCGGGTTGACTTGCGATCTGCGTTCAAGCCGTAGATGTGTTTTCAATTAAAAAAAGTGTTTTGATCCTCTGTCTCGGAATCTGTCATCCATCTTGGATCTCTCCTCATCTCCCCAATGAGTGCAACTGGCGGCGCAACCTTGACCGCCAGGGGCGCTGTTGCACAGTTACAATGGCGGACAGATCCAAGATGGATGACAGATTCCGAATTCCGAGATAGAGTGGATCAAAACACTTTAATTGAAAACAACGCAGGTTTTAAACGAAGATCGCAAATCAACCCGAGAAGTGGGGCAGCAATGTAAGCAGTAGCACCTTAGATTTTGCATTTGTACATGTTAAGAGCAATTCTAGGTCCGCGGGGGAAAAAATCGAAGACCGGGTAATGAAGGCTTAGACTCTCGTATATTGGAAATGTCAGAATCGATAAATCCATCTACGAAAGTCTAAATCTTAGGCTATAGCACACAAGCACATGTACGCTTGCACGCAGACCCACACACACACACTCCCATGCAGCTTCGATGATTCCAGTGGTAACCACACAGCTAAAGACCGCACATGCTGCTGAGCTCCCTTCCAAATGATTGGGAGGTAGTGTGTGTGTGCATGTGTGCGCGTGTGTGTGTGTGTGTGTGTGTGTGTGTGTGTGTGTGTGTGTGGTTATGGGTGAAAAAGTAAGTGTGAGTGAAACAAGGCAGTCGGAGGTCTGCAACAAGAGAGAGGTCTGTGTATTGTAGGTGAGTGTGTGTGTCATAGGTATGTGTGTGTTTTAAGTGTGTCCAGGACAGGGTGTGGTCGGTGTAAGCAGATTTTGTGTGTGTGAGCGCGGCAAGCCATGCATGTATGTGCACGACACGTACGTGCACATGCAGTTCCATGTTTTTTAATGTTTCTCCCCCAGTCCCTGTGCCCGCAATTCTATGTTACAGATGTGCAGAAGCTGCAGCATCCGTGTGTGTGTGTGTGTGTGTGTGTGTGCGTGCGCGCGCGTGCATGTGTGTGTGTGCGCGCGTGCGCGAACATGCTGAGTGTTTCCACCATTCATGCTGCATAAGCAGAAATCCTGATTGGATTACAAGTCTGTCTGGGAAGAGGGGCACGCGTATGTTTGTGCGCACACGTGTGTGTGTGTGTGTGTGTGTGTGTGTGTGTGTGTGTGTGTGTGTGTGTGTGAAGGGGAGTGGATGGGGTACAAGCGTTTAGTTCAGTGTTAATATATTCATGTCAGGGTGTATTGAGACGGAGCAGTGCTGCTAAACTGCTGAATTCATGTACTGTATAATACATCTGCCGTGTGTGTGTGTGTGTGTGTGTGTGTGTGCGTGTGCGACTGTGCGTGCATGCGTGTGTGCACGCGTGCCATTGAGCGTGGCAGTGTTGAATTTGGAGGTCCTTAAGGTGTTCACGCCCCAGTTCTCTGCTTCTCTTAACAGCAGATCCCAGCAGATATATACAGGCCCCTCTGTGCGTGCGTGCATGCAGGCCACCGTGCCTCTTGTCAGAGATCACCGCCGTGTTGAAATATGTGCGTGTGTTTTCCCTTCGCCCCATCGAGGGGAAACCTTTCGTGACAGACCTCGGTGACGGAGGCTGTGTTTGGGCTGCAGCAAGCAACCTGGGCTGCTCCCCAGTTCAGCTCTGCACAGGTTGGCTTGTGTGTGTTTTTTTTCATCGACGAGCCAAAACGCCAAGGATAAATCAGTGTTGACAAGTTGCTTGTTGTCGTAGTCGTGGGTTGCATTTCTAAAGTGTAGTTGCTTTCCTATTGTTGTTTAAACCAGTGGTTCTTACACATTGTCATGGCAAGGAAAGACCCCCAACGCGAGTCGCCCCTTTACCAACCCCGGGCGTACAGCCGGCGGAACTGCTAAACTACTAAAGTAACCTAAGTCATTTATGCTTAAACGGTTAAACCTATAACCTTATTCCTAACCTTAACCTCAGTAAAGCTATGGATAAACCTAACCCTATACCTAAACTTAACCCCAGTAAAACTATGCCTAACCCTAAACTTATTTCTAACTTTATTCTCAGTAAAACAAAATGAAGAATACAAGAACCGCGGCACTGAGCGGTCGGCGTGAGGTCGGCGGCAAAAGTCGAGGGGCGAGATGGTTTAGGGGCGACCACACCTGATACCATAATATATACCAAATAGCCACAGCCTAGTCGCTTCGCTTCCCTTCGCTCACCTGTATTGACTTTAAACCTGGTGTCCCTGTTTTGGTGATGCATTGTGGAGCTTGTAGATCGGATTTTTTTCCACAATTCATCATACAAAAAACATTAGGCCTATAAGGATCACATCTTAATAACCTATTGTGTACCAGTGTCACTGCATAGAGGTCACGTGTTTTGAGCTTGTAGATATGCAATTTTCGGCAAAGAGGTGGTGTGGTGTAGAGGGAAATAATGAGCAGGCCAAGTATCGAACCTTACAGCTCCTTAGTTATAGCAGGACATGCATTTTCATTTTATCCAGGCAGGAGAGAGAGAACGAACCCATACATGATACCAAACCTTGCATGGCCAGAATTAACCACATCGGCAGAAAGCCTGGTTTTACTTCCACACTAATTAGTTCTAAAGCCCCCTTTCCGAAATCCGGTGTGTGTGTCTCTCTCTCCTGCTGAAAGAAAGAGAGAGAAAAAAAGAGAAAATATACAATTGGTACAGAACAGTATACAATTGAAGCTGAGAATGATCTTTGTGGGGATCTCTCTCTCTCCTGATGGAATAGAATTGATATCCCAGTCTTCCCGACCGGAGTTATTTATTTTGTGTTTACTAAAGAGACGGGGAGACCCCTAGCTGTTACTGAACAAACATTTTGAAGCAATGATTATTATCGAGATGTTTCTTTTTTTTTTACAAAAACATCACTTTAGTACTGAGGAGATTGTTGTTTTTTAGACTGGTCAAACGCTCTGCGTTCTAAATGCCTACTTTGGCACACGGCCACATGCATTTCTCTTTCTCTCTTTTTTCTGTGACTTTCGTAGATGAAACACAAGACGCTCTCCTGCAGGCATGATGTCGACTGTAAATCTCTTTTCCTTACTTCCCTAACTCATTTCCTGGCCGTGGGATGTCACGTCTGATTCGTCAGTGGGGAATAAAAAGGCTATCTGATAGGCTCTAATCCCCGAAGACCCCCTCTTAAACTTTGCGGGTCAAAAGAAAATAAAGGTACATTAAAGTTTCCACTCGGGTTTTCATTTGTCGATGGAAACCCCATCTGAAAACATGCTGTGTTGAGTTCCCGACCCCCACACACTGCACTCTGACACAGATGAGCTGCGACCCTCTTTATTGGGTGACGGCCACACCCCCCCACAGCCCTCTCCTCTTTGGCCTGTAGCCCACGGCCACGGGGGAGCGTTCAGTCCAGCCCTTCACCACCGCCTCGTCCCTCAGTCCTCTATTCTCCACTGGATCTCAATGTGGGGCGTCCGCCCGGGGTCTTGGTAGGGGGGTGGGGGTGGCGGAGGGGTTGATTTTGACAGCAAATCTTGATTTGAGTTACTTTTAGTTTAGTGAATATATAGTTATCATTTAGTTTGAGTCACATTTTTGCCACCTGTTGCTGAAAATAGCTGATCTACAAGCTCACAACGCGTCGCATCTGCTATTTTCAGCATGCGACCAAGTGTAAAATGACTTGTGGGTTTTACTTGTACTGGATCTCTTGTCCTTAGTCCCTTCCTAACATTTTCGTCTATAGTTTTTATTTGTTGGCGAAATTGTAAATATAGTTTTAACTCTTAAACTGCCATTTATTGAGAAATTAGACCTAATTCACGCCAGCATTTTTTTTAATTTGAGCTCTTATTTTGAAAAGCCACATTTTGCCTCAACCGGAAGTGAGCTTGTCCCTGCCAGCTCTACGTTGCCATGACAAACTTTGTTTACATGTTCGCATCCATGCCGTACACTATTGCCCTCCACATCGTCGGCTCGTGCCGTCAAAGAAACGCTGTTTTGACCAGAAATGCCATCTGGGACAAGGAATAGGAGATACAGGCGATTGAAAGAAACGGATAGAATGGATTCTTATGGCGACGACGATCTATTGATGAATGATCCAGTGCCGTGCTAACAACACAGCTAGCTAACCGGCTAACGTAAGTAGCATTATGGCTCGATCGATCAAATGCACTATAAAAGCGCGATTGACGCCGATCGGAGGCAATGGCGGCAAGCGTTTTATTAATTAATTGACACTAATCTGAGGCAATGGCGCGGGGGGAGTTAATCATCGTAGCTTAGTTTTTATTTAGTTTATAATTTAGATTTCCTCAGTTAGTCATAGTTTTAATCAACGAAATCAACACTAGAAGGTTCCAGCCATGCAGGGGGGTTCCCCTGCAAAATGAGAAACAGTCCGAAACACTTAAAGGCCTATTTTATTTGTCAGCTATTCGGAAATCGTCGCCAAAACCTTGACGAAATGTTGCTAAATCTTCTCTCATGCGGGTCCCTGGCACGGACTATCTTGGAATGGGGGGAGGGGGGGGGGGGTCCACGGCCAAATACATATCAATCTGGGGTTCGAGGACCACTGGTGAGGGCTTGTGACGGAGGAGGGCGGGACAGAGTCGCTCCATCCTTCCATCCGTCATCATCATCCCCTCTATCAATCCTCTCCATTCTGGAGTCACAGATGCTTAGACCTCTCTCCCTATCTGAGTGGCTGCAGATGGCTGCTGTATATAGCAGCCCTTCAATCACCACAAGACTACTCTCTCTCTCTCTCTGTGTGTGTGTGTGTGTGTGTGTGTGTGTGTGTGTGTGTGTGTGTGTGTGTGTGTGCGTGTGCGCCTGCTTATCTACTGTACACATTTGCTGGTCTGTATGTTTGTGCGACTGCGGTGTTTATTCCATGTCATGTGATCATGTGTGTGTAACGCACGCCAGAGAGGCTGATGAATGACTGAGGCTCTGAGATGAGCTGCGCTGATGACCTGGAGGGTTCAGAACGACGAGGGCACCAGGAAATAATTCCCCATTCATTTTACCCATAGACGTTTCCAAAAGTACTACATTTACTTACAGACATTTAAAGTCTCGGACAAAGACAACAGCCGAGTTGACAAATCATGACAATATCCATCCAATTCTTTTTGTGGTTGTCAAGATTTGTCAGGTCTTAGACAGGCTTAAATGTCTCTGAATAAATACTTTTGGAAACGTCTATGGGAAAAATGAACGGGGTTATTATTTCCTGGTGCCCCTGTCGTTCTGAAAGGGGGCGGGACTGTGACGTACAGTGGTGGAAAGTACATTTTCTTAAGTACTGTAATTAAGTACAATTGAGGTATTTGTACTTTACTTGAGTATATTTCCAATTTCCAATACGATGCTGTGTTTTTTCATGAATCTAAAGCCCTACTTGATCATACTACAGTGTCACACAAAAGCATCAAAAGTAACAGATCCGCAAGCTCGAAGCGCATTTTGAGTTTGTGGAAATGATTTTTTTTTATTTTGACTACAAAAACTACATTTTGACCTACCTTGACGCAGTTAACTCTGTCAATTAACGGTGGCTGTTAATATATAACCTGTATGGCAGTGTGCCACCACCTTCAGGTGTTCAGGGATAATAAACCCATGTCATTGAAGTTTAACGGAGTGTTTCATAAGGAAGTGGCCGTTGGCTGACGATGACTTTTCGCTTTTCCATGGCATGCTACTGGCTCAGCTCTACTGTACTCCACTAGCTTCTCTTTGTTCTACACTGCAGAACCTGGTCATCACAGGTCCCTTTTACACCAAAAGAACTTTGGTTCTAGAACTGGTTCCGTTCTAGTTTTTGGAACATTGGTGCTTTCACTGAACCAGCTGTGAACCGTGTCTTCACCAGTTTTGAGCACCTGGCTGTTTTAAGCAACCAAGTTTGATTCCACGCCTGGCCAGCAATGTGTTGAATATGATCGGTTGAACTGTCCATTTCAATTAGCCCTTCACTAAGTCACTCCCCAACCTTGTCCAATAGGCACGTTATCAGCGAAGAAAGCTTGACCTGCATAGCAACCGTTGCTAAACTATTTGGATTGGCATTGGACAATCGCGTTTTGGGGTGGGATTTAGTGAAGGGCTAATTGACAATGGCAGATACAATTTCCCTTTTCTTTTTTGATGACGTTTTTTTGCCATTGTTTATATCGCATCTGCATCTTCCAAGCTGAGTGACATGCCCACATTGGTTCCCATTTCACGGCAAGAAAAATCAAGTGTTTTTTTTGTTCTGCATGGTTTAACTGAGGTTAGGTTAGGCATGTTTAACTGAGGTTAGGTTAGGCATGGTTTAACTGAGGTTAGGTTAGGCATGTTTAACTGAGGTCAGGGTTAGGCATGGTTTAACTGAGGTTAGGTTAGGCATGGTTTAACTGAGGTTAGGTTAGGCATGTTTAACTGGGGTTAGGCATGGTTTAACTGAGGTTAGGTTAGGCATGTTTGACTGAGGTCAGGGTTAGGCATGGTTTAACTGAGGTTAAGTTAGGCATGGTTTTACTGATGTTAGGTTTAGGCATGGTTTTACTGATGTTAGGCTTAGCTTTAGGAAAGGTTTTACTGATGCCAGTGCAAAGGAAACACTGCCGCGGTGAGTGAAAAACACTGTCTGGTAAAGTGGTAAACAACATTGAAATAATGAAATATTGTGGTTCGTTGTTCATTCTGCTCTGGCTGGAACTGCATGTGTGCACTGTGCAGTCATAAATACTCTCTCTCTCACACACACACACACACACACACACACACACACACACACACACACACACACACACACACACACACACAAGCACAGTGCACACACACAGATATAGAGATTTGGGCCCTGTGGCCCTGTTCTGCCAATGAATTATTCAGCCAATCACACGGCTGAACAATCTGAACTGTGTCTCCTGATTGGGTCATGCTGTGTTCTCCTCAGAAGTCTCACGCTAGACCCTACTGTGTGCGTGTGTGTGCGCGCGCGCGTGTGTGTGTGTGTGTGTGTGTGTGTGTGTGTGTGTGTGTGTGTGTGTGTGTGTGTGTGTGTGTGTGTGTGTGTGTGTGTGTGTGTGTGTGTGTGTGTGTGTGTGTGTGTGTGTGTGTGTGTGTGTGTGTGTGTGTGTGTGTGTGTGTGTGTGTGTGTGTGTGTGTGTGTGTGCGTGCGTGCGTGCGTGCGTGTGTTCTGCAGAGGAATGCACAGCTGTACAAAACGACAAATGCTACTAACAGAGATATATTTGATCTTTGGCATGAAACAGCTAGTAATAGATACCATCTCATTCAGTACACAATGAGTTATTTTGTTGTCATTATAGTCATTAGAATCATTTCTTATGATTATTTGTGTGTTTTTTTTATATAATCTATTCACTTGTATGTCAGTTATTTACATTGGCTTGTTTCCAGTCTAGGTCAAATTTCCAAAAATCGTAACCCTGAAGGTAAAATGTTAATTTAGGCTGCCCGATTAGGAGTTTTACAGTAAGTGCATTCAAAGCTCAGCTCACATCGTCTAATGCCATGCCGCAAAATAGGGACAGATTGAAATTGGTTAATTAACTCTCTCTCTCTCTCTCTCTCTCTCTCGCTCTCTCTCTCTCTCTCTCTCTCCCACACAGAGATGTTAGATTCCGGCAACCTCGTCACATTCACCGGCTTGGCCAACAGTTCCAGCTACGACGCCTTCCTATTGGACGAGGAGCGAGGGAGGCTATTGGTCGGAGCCGAGGACCACATCTTCTCATTGGACCTCGTCAACATCAACAGAGACAACAAGCAGGTGGGACTCACATTCAGCTCATTAAGTTGCATGTCCTCTCCTCACTTCTCCATGCTTCCACCATGCCTTGTTGGTCCCTCTGGAGTCGATTATACCCTAGCTCTTCTCCTCTCTCCTCTTCCTTCCCTGCCTCCCTCTCCGTCTCTCCGGGTGGAGCCGAGGCTTGTTTATAATTCCATTACTCCACCTGGTGTGTGTTAACATCCATTTTATCTGATTGAGACACAGATTGACATGGACTTGCCTGCGGGCTGCAAAACCCGAGTAGACGAGTGGAAGTACTGAAATATACATTGTGTGGGATTCAGAGAGAAACTCGTCCCATGCCAGATTTTTGGCTGTTCTTTTATTTATTTTTGGCCAATTACAGATGTTTTTTTACCCATATTTTGTCAAAGAAATAGAAAATATATATGTATGAGCAAAAATCGATCAAAATGAACGCAAATTACTTTTCGATAAACATAAACACTTGACCTAACCTAACCTATTCAAAAATGGCGAAAGTGGTTCTAAAACGGGACACGTGGGCCAATACCGATGTCATCTCTTGAAATCAAATAACGACTGATATATCCGTCCCAGCTCTAGCTGTTGGTGCTGACGTCCCCCCCCCTCCTCCCTCCCATTCTTCCTATTCTCTCTTTTATTTGGATCTTTGCGTCATTAGGCGATAAAGAGCCAAAAAGCAGTGATTAAGCAAATCTAATGTTATTACTGGGAAATGTGCAGCGCAGCAAAACTCAGCCGATGTGGAGGACAGATAAAAACGGGGAACGGAGCGAGGCGTATAGGGCTGCACTTGTGTGTATGAGCGTGCACACAAGCAGACTGTGTGTGTGTGTGTGTGTGTGTGTGTGTTTGTGTGCATGCATACTGCATACATACACTGTATTCTTCACACGTACACACCTGTCTGCAGAATGTTTGAGCTCCCCTCAGCTTGCATAATGTAGCCTACATATAATTCCACTGATTATTATCCTACAGGACAGACGCACGCACGCACGCACGCTTACTCCGAGTATGACAGATCATTCATTTTATATTGAATGTTTTCTCCTGGCAAAAAAGCTAGTATAGTGAATTTCCACTTTTCATTAAAAGTGTACAGTCAAATGTTTGTGCACATTGTTTTGACCCCAAACTTACATTTCTATAAGCATTCAGAATTCAGTCTGACATTGTGTTTCTGTTTTGACCCCAAACTTACATTTAAGCATTCAGTCTGAAATTGTATATGGAAACACCCATCTAAGAGAAATAAACAATGTTCATATCATCATCATCATCAACCTTTATTTATACCTCGGGAACACATTGAGAGAGAGCGCCTCATTGCCAATGGCGCTGAGTTACGACTAAACATTTATTTACGGCCGCAATTAAATTAATTACAATAAGATCAACTTCTTAATTTTCCTAAATGGCAACGACGTCTTTGGACCACAACGGCAAAAATGCCGTGCAGACTAGAGTTCTGTGCAAACCAGGTCCCAGGACATGTCTAATGATACATAACATTTAGGGCTGTATTTTGCGTATTCCCTAACTTGAGTAAACTATAGACCTGGAGGCGTGATCAATGCCATTTGGCTATTCTGAGTGGCCAAAGAGCATTGACCACGCCTCCAGGTCTTTAGTTTACTCAAGTTAGGGAATAAGACCTGGTACTTAAGACACGCAAAATACAGCCCTCAGTGTCCTCCAGTATGACATATACAGTAAAATCCCTGCATTATTAACTTCTCTGTACACTCTTTTAGTGACGAGTGTATCTCACAACGGGTAAGGGCTAGTTTATACAATTTGTGACAACTGACAATGCTGTTGCTTTCCAAAATGTCCATGTGCTATACTGTAGGCCCTACAGCATTGGTTTGGGGACGGTACTTTGGTGTTTTTGAGGGGCGCTAGAGAGAGCAGTATAGGCCTACGTTTGGGCCCTTGCCTTTCTAGGTGGTTTTTTTTTAATGTGTGTGAGACTGACAATCAGTGGCAGCTGGGTGGAAACGCTGGGGTTCACACGGGTCCAAATTAAGACGAGGAAGCGAGTACAACCCATCACTGACCTCAACTAAGCAGATGACGGACACAACAGAGAAGGAAAAGGAACTACTACTGACAGTAGAAATGGATCGACAATACCAAGGAAACTAAAGTAATGGCAATTAAAGCTGCTATAAGCAATAATATGTCAAATTTTAATGACCTTTTTTTTGGGGGGGGGGGGGGGTATTCAGTATTCAGACAGCCAGCAATGGGTAAAACGCTTCCAAAAAATGTAGTCTCTGTGACACATCTACTGTAGGTGCAGCAATCTGCATTCAAAGATTTTCCTAGAAGCTTTGTCATTGGTCGATTTGCCTGTCTACTTCCTTATTGGTTAGTCATTTCGACCTAACCCTAACCTTTTTTGACCAATGACAAAGCTTCTATATAGGAACATCTTTGAATGCAGATTATGGCCCCTAGATGTGTCACAGAGTCTCAAGTTTTTTGAGAATACCAAAGAATACAAAAAAAAAGCCATTTGACATATTATTACTTATATTATTGCAGTTCGATCCCGGGCTCCCCCAGAGATAGTGTCGAAGTGTCGTTGAGCAAGACTCTAAACCCTTTTTGCATGGTTTCCTCTGCCATCGGTGTATGAATGGGTGAATGTAATGCATCTATGTAAAGTGCTTTGGATAAAAGCGCTATATTAATTCACCATTTACCATTTTATTTACCATTTCCAACTCGCTGTCAGGTGAAAATAAGTGGCCGGTGAAATCATACATATCAGAGGAGACATGTGCTTGTCTACACCCTCCCCAAATGTAGGGCTTGGCAGTGACAAAGATTACATGAATGTGGGGGGAAAAATTGGGGAATTAACATAATTGGAGGAAAAGGGAAAGAGGAAAAACAGGAGACAGCCCTTGACCATAATTATACCAAAAGGAAAAGACAAGTACCGACAAACTACGAAAGTGTGCAATATGACACTGCTTACGTTGGTGAACTCATAAATATACATTGAGTTTGAAATGAACCGGTTGATGGTTGTGACAGAACCTAGTCCCTCCCATGGAATTATGAATCCTCCACGCTGCTGAGTCACGGACTCTGCTTCTCTTCCATCGAACAACAACATGACACACTCTCTCCTCTGCTGCGGTTTGTTGTGACTCGCTTTGCATGGACTGTCTGCTCGCGTCCCCCGGCTGTGAGCTGAGGGTCTCCGCGGGCCGTGGCTGCACATCGCTGCTATTGTACTGTAGCTCCTATTACGTCTGTCCGTCTGTCTGTTCTTCTCAATGGGTCCCTTGGCATGGGAAACATACGTTTACATCCAAACTAAGACATGTATATGTACTATTAAAGATATCAGGCCTACTACAGTTTGCAAATGTATAAACAGAGATGTGTAACATTGCACCTTCGCCACCAAATATAATATAGTTATAGGTAAAGGAAAACTCAATCTGTCTGTCTCTCTTTCTCCCGCAGATTGCATGGCCAGCCACGCCCTCCAAGCGTGATGAATGCAAGTGGGCAGGGAAAGACCTTGGGGTAAGTTCCAACCTCCCCCACCCCACCCCACCCCAGTGTTCTGACAACTCATCCAAGCACACATCACGATTTATTTAAATATTACTATGTCAAAAACTCCTGTGTATTTCTCCCGATGACTTGGACCTGAGTAAATATGTGATGTACCGTACTGAAGAATGTTGGGTTTGCCTTGGACTTGTGATCTAGTGATGCTGTGGGCTCCCAGATTTCCATCTGAGTTTTTGCATTGGGTTTTGGATACATTATGAAAATAAGCTATGTAGGAAAACACATTATTATGATATTAACATGTTCTGTTCAACAATATCATCTCTGATTCTCAGATAAACCGCAAAACCAACTATCAATTTTACGCAGTGTTAATTCAACAGCAGAGAAAGAGAGAATTGGAAAGTGATAGAGGAAGAAAAAGAAGGAGAGAGCGTAATAAAGAGAGAGAGAGTGAAAGAAAGAGGGAGAGAGAGAGACACAAACAGCTGTTTCTACATCTCCCCTGCTGATTTTGACAGGATACTTCCACGTGCTCTGATTAATAAATGTATTCCTTGCTTTTGAGACAGTATAGCCTTAGCCTATTGATGCAAATGAGCTTTTATTCTTTTGCTATTGCATGCTTAAATCAATCCTGGACTGGTGGGATGATAGATCTCAATTACCTTACCACCGGGCAGACAATGTTGTGATATGCTTACGCATGTAGCTTTAATATTCACCATAGCTTTATCATGCCTACCAAACTTGGTGGGTGCTCTTTCAACCATTTTGATACCAGGGGAGGGCCCACCATTTATTCTGCATTTGAGCCATGGACCACCGGTTTAGTCTCTCAGACCCAAAACTAAAGTTAGTTTTTGTCCACAATTCCATGCTGAAAATAGGAGAGAAACGTTGATCTCTGCAGAGCGCCACTTTCTGGTATAAGACTTCAGCTCAAAATGCTCATAATAGATCCTCTTTAACCACTTAAACCCTATACTGTACTTTGTTGTATGGCAATTTACAAAAATAGCTGATCTACAATTGGTATTGGGTGGCATTTGTATCATGTTGCCAGCTTGTAGAACTGCTCTTTTTGCCTATGTTTGCAGAAGATTCGCCTATAGTTTTTTACCAAACGACGGCTGTAATCAAGGGCTCCACTGCAGAGTCTAGATTATGTCCTGTATATCTGACCAACTTGGCTCCGTTGGTTATCTATAGGAATGCATGAGGTGATCTACCCTTGAGCTGAAGATATGAGAACTGTTTCCTGTGCTCGTGTTAACTCTGTCTGGTTCTCGTCTCCAGTCGTCCACCTTTATGGTTCAATGATGCTATGCTGTGGTGTCGCGCTGCTGTCCATTGTCGTGGCAACAGCCGCCTATAGTTCTTGTGGACTTAGAGCTTTTTAACGGGGGTGAACATTCAGAGAAAGTAATCGATCTAGTAAGTATTGTTTTCATGTAGCTGTTTTTATATAGCTGGCCTAGTAGACCTCTGTGGGACACCAGTCAATAAAGTATAGGCATATACAGCAGGGTCTCGGAGTAAAAAGTGTGCACAGTGTGCAGTGGTATAAGAAGTTGCAGGTGATCATGGGAGTGGGCTGTTTTTGTGCACCGTGTTCTGGCAGAACATTCTCCCCCCATGGGAGACGATGTCCGCTGTCCGGACCCAAGGGCCGTCCACCTGCTGCGTTACAGTTGTTTGGTCAGAACACACTCACAGAACACGCAATGTGCCACACTGGCACAAGGACAGAAGAAACAACAACACCTCAGCGCATATTCTGTTGTCTGTGCATGTACGTGCGTGCGTGCGTGAGTGTGTGCGTGCGTGT
Organism: Protomyctophum bolini; assembly: GCF_963924005.1. Taxonomy (NCBI): domain Eukaryota; kingdom Metazoa; phylum Chordata; class Actinopteri; order Myctophiformes; family Myctophidae; genus Protomyctophum; species Protomyctophum bolini. Next base: position 13,452,194 of record NC_137884.1, read on the forward strand.
GTGGATGCACACTACTGGCATATTGATGTGGGAGGTATTGTTTGAGATTCTATCAGGCTAAAAGTGTTTATAGGGTTTGGCGGAGCACGTACTGCATATATGTTCTTACATCCGTTTTGTTTGCAAGCATGCATGCACGCGCGCGTGTGTGTGTGTGTGTTATCTCTATACAATGATGTTTGCGTTAGCCCTCCCTGTGTCCTAGCTGATCCTAATTACACGGCTGGCTGAGTCTGCAGTGTGTGGAGGGGAGGAGGTCTGAGGGATGTACAAGATTACGCTGTCGGCTCACTGAAGCACCGAGGGGTCCACGGGGGGTCCGACAACACTGGCAGGCTTTGCTGCACTTTCCGCACGGCACACATCAGACACGCACACATGCAACTGTTTTGTCTTAATTGAAAGCCTAACTGTATTTATGTAGTTGTTGTTTTTTTTTACCATAGAAACGTCAATATCGCCTGTGACGACCAGGAACATTGTCTATCGCAATATCTATTTCTTAAATTGGGCTTGGGCTATTTGGCTGTACAGTATCAGTGATACGAGGACACACACGCATACGCTCACGCACGTGCAAACACACACACACACAGGTCCCCAAGCATGCACGCACGCACGTCCCATCACCATCACACGCACACAGATGCACAGAACTGTGGCGCTGCCTGCACACTGAACCACTCATCCACTCCCTCAGCTTTTGTGAAAAGGCGACGTGTTTTGGCAGCCGCAGGCGCGGGGAAAAGCACAATGAGGTATTTGCGTGAGCTGCGAAAATGTTTACCCTTGAAAATGAGGCGAGCGAGAGTGAGCCCAGAGCTTGGACGGCAGCAGGAAGCCAGTCCTTGATTAGGACGTTAGAACTGAAACATTTCGAGCGTTCCCAAAGCGATGGATTTCTCCAGCCGCGGAACGAATGCAACAGCCGCCGTCGTTCCAAAAATGCCTCAAGGCAGTATCACTCTCCTTGGGCGTGATGGCCGTGTGTGTGTAACATGATGACTCGGATAGTTGCGCTTGATTCAAGAACCTCAAATGACTAAATGAGATAGCATTCGCGAGGATTTGAATTCTCAGTGGAGGGTTGGATTGTTTCCTTTCACAAAATATACCCTTATTTTTAGTATAGCTATCACTAAAATTAACTACTTTAACCCTATACGGTATACTTTGTTGACCATAGTATACCACAGGGGCCTATACAGCCCTACAAAGTGCAGTAACTACACAGGAATTTCCTTCTGCTGATAAAATGGTTTTAAAAGTGTCTCAACTGCAGCCAAAAGAGATATCGCCATAAGTGATGTGAATTGTATATCTGTTCTTGAGGGACAATCATGAAGGCTAATTTGACCTTTGGGAAATTGGTATACACAAATAAATTGGTGTGTCCAAAATAGGTGGCAGAATAGGTGGTCCGCTCCTTTTGTCCCAGAAAAGTTCACAATGCATTGTGCTGTATTTGTTGAGCTTGTGGATCGGCAATTTTCTCCGTACGTTGTTAATTATTACGAGAAAGAATCCTGCCTTGCCCGCACATTTTTCCATATTCAATTTCAGACCTCAATATGACCTGAAATCACTCATCTCATCTAAATATGTTTAAGCCCACCGAGCACAGCTCTGCACACCCACCGCCCTCCACCACACACGGAAAGTCATCGGTTTAGACCCGATCCGAAAGAGTGTCATTAATTTTACCCAATAATGACTCCTTTATCCTCTGCGGTGCGAGCGGTTCTCGGCATAATAACATGGTCTGTGATCAGGGAAACCATTTTTCACCTGGGGGCATAAAGCGTGTTTGAGTGACTCGTATGGCTTAAGTCCTGTCAACGTTATATGCTCGACCCATATATACCTACCTACCTACCGCACGCACGCACGCAGGGCTAACGAGTCTAGCATGAAGGACCCAGCCCACATGAGAAAACCTAAACAGGGCTGACATCAGGGGGAAATTAATGGTAGCAGCGGGTATACGTTGCGCGCAGTAATACTGTGTGAGAATGATGTAGTGGGAGTTATTTTTTTTTACTCCTTCAACGGTAGGGGAGCACAGAGGGTGAAGTCATTAGCGTCAGGCGGGCGCGCGGAGCCGCGGCGTGCACGCAGGGGGGTGGGGGGTGGTGGGGCGTTGAGGTCACTGGAGCTGAGGTTCCCGTCAAACCGCTGGTTGGTTCTGGTCTGTGTGGACTTGGGACAGCGGGTTAATGATAACATGACCCGTTGAAGTGTTTTAATGCTTGAGTGAGGCTCAGTTAGGTAGGGAAAAAAAAAGAACACTATAGCATGCTTTTACTGTACGTGATGCACAGTGCTGTTAGGATCGTAGATCGGCTATTTGAACTTTTTTTTTTTTGTGTGGTTTTAGCCTTTATTTTTTAAATATATTTTATGGAGGGACAGACAGTGGGCTGACAGGAAATGGAGAGAGAGAGGGGGGGGGGGTGGGAGACATGCAGTAAAGGCCGTCGGGATCGGGAGTCGAACCCGCGGCACACTGCCAGACCGGATTACCAGCCAAGGTGCCAGGACCACTGAGCCATGGCCCAGGCCTATTTGAACAATTTTAAACGTTTCTTTTTCCAAACAGTAAAACAATGGCTAATACGTTTAGGGATAAGGGGTAAGGATGTGATCACAAGGTCAAACTGAAGTTCAACGGCAGAGGGAGAGGGAAAAGCCATATAGTTATAGTTTATAAGTCGTGTCTGTGAATTTCAAATTGCAGGAAAAAGGTATGATCCAGAATATATGTGTGTAGCAGAGGTCAGGATGGAAAACACTTGTCACCTGACCCTGCACTTTATGATCCCATTCATATCCAGTGTTGTCACACACGGAGGGACGTTGGCGGGCCATCGCTGTGGAATGTCTGGGAGATTTAGGGCTCGACTTACCAGTGGTGTACTGTAAAGTAACTATACGTACATTTTACTCAAGTACTTTGGGGTGGATTTCCAATAGTTTTACTTCTATACTCCACTACATCTCAGAGCCAAATATTGTAGGCTATACTTTTACTCCACTATAATTATTTTAAAACTTTAGTTACTACGTTGTGAGCTTGTAGATCTGTTATTTTCAAAGTATTTTTTTCTTTTTTTAACGTGTGAAATGGTACCTTCTGCATAATGAGTAGCCTACTTTTACTTTCAGTACTTTAAGTAAATTCAAGTAAATTCTGACTATTGAACTTGTACAGTACTTAAGTAAACTTAAGTAAAACAAAAACAAAAAAAGAGTACTTTTTCCATCACTGCATGAATCCAGATGGTCTCTCTTTGTTTTTGCAACGATCGGCTGAACACACCTGTAAGAGGGACAAGGCTGAAGAGATACGCGACTGTAAGCTAGACGAGCAGAGAGAAAATGGACAGAAGTGTGTGTGGGGAGCCCGCTGGCCTAGTGGTCCAGGCGCATGCCACATATAGGCTTTGGCCTGACAGCGCGTTGCGTGTTCAAGTCCCGTTCATGACAACCTTTGCTTACCTCTCCCCTTCCCTCTTTCCCTCTTCACTTGAAACTATCAATTCAGGCAGAAATAAAAAAGAATACGTGTGCAACTGTGCATGCGTGTGAACTCGACTGTATATTGTTTTTTGTTTGTTTTATTAGGGGGGGGGGGGGGGGGAAGGGTTAGATTTACCATTGGGAAAAGATTCACACTGGAGTTTAGAGGGTTAAAGCGGCACTCTATTTAACTTTTTTTAATGAATAAAATGTAATTTTGTCCAATTTGTATGTTAATACAACATAACTTATATGGTAGAGTATGTTAATACAATATAATTTATACAATTGGAGCGTTTGTATTTTGTATTTACAGTACGTGTGTGTGTGTGTGTGTGTGTGTGTGTGTGTGTGTGTGTGCGCGTGCAATCCGTGCATGTGTGTGTGTACGTGTGTGCGTGCACATGCGTGTGTGCACGCATCGTGTGTTTTCTCATCCCGACCCTCTGTGCATGTGTGCTTACAATTAGTTCTCTGCGTATTCTGCGTGCACAGCCTGATCTCTTAAGCATATGTGCTCAAATCAAGCCGTCACTTCTGGCAATAATACGTCAGGCAAGATTAACCAATCTTGTCAATTAACGCTCTAATAAACGATCTCACAGCACTGGGGCCAAACACATGTGCTGGGGGGATCCAACCCAAACAGCCTCGCTAAATGCTAACATATGGATCGTTGGAGATGTGAGGTGGACTCGCCTGATGGGCATTACATTACAGGTGGGATTTCCTTGGAACGCTATACTCCGTTTCCAAACCAACTGGAAAGCCCCTACATCTTAAATACACTTCCTCCTTCTCTGTTAGAAGTGTGTCATTTTATTCAAGGATAAAAAAAACTGTATGAACCCTATAGAGTCCCTCTGTGGAAATAGCAGATCTACAAGCTCATAAACATAAACGAACTGATAAGATACAGAGCGAATCAGGGAAAAGGAAAACGCTGTGAGGTTGTAGATTGGCTATTTTCACCTGAGAGATTTGGTGCAGAGGGACGAAAGGACCTACAGTAGAGCCCTGAGGGACCCCACGACATGTAGGGTTTAAGATGTTATATTTGGTGTTTTTTTAGAAGGAAGGTTTCAGATGGATTTTCATTATATGCAATGTCCTTTTTGTCCTTTTTGAGTGGTGCAACCACTCCAAGGAACAGCAATGTCCGTCCTAACCTATGTGACTATGTGACTATGTTTAGAGTACCAGTAGGCAAAAGTGGCGCTCTTGCGCCAGAAACGGAGATAGTGTTGTACCACTCAGTTCACACGGGTGTGATTCTTTTCTTCAGAAAGGACCAGTTTGTGTGTAGACTATTTTGGTTATTACCTAAAGCCGTTTTAGTGGATATAGTACAGTATTACATTCTTATTCTTATTTTCATTCCTTGTCTCGTGTCTTTTTTCCCCCCCAGAGAGAGTGTTCTAACTTCATCCGGGTCCTTCAGCCGTTCAACCAGACACACCTGTATATCTGCGGCACCGGAGCCTTCCACCCCATCTGTGCTTACCTGGAGATGGGCAAGAGGGCAGAGGTACACACACACACACACACACGCACACGCACACGCACACGCACACTACACAGCTTTTTTACACTCTAAGTTAAAGGTCGTACAGTAAGTGATATGTTTGTTGGGTTCAGTAGCTCTATAATCTGATAGAAATCATTGTGTTTGTTCAGTAACAGGGGCCCCCCCCGTCTCTCCGGCTCCGTAGTAAACTGAAAATAGATTTTCAGTCAAACCATTTCAAATCAGGAGAGAAAACTCTCATACAGGATACAAGATTGTATCCTTGAATATGATATATGAATTGAAGTGAATTTGCAAGTGATGAAACAAGCAAATCAATGAGTGCACAGAAGTAAAGTTGAAGCTGATAAATGATTAGCAACAATCATTGATGACTGAACCCGGAACCTTCTGCTGATTCCAAGACGCAATTAACTTACTCAAAAACACTAAATAATTTATTTTGGAAAATAGAGCTTTAACTAATAGCTTTTCTTTTTAATCCAAGCTATATCACTTACAATGATTACCCTTTTAATTTTATTACCCTTTCAATGAACCTCAGGTTTTTACTGTGCTGAGCCTTCGTACAGTTTCCACACTGCTTTTGCAAGCGTTCTTATCGACTGCACTGTGTGTGCATGTGGCATGTGGACACACACACACACACACACACACACACACACACACACACACACCGTGGCGGATGGTTAGGTATAGTCCGATTTAAGTTATTCAACACCTACCTACACCACAAAAGGTTTGCTCTATAGTCTAGTCTGTCAAGCAAAAGCACCATTGTCCTGGTGGAGTGTGTTTTCTTCCTTTTGTACAAAGTGAAAAACACTTGACTCACAGTCCATCATTAATTAAGCTCGTGCAAATGAACCCCCCCCCCCTCCCCCACCCTCTTTTAAAATGCAAGTTGAATCAGTCATCTTGATAAAGGCCTTCAGGTTAATCAATGTAGCAGCATGCTTTCATGTGTCATGACAATAGGCTGAAGGCAGTGTGAGTGTCTCCTGCTGGTTGCCTGTGTAGATTGGCCCTGCGTGTGTTCTCCGGAGTTTTTAATAGTGCTGCCAATCATTGATTCAGAGTAACATAATGTCAAATAGAGGTCTATACGTATCTTGGTACTGCTGGGTCCCCCCCCCCCCCCCGGCTTCATTAATCTATTCAAGGACTTGTACCTGCACTGCAGTGTGCCCCGGGTTAGGCCTACTCCCCGCTGTTCCGAATTAAGTCGTTTGTCAAAGAATGAAGTTATTCTATTATGCATTTGTGTTGTGTGTGTAATGAGAGGTAGTGTGCTATTAAGGGGGGGAAATAGGTCTACAAGCACACACGGTGTGGCAAAGATGAATTTGGTATTAAGGATTTACACATTAACATGAAGCTACACAATGGCAGTGCTGTCAAACACAGTCTATGAAGCTATCTTTGAAATGTATGAATCTGCAACACAATGTATGCAATATTTAGTGGGGGTCCGGTTAAGCTAAGGGGTCCTCCTTGACCTGAAAGACGTTGAAGACACCTAGACTCTAGGCCAGTGGTTCTCAAATATACTGTAGCATTTCAATGCCCCCCAGTTTGTTATGCATAATGCCACGGACCCCCCCCAAGGACCCCATTTTTGAGAACCACTGATCTATAGGCTTTCGATGGCCTTGTTTTGAACTTTGACTCTTCTCATATCAGGACAACATCTTTAGACTGGAGTCGAATTTCGAGAACGGACGTGGGAAAAGCCCCTACGACCCCAAGATGCTGTCCGCCTCCCTCCTGATTGGTAAGCCTTGTCTTTTGTTTTCATTTGATCTCTTGATTGGCTCAAGGAAGTGTACTATTTTGTGCAGATCTCAGTGATCCCTGTACCCTGAATATAATATAATCCTGTCCCAGACTCCCAACATACATGTTGGCCTTGAATTGTTTCATAGATAGCCCCTGGTCTCTATTTTCCTCACCCCTCGCAGTGGTTCCCACAGTTAAATGCAGCTAGAATGGTAGAAAGCTAGTTGCCTTCATTCCAATGCTTGTATTTTAGTAGCTCCAGCTTTTTAACTAATCGTCTATTTATAGTGCCCTGGTACTCACACAAGCACTGTTTGTCACCCTGGAGCTTCATACAGAACCCAGAGATGGAGTTCTCAACAGGCCTGAAAATGTACCTGGCTTCTGTATGAACCGCAGCTCGGGGGTGACAAACGGTGCATGTGTGAGTTCCAGGACACTATTAAAATAGACGATTTGTGAAGAAAAAATCACACCCGTGTGAACTGAGTGGTGCAACTCCGTGTGCCTCCCCCCCCCCAGTGGGACCCACAGGAACGCGCCCAGGGTGCCAGCCTGGTTCCGACGAGCCGCCCCGTGTCCGAAACGGTGGAGAAATGAGTTTTTGACAATGGCTGAAGATGTATTCTTTTCTAAATGTGGTTGGCCATTCATTACAATGGTGCATTCTCATTGGCAGATGGAGAGTTGTACTCTGGCACATCTGCAGACTTCATGGGAAGGGACTTTGCCATCTTCCGTACCCTGGGAGACGACCATCCAATCAGGACAGAGCAGCATGATTCACGGTGGCTCAACGGTAATGTAGACAATCAGTAACTACTGTAAACGAGAGAGTATGGAAATGGACAGTGGTGGACAAAGTGCTCAAATGTTTTACTTAAGTAAAAGTAAGAATACTGCAATATAGAAATACTCTTTTACAAGTAAAGTAAGTATTGACATCAAAAGGTACTAGAAAGTCCTCATTATGCAGAATGGCTCTTTCAGTTTTAAAATGTGTACACAAATGCATATACTGTAGGGCTGAAGTGGGTATGTTTTGTAATAATGATCCAAATCTGAGTAAAAGTACAATATTTGGATCCGAGATGTAGTGCAGTAGAAGTAAAAGTATTGGGAATTTGGAAATACTCAATTAAAGTACTAATACTTCAAAATTGTACTTAAGTGCAGTACTTAAGTAAATGTACTTTCCACCACTGATGTAGACAATTAGTAACTAATGGAGAATGTATGGAAATGGAACGCTACTCCAGTTTTGGGGGAAAATTGTAATAAACAACACTGCAAATCTACAGTATGTAGAATGTCTGTGCTTCGGAAATTAAGACGGCGGAGTTTGTCATGGAGTTCTCATCATAATGTGGAAATTCCATCTTTTGGGGGAGTTGGGAGGAGGGGCTGCTTTCACCTATACGACAGATGTCTGTAGCAGTGTCCGGAATTGGCAATTTCAATTAATTTCAAATTTATTTTATTATAATGCCAACTAAGGTGTCTCAAGAAGCACGCACGCACAGATTTATTAGACATAATGTAAAAACACCAGAGTACAGTCAAACACTTGTCTTAGTCCAAAAGGCATAGCACAAAAAAAAGAGTCTGACATGAATTCTTTGACAAATAGAAATAAAAGCCACATCTCAAAATAATGGCAATTTTCTTGCCTTGGGGAAGTGGTTAAAAAAATACATATTTAGTCAATGCAGGCCAAAACCTTTGTGATTGGCCAATTGTCTGAGTGAACCAAACAGAGCCTCAAGTGACCGTGAAGCATCAAGTCCTTTAAGACCTGTCACAGTGCTCATTCCACTACCAATCATCTCCATTCAGGTGCAGACACTGATATCAGAGCTCCATTCAGCGAGGATTGGGTTTGATGGTTGCTCATTCAGAAAGGGCTTGTTATTATATTGAGTGTTCTGTTCGGTGGGGCTGTGCCCGTCTGTCGCCATGCGGCACCGCTGACCCACACAGGGTCAGTCAGAGCTCGTTCCCCCAAAGGCCTGCCATCTCTGTCTATCCCTCTTTCCCACAGCACTAATCCCCTCTCAGCTGTTTTCCTGTGGCAGAGTCAAATTCCTCACAGTCCACCACCAACCCCCAATACTGACCTCCTCCCCCTTAAACACACACACCGACACACATGCACACATGCAAGCACGCGCACAAGCACGCACGCATGTTCAGTGTGCGACTGCGTATAAATCTAGCATAACTCGTAACCCCAACCCCAAACCTCAACATTTTTATTGAATCCTTACTCTAACCCCCACCTGAATCTTTTTCTAATCGTAATTGAATTTAAAATATATATATATACCATATAAACAACCATTTCTCTTGTGAGAACCAAAACAAATTGTCCTCACGATCTGGATTATTCAAATTCTAGTATACTTTATATATATATATAAAGTATAGTAGATATTTGGCCCTCAAACGCACACAGGCACGCACGCACGCACGCACAGCCCACACAGGCGTGGTGATTTGCCATGACATATCTATAAAGAGTCATTTTAAAAGGGGGAAAAGAAAGAGCATTGAGACGTTATTGTCCTCACCTTAATCCCCATCATTCCATTCATTCGCTCGGCTCCAACAAACCGCTCACCCTGGCTAAATCCTCTCCTCCACAAAGGAGCGAGGGTAATTGCTTGGATTACCAGGATGGGGATATTCAATTGAGCCTTTATCAGCGGGGGTTACATGGTATACACTCCCAATGTAACAAGAGAGAAACTCGGGAATGAATCCTTAATGGCTATTGATTCTAAACTGAGTGTGTACTTCAAAAGGATTTGGGGTGGGGGTGGGGGGGGGGGGGGGGGGGGTGAGACCCACAAGGAGGGCTTTCGCTAGACTCGATTCATTCCCGGTTTATTTGTACGCTGCTCCCATCTTTTAACACACATGGCGGGATGGAGGTAGCGGTAGGATTAAACCCTCCTGTCGAATAAAGACGCCTTTTGTTGGGAATTAAACATCAGGAGTTGTACGACCACAGGGCCTCTGGCACCAGGACACTGTTTGGATTTATGAATGTGTGCATTGAACGGCACACTCCCAGTAGCAGATTGTAGAGTGTATATATATATATTATCTGCTCGGGTCTAGGCTCACATAGCCAGACTCAGAAGGAGTGCATTGAGGGCGGCATCTGCCGGGAAGGTGGGTGTATTATGACAGCTCCATTTCGCGGCAGTGTGGCGTCTGGAGCGGCGGCCGCCGAACGGACCGACACTGCCGCGAAATGGAGCTGTCATAATACACCCACCTTCCCGGTAACAGCCGTCGTGCTTGCGTTTAGGGATAGGGTTTGGCATAGGGTGTCGGACTGACGCCGCCGAGAAACATTGCCGCCTGCCGCGGACACTCCACGGCTGATGCCGCTGCCAGACAATGCACTGGCTCTCCCTCGCCAGACTTTCAGAGATCTACCGCCTTATAGGCGGATATACAGATAGCTCGCCTGGCTATGCGAGACCAACTTGGGCGTGTCTTTAGCTTAAAAGACAACTTTGGTGTTTTTTCAACCAAGGTTCATGTTTTATTAGAGAAAGTAAAAGTTGAGTGTTATTATTATTATTATATTTAATTTTTTTCATTTGCTGCTTTCTTTTTTTGGGCTATTTTTGACAGGGGCATTCGAACAAGTGGCTAAATATGTATTATACATTTTTTTACAAACAATTGCAGCGATTTTATAATATATAATATAATATAAGTCCTACTAGACCCCAGGAAATGACATCTGGCCACAGTACAGTAGTTGTTTCTGTGTGTCTGAACGAACAACGGGGGCTGCCATACTTCTGCGCAGCACTGTTTATCGCGTGTGTGTGTGTGTGTGTGTGTGTGTGTGTGTGCATGCGTGGTGATTCATATCCAAGGACTGTTACCCACACAGTGTGCTTGTAAATCTGCTCCCCACTTTGGCTCCGTTGGCCCTTTTCACAGCCACTCTATCCCCTAGCAAACAGCCATCCGGCCGTAACATGGCACCCCTTGTTTCTCCAGTCTAAACCCCCTCGCTCTTACACACGCGGGCTCGTTTTATGCGTGACGACGCCTGGGTGACTGCGACTGCAATCCCCCTCGCCTTGCCCCCGACCCACCCCCCCCCCCCCCCCAAACACACACACACACCGCCCTCCAGTGTTGCCAGATTTGGCGAGAGAAACACACAACCAGGTCTATGAAAACAAGCCTGTCTAGGCTACACGAGCACTTTAGCTGCAGGCTTTATACTGTTCTAAATCGGATGTTAGAAAATGGCCAATCTACACGCTCACAACAGGTCACGGTGCAATGTGATCTTGTAGATCAGCTCTTTTTTTTTTAAAGATTTTATTTTTATTTTTCAACAACACAAATGTGGTAGGCCTGGCACAATACATTTTCAGATGGGGGTTATATTAGGGGACAAATTAATTTGGGGCTCAATGCCATGAAGACATTTGGGAACCACCGATTTAAGCAATAAATCCCCCCCCCTGCAGAACCCTCAACTAATAATATTTACAAGCAACTTTACAGAGAAATGAGCAGACATGGCAACACTGCCCCCATCCCCACCAGCTTCAGGGGCTTGGTGGTGTGGTGGTGGCGGGGTGGTGGGGGGTAATCCTGAACCTCGGGCCGTTTGGCCTTTTTTCCGCGTTTTGATTTCCTCTCGCGCCCCAAAGCTGCGGCAGATTTATTCAAGTGTTGTACAAGTACAATCGGAGCCATGTGTGTTTGTGCAAGGATGCGGTTTAGAGAGAGAGAGAGAGAGAGAGAGAGAGAGGGGTTTGTGGGGATGTTGGAACCCGGAGCGCCGGGTCGTGGTGAAACGAGACGCTACACGGCGGCGCACGGCGCTGCCACTGAGCCACGACCGAACCGGATCAACGTGGATTGTCTCGTTAGAGGGAGGAGGATTTTCACCCAGACAGTGGTTGGAGCTGGAAACTGGTGCTCCCTGCTCTCCTTGTGTGCGTGTTAGTGTGTGTGTCTGAGAGTGTGTGTGTTTGAGAGTGCATGTTTGAGAGTGTGTGTGTGTGTGTGTTTGAGAGTGTGCGTGTGTGCGTCCACTCCTCACATTGAATACAAGAACGCGTGCAAATTCTGCGACCTCAGAATGGTCGCCACCATGGTATTCCTAAACTTAGTTTATTTTTGAGGCTGTGCGTTCCGGTTACCTGTAATTATACTTGAACAGTGTAATCGGTATATTCAAAAAGTGTGTGTGTGTGTGTGTGTGTGTGTGTGTGTGTGTGTGTGTGTGTGTGTGTGTGTGTGTGTGTGTGTGTGTGTGTGTGTGTGTGTGTGTGTGTGTGTGTGTGTGTGTGTGTGTGTGTGTGTGTGTGTGTGTGTGTGTGTGTGTGTGTGTGTGTGTGTGTGTGTGATTGTGTGTGTGCGTGCGTGTGTGTCTGTCAGATCCCAGGTTTGTGGGCGTGAACCTGATCCCGGAGAGCGACAACCCAGAAGACGACAAGATCTTCCTGTTCTTCAAGGAGAACGCCATGGATGGAGAGCACACTGGCAAGGCTACCATCGCCAGGATAGGACAACTGTGTAAGGTAACAACACACACACACACACACGCACAAACACGCACAAACATGCACGCACACACACACATGTACACACACACACACACACACGCACGTACGCAGGCGTTGTATCTTCCCACCGATTTCTTCCAGTTGTCCTTTTTCCATTCCCACATTATCTACATTCCTGTGTATGCTGCTGTTCTTATTATAGTGTTTGTGTGTGTGCGTGTGTGTGCGTTTCCAGAATGACCAGGGAGGTCACAGGAGTCTAGTGAACAAGTGGACCACCTTCCTTAAGGCCCGGTTAATGTGTTCAGTACCAGGAGCCAATGGCATCGATACGCACTTTGATGAACTACGTAAGTCTGTGTGAGTCGGTGCGTGGGTGCCGGCGTGGGTGGGTGGGTGCGTACGTGCGCCGTGCGTGTGTGTAATGCTATCCACATGGGGACCAAAACTCCAACAAAGATCTTATACAATAAGGTCCGTCGGTCAGTTTCAGGGATAAAAATCATATTAGAGCTAAGATTTCAAATACAAATGGATTCGTTCCGGATTATAGGATTAGCAATGCGTTTCCAGTCCACATTGGGTTTAGGTTTACTTTTACATTTAGGGTGTTACAGCCAAGGTTGGCGGTTATAGAGTTCGGGTTACAAATACATATGACAGCATTTTCAATCAAATTCCTCTTCCGGCCTCCGTGCGGCTATACAAATAGTAAATATGTGCGTGCGCCACGGTGTCCGTCTCTCAGTGAAGACCTGAGGTCAAAATTCAAAAATGTCTTCTAAATAATTTTCTGAAAAACCTGTGTTTCATGTGAAGGAACCCCAAACTTATGTAATTGGCCACGACCCCCATCTGAAAAAAAAAATCTTCCAGTGAATATTTGCTTCTTCCAGAAGCAAATATTTGAGTTAAAAACGTTCGCTCTGAAAGAATATATATTCAATGAAATGTGCAACATTTTCACAATTTTTCAACAATAGCAGATCTATAAGCTCGTAGCGCAGCACCAATTGCCACGCTATGAGCTTGTAGATCTGCTATTTTTCAACAGCTTAAGTTTAAAATAATGGTTAAAGTGGTTAAGGTGACGCAGGTCTAAATGGGTTACATTGTTCAACCCCGAAATATGTTGTGCTTGCAGAGGACGTCTTCCTGATGAGCTCCAAGGACCCCAAGAACCCCATCATCTACGCCGTCTTCACCACGTCCAGGTAACCTTGACCGTAGCTCACATCTGTAGAATGAATGAAGGAATCAGTCATTGTTTATGTCGAACCATTTGAACCCATTTAGACCTGAGAACGATTCTACAAATTCTAAATCCGACAGTTTTCTGAAAAACCTCATGTTTCTATATCAGTGGTTCTCAATATTTCATGTCAAAGACCTCAAACATTATATGTAATAATCCGCCGACCACCATATATATTCAAAGAATATATATTCAAAGATTTTCACCACAGCACCAAGCTCGAGCTTGTACAGTATGCCTGGATCTGCTATTTTTCAATAGCTAAAGTATAACATAAGGCTTGAAACACCAAAAGGGGTTCCCGCCCAGAATGGGTTAAATAAGAAGACAATATAATAATAGATATACAATAATAACACATTGAAAGAAAAAAGTTAAAACAGAAGCAAAACACAAAATCTAGTACAATTATTGTTCGAAAGGGAGTAGGAAGCCTATAGCTTATCTGCTCCTACCCCTGTCCACAGGTCCATTTGGTTCCATTTGTACACTCTCCGAGTTACAGACCCATGAAGGGTCTATAATTATAAGGCCATTTGGTTCCTAACTATCACTTATCTGGGGACCCCCTGGAAGTCCCTCAAGGGCTCCTATAGGGATCCCCGGACCGCACTTTGGGAACCTCTGGTCCAAGTAACCCCGCCTGATAGCGCACATGTGTTCAGTATAGCCCTGCCAGCATCTATAGTACAAAAGCTTTGTCAGTGCTCAAATCCTCACGTAATATACGGAATGTCGACGGCAACAGATGCTGCCACTATCATATCCGTTGTGTTGACTGGTTGCTATAGGAGATGAGTGAAATATTCCCGGCCGCCTGCACAAGATATTTCCTCTCATATTTGAAAAGCACACTCGCTTCCATTTCCTCTTTTTCCGCTTTCCTGCATTCTTTCTTTCTCCCTTCCACCAACCAGTGGTTCGCGGACCACCAGTGTGCATACGTGGCATAAGTACAGGCTGGTTAACGGGGTCCACGTATCAAAAGATAATGTTGGAATAATATTTCATAAGTCCGGTCAAATGTGAGAAAACGTCAGAACATGGCTTGATAGACTTTGTTGCGCGTTGTCCTGGACCAAGCTCTTAGATCGGTGAAGTATAATACAAAATAATAAAATATCTCATAGAAATTACTATAGAAATGATATAACTCCAGTAAAGGAACAAGTTAAAAGTCAGTACTTGAGTAAAATGCAAATGTATTGGAATCAAAATATACATTAAAAGTAAATGTATTGTAGTCATTATGCAGTATGTACTGTGTCATAATGGATAAACTGTATTTAAAATCTTTCTATGCCGCAGATCTCTCATCGTGGCATATTGTGAGCTTGTACGTATAGCTCAAAGTACGCCTCTGAGCTGTAGTAAAGTAAATGTACTGAAAATTGGAATTGGAATTGGAACTGAAATTCTCCAGTTAAGTAAAAGCAACTCAAAATTGTACTTAGGCCTACAGTACTTGAGTAAATGTACTTGGTTAGTTTCCAACACTGGATGCAGGCTTTTGACCGACATCTGCCCAGACGCCGCTGCCCGGCCTGTTAATCCACTTCCAGGTGCTTTCCCTCGCCCGGCCTTTTCGTCTCGCCTCTTAAAGATTTGGAGATTGCTTTTAGCCGATTTATCCTCTCGTCCCCCACCACCCTCCCCCTCCCCCGGAGGCTCGGGTTGGGGAAATCAGATTATAGGTGTCGGATCAATGGGAGTGGAGGGGGGGGGGAACCCGATACTCACTCACTCACCAAGAACCAGTGGCTGGAAAGAGTACTCAAATATTTGACTTGTGAAAGTATAAGTGTCGATGTAGTCCGTACTAAAAGACTAAAAGTAAAAGTGCTCATATTGCAGAAAATGTATAGCGTTGAAGTGGTTAATGTTTTTTAACTGATGAAGGCTGGATAGCCGAAAGGTCTGTTGACTTTAATTCAACATGCAAGAATAAAAACTAAAGCAGATTGGTGTGTGCGACCCATCACCTTTATTTCTATTATATGATTTGAACGGGTAACGCGCCTTAAGTTAGAGCGCGGTGGTCACAAGAAAAGTTTTCTAATGTATGTTTTCTAATCACAATTAAAATCTACAAAGTAACTAGTAACTAAAGCTTTCAAATAATTGTAGTGGAGTAAAAGTAAATTGGAAATACTTATATAACGTACAGATACCTCAAAATTGTACTTAAGTACAGTACTTGAGTAAATGTACTTAGTTACTTTGCACCAGTGCCAGGAGCGCACGGCTAAGCCAGACGGCGTTCCATTTCGACGCGCCCCGTTGAGGTCGAAGGCGTTGAGAGACGAGGCTATGCACGTGAGCCTGAAACGCCACAGATGGCGACACTTATCGTGATGATGGCGAGGACGATGGTGGTGCGAATGGTGATGATGATGAATTTTGCGTCGGGGTGTGGCTTTGTGTCCGAGGCTATTCACCATCAATCACTGTTCATGGTCACGATGAGGAACAATGAATAGAATCCTGGAGCAGCCTGACAATGGCGCCGCGACGCGCATCGCTAATCCCATACGGGAGGGGGTTTCGGTGCACACCATGTGAATCGCTGTTGGGTGGGGTGCTGGTTGGCATGCACACATATGCCCGCGCGCACGCGCATACACACACACATACACGCACACAGTCACACACAAAGACGCTCGGAGATTCAATTAAAGGGCTTTGAGGAATTAGAGTGGGTTTAATTGGTTTTCTAAGTGGCCGGTTTTCAGAGATGAACAGAGCGGTATTTCAGAGCGGCTGGCTTTTAATATCGCCACTTAATGAGGCACAGCACAGACAGGTCCATGGTTGATGGTGGTGATCCTGTGCATGTGTGCATTAAAGTGTGTTTGTGCATGTGTGCATTAAAGTGTGTTTGTGCATGTGCGCTTGTGTGCGTTTGTGCGTGTGGCATCAAATTTAACTTGAAGTACCAAAAGTAAACGTACTAAAATGTTTGCCGCGATGAGACGCGTTGTGAGCTTGTAGATTGGCAATTTTGTATTAAAGTGGTTAATGTATGTAATTATTTTATATCTGCAAAGTACTATAGTAGCCAAACTGAAGTTTTAAAATAATTGTAACGTAGTAAAAGTAGGCCTACAATATTTGTCTCTGAGATGGAGATGTAGTGGAGTAGAAGTAAACGTATTGAAATACTGGAAATACTCCAGTAAAGTGAAAATATCTCAAAATTATACTTGAGCAAATGTAATTTAGTTACTTTCCACCAGTGCTTATGTGTATGAAACGCTGTTTTGACTGTCTCTCCCAAAGGGTGCGTGTGCGTGCTCGCTCGTGCGTGCATGTGTGTGCGTGCTCACGCTCGTGCGTGCGTGTTCATAATATTATGCGTAGGGTCTGGCCTTCTCCAGAGGCACAGTACATAATGGAGTGTCTTTTTTGTGCCCCAGTGGGTTAATTGAATTTCTCTGTAATTAACATTTACAAATGCTAATCCATTCATCTTCCATGCTTTGGTGAACGCTGTCACTTGTTTATAATGCCACCCACGTCACCACGCCGAGTCCAACGCAACATCCCTGAGCGCTAAAACAGACAAAGGCTGTCCCCTCTGCTCCCCGTGTGTGTGTGTGTGTGTGTGTGTGTGTGTGTTATTGA
The DNA here is from genome assembly GCF_963924005.1 of Protomyctophum bolini. Classification (NCBI taxonomy): domain Eukaryota; kingdom Metazoa; phylum Chordata; class Actinopteri; order Myctophiformes; family Myctophidae; genus Protomyctophum; species Protomyctophum bolini. The sequence continues at coordinate 13,469,454 of NC_137884.1, forward strand.
AGAAAAAACAAACAGTTTTACTTAAAATTGAATTATATTCTCATATTAAGAGTGTGCGTTCAAAAATAAACAAGTTAAGCCAATTTGGAGTTTCAAAGAATAGTTAAGTAAGTTAAGTCTTTTTGGTTACCAACATGGAAATATTAGATCTCCGGTTTGGATTGAATTCGGGAGACTTTGAATGCTAATCTCCACATAATTACGTTTTTCATTTCCAAAATGGACATATTTTTATTTATTTCGGAAAACAGAACGGTTTATTACACAATGCGTTCAGGGTGGGATTTGGAAGTGCTTCAATGTATTTCCAACAGTTATACTGTAGATGTTTAATCATGGCAGTGGAATATGTATCTTGGAATTTTACTTTGGAACTCCCAAGTTCTCTGCTGTCGTGACCGTGAGTCTCCGATTGCTGATGTCTTTTGGCCGACCTGTGTCAAAACACAGAAAATCCACATCAATTGGTTTTTTGTGATGGATTTTGAGTTTCGACCTTGTCTGGTTTGGAGCCGTGGCCCCCGCTAGTAAGAGCAGAACCCTCCCATCTGGCTCTGTTAAAACGACTCGGGGGCCAAGTGCTCAAAACGAAAATCCTGGAGAAGGAATTCCACTGTGCTCTGAAACAGCCCTCCTGTTCTGCTGGTGGCGTGCCCACATTCCTGTCTGCTCTCGGGACGAGGCTGGAAGCAATCAACTCAAAGTTCCAATCTGTCATCCCCGCTGTTAAACGATGACAACCTTTCTACCTCGTGCCTTTTTGTTGCTTCGCTGAAGACTCATTTTGTTGTCTTTCTCCTACGGTGCTTCGACAGTTCCTACAGTAAATCCCTGGCTGGTGATGATGCATCACTGATGAATTCTTCTCCTGTTCTCCTTGTGACTGTTCTGTCTTCGTTCCGTCTTTGATCTCGCCGGCCTCGCTCTCTCTTTTTTACTTTTTAACCTCCCTCACTTTCCATTCCTTCTGTCATGCTTTGTCTCTCTATGCACTGATCATTCTAAGCTGATGTTTATAAATTGGTAAACCATATTGTTTATGATATGATTGATTGATTGAATACTTTATTAACAGTTTGCAAAAAGGTTATATTTATGATGCTAAAAGGATAACATAAAAAGCCCTGAGGGCGTTGTGGTCCTATGTATTCAATTCATCAAGACATTTAAAGACATACAATAAAATACAAGAAACCATCAACCCTGTATATGCCCACCACCAGCACCTCCACTAATGTATTTTAATATATACGTGTTTTACATTTTGAATTTCATGTTGGAAGACAATGGGGTTCAGATCGGGGCAACACACATTTGGAGTCATACTGTCGTCAGACTGACATATGACTGACGTTGTAGTAGATGACTGACATGGCAGGCTGGTCACATGTGGGGTTCCAAGATCCATGTGATTTGAGTTTTGAATTTACAATGTCGACTTCTGCATTTGTTATGAATATGATTATTATCGTCTGTAAAATATTGTTTCTGGCACTCTCTTTCCTCCCATGCAGTAACATCTTCAAAGGCTCTGCGGTGTGTGTGTACAACATGGCAGACATCAGGAGGGTCTTCCTGGGCCCCTACGCCCACAGAGACGGACCCAACTACCAGTGGGTGCCCTTCCAAGGCAGGGTGCCCTACCCCCGCCCTGGCACTGTGAGTCTGCCGTTAAGCAAAGAAAATAAAGTTGTCACAATGTAACAGTCTACAAAACAAAAATAAATCAAACATTTTCAAAAATAGGGATTCGATTCATCAAAAAACCCATATGGTTAAGTAGAGTCCCTCGGGGGGATGTGTTGTGAGCTTGTAGATCTGCTATTTTCAGCAAGCAACCAAGTGTAAAATGACTTATACTGGATCTCTCGTCCACTAGCATTCCTATTATTTTAGTCTAGTTTTTATTTAGTTTACATTTAGTTCTTGTCAGTGAAAAAAGGTTGTCGACAAACCTTTTTTGTCATAGTATTAGTCGATGAAATCAACACTTAACTTAACTGGTCATATCTTTTACGGTTCCTTCTGCAGTGTCCCAGCAAGACGTTCGGAGGGTTCGACTCCACCAAGGACCTGCCGGACGAGGTCATCACGTTCGCCCGGGGCCACCCTGCCATGTACAACCCTGTGCACCCCACGGGGGGACGTCCCATCGTGGTGCGCACGGACGTAGGCTACCAGTTCTCTCAGCTGGTGGTGGACCGCGTGGAGGCCGAGGACGGACAGTATGACGTGATGTTCATCGGCACAGGTGACCGCAGCATCCTGTTTATTCAGCCTGTTCTCTGGCAGCGGGGCTGCAACACTTCATCGGCTAAACAGTTGGTTAATGGTTAAACATTTTAGCCTCGAGACCCAAAATATATGTGATGTCTCCCCCCTGTAGCATGAGGCATGACGCTATGTTGCAGGGACTTACCCCAGATCCAACCTGAGTGCTGAGCTGAGTGCCAAGCAGAGAGGCCATTGGGTCCCATTTTATAGTCTTTGGTATGATCCAGCCCTGGGATCGAACCCTGACCTCCCAGTCTCAGTGCGGGCACACTCTAACTACAAGGCCACTGAGCTGGTAAAGTGTAGCTTGTAGATCTTTTAATTCCCCAAAAGAAATGTGGAAACATTTTCACAACACAGATCTTGTGTGATCGAGGGTCCCCCTGTCACAAAATAATATTTTCAGATTGCGGCCGAATGCCAAACACATTGTAATTTGTGTGTCCTTGACATACATGAAAAATATTTGAAGAACTACTGCTATAAAGGAAGCAAAACAAATGTATATTTGTGTGCCGATGCGTTGTAGACATGGGGACGGTGCTGAAGGTGGTGACCATTCCCAGAGAGAGCTGGCATGACCTGGAGGAGGTGGTTCTGGAGGAGATGACCGTCTTCAGGGTATGGAAATGGACCTATATTTACATTGTTGTAAATATAGTTGTTCTATCTATACTATAGAATGTGTAGCCTAATAAGTGAATGAATCACTTATGCCCTCCATAGGCCTACTGCGTTGAATGATGAATAGCGGAAATAGTCCTACTTGAAAAACATTGCACTAATCTAATTGAGCTTTTAGATATTTTTGCTATTTAAAAAATATGAAAAATATAATAAAATGAAAAGTACGGGCGCCAGGTGGAAAGCGGTTGAAGTCAAATTGATAGTGTGGGTCAAACTCATGAAAATATACATAATATGAACAAAATGAATAAACCTGGCGTTTAATGTGGTGAATTTTTTTTTCATGCAGGAGCCAACTCCCATTACCGCTATGGAGCTTTCCACCAAGCAGGTAAGAGAACAAATGACCCTGTTTTCCACACATAATATTTCATCCGAACACGGTTTGAGAGAGTCCAAGAGAAACAATAAAAAACTTGAACTTGAGAATGTATTTTCACCCCGCGCGCCATTCGTGGATTTCCAAAGAGACCGAAACGCGCCCGCCGGGACTCGAACCCGCCACCTCACACAGAGGTTCCCTTTATACGAGGGCCAGCCATGCAGTCCAACCTGAGTCACACAATCAATCAATCAATTCTCCTAATGTGTTTTCTACTTCTCTCGGACTCTTCCAACAGCAACAGTTGTACCTCGGCTCAGCGCTGGGTGTATCCCAGATGCCTTTGCACCGCTGCGAGGTGTATGGCAAGGCGTGCGCCGAGTGTTGCCTGGCCCGGGACCCGTACTGTGCCTGGGACGGCTCCGAGTGCTCCAGATACTTCCCCACTGCCAAGAGGTATGAGCAGCTCTCTCTCCCTCCCTCTCTCTCTCTCTCTCTCTCTCTCTCTCCCTCCCTCCCTCGTTCTTTTTCAAGTTTTTCATTTAACCGAGCAAGGTTTTGCTGAGCATGCACGCGGCGCTGCGCTTTTTGTGCACCCATGAGCCTCCCATTCAAGCTGCTATTGGAACTGACACGTGGGACGCTGCCCGTTGCGAGTCTTAATTGCGACTGCAGTCTTCCACTGTTGGACCGCATGGAGCTGTTCCACTGGAGTAGTTAAGGTTAAGCGCATTGCTCAAGGGTGCCTCAGCTGCAAGAGTTATTTTGGTTTTTGTCTATAATATTCATTAGTTTGAGTTTTTATTTAGTTTGGTGGTGTATTTCTGTGTAGAGTTTTTGTTTGTTTGGTTGAGTGCGTGAGTAATTGAGGAATTTACTAGATTTAGTAGCCTGGTTATCAGACTGGAGGATGGTCTGGAGCCAGACTATAGATTTAGTTTATGGTCCTTAAATCTTAGTCCATCTCTCTAGTTTATTATTTAATTATTTGGTATGTTGTTCCGACATGAGGAAAGCCTCGATTTATTGACACATTTTAGTCAGTTTTTGTATTTGCTGTTTATTTGCAGTTTTTTGGTAACAAAAAGGGAAAGATTGTTGTTATTGTAGTTTGTCGTCAAAATACATTTCTCGCTTTTTAGTTTTAGTTTGAGTCTTAGTCAACTGTAACAACCCTGCTCAGCGGCCGTTGTGGAGGCATAGGGAAAGCAATGCTCATCGACCTTTCCCTCAATCCCATGAATCCCATGAATCCCATGGTTTCGGGGGACAGTCTCTGACCTTTAACCTTTAGGCTTATATACCGTCCCAGCTGGACATCCTGTGTATATCCAGCCAATGCACATAGACCATAGACCAGTGGTTCCCAAAGTGGGGTCCGGGGACCCCCAGGGGTACCTGAGGGAGTTCCAGGGGGGACCCATCTATTTTGTTCATGTTCATAAAGTGCTAAAGTGTTTAAAGCAGTGGTTCCCAAACTTTTTCATGTCAAGGACCCCCAAATTGACACTACTTAGCCCGTGGACCCCCATTTGAAAAGATATGCCAGGGACCCCCATAAGAGAAGACGTACACATTTAGTCGTCTACACTTAGACGTACACATTTAGACGTCTACATTTAGACGTCAACATTTAGACGTCTGTATACATTTAGACGTCTACATTTAGACGTATACATTTAGACGTCTACATTTAGACGTCTGTATACTATAGCGCGCAGTTTTTCATCATTTTTGAAGATTTGAAAAAAATGACGAAATGACAAAAACGATGGGTTATAGCCCATGTTTTTTGAAATTTTGAAAAAAAAAGTTAGCCTCGTTTCTCCTCATTTTGGACCGTGGGCTATAGCCCATATCGAACGGCATACTATAGCGCGCAGTTTTTCATCATTTTTGAAGATTTGAAAAAAATGACGAAATGACAAAAACGATGGGTTATAGCCCATGTTTTTTGAAATTTTGAAAAAAAAAGTTATCCTCGTTTCTCATCATTTTGGACCATGGGCTATAGCCCATATCGTACGGCATACTATAGCGCGCCGTTTTTCATCATTTTTGAGGATTTGAAAAAAATGACGAAATGACAAAAACGATGGGTTATAGCCCATGTTTTTTGAAATTTTGAAAAAAAAAGTTAGCCTCGTTTCTCATCATTTTGGACCGTGGGCTATAGCCCATATCGTACGGCATACTATAGCGCGCAGTTTTTCATCATTTTTTGAAGATTTGAAAAAAATGCATTTAGACGTCTACATTTAGACGCCTACATTTAGACGTCTGTATATGTGATACAGGGGTACCTGGAAAAATATCTACCCCAAAAGGGGTACCTGGTCCAAAAAAGTTTGGGAACACCTGCCATAGACCACATAGACCAGCATGAAATGAAACTATAAGGTTTCAGTTTACGCTCTCAAGAGTTACATTATTACATATATAGTTACATCTGCATTGCTTAATTCACCAGAGGTGTACACAATGAGAATGTAGAAGAATTGTTATTATAGATCAATGTTTGTGTTCTCACATCAATACAGCATGGAATTGTGGACAAAATCGTACATTTGGGGTCTGAGAGGCTAAATCTCATCAAATGGTGGTCTGTGGCTCAAATTCTGAATAAATAATGGGCCTTGATATGAAAACCACTGACAGACTGAGACACAACACACAACACAACACACAGCACAAACCAAAACAAACATCTAAACATGCCAGTTAGTCTACGAAGAAAACTACATGAACACGAGTTCAAAAATACAGTAATAGCACGCACTCACGCACGCACTCACGCACGCACAAGCCAAATTATAGCCAACAGGAGCTACTTCACCCTACAACCGAGAGATTTGAACAAACACACCCTCAAATTACACTGCTGCATCCAGCGGGATTAGACCTGACCACCACACATGCACGCACGCGCACGCACGCGCACACACAGTCACACAGTCACACACACACACACACACACACACACACGCACACACACACACACGCACACACACACACACACACACACAAACACACACAGATTTGCATTACTATACCTGTGAGGACATCAACCTTTTAGTACAGCATTGAAATAGACTCAGGCTACATGCTCACACTGGATGTTTTTTAAGCGTGTAGATCAGCATTTTCTCTGGTATTTTCCAATGCCACGCAACTAAGTTAAAAGTAAGGAAAACTCTAACCCAAACCCCACCTCCTTAAACCTAACTCCGAACCATTCACCCTAACCGGAGTCTTTTCCTAATTGTAAATCCAGCTCTAAGATCATTTCTCTTGCAAGGACCATCAAAATTATTGTCCTCACACTGTCCATTTCTCAATTTTTTCTGTACATGTGGGAACGTTTGGAAGTATAGTAATACACGCACGCACGCACGCACATACCCTTCATTTCACTCATGCAGAACTTCTCACACCAACATGAAGTAGGCCGGTGGGTGCAGTGGTGCAGGGCAGGGTTACACCCCATGGTTAGGGCCGGGTTTGGGCCTCCGCTCTGCCCAGCTCTGCACTCCAAATATCACTGCTGTCGGCCACAAAACTCACATCTCCAATAATTCAACTTCATGTTCTTTTCCGTGAATGAATTTCAATGAGTTTTTGGAACGATATAGAGGAACAGTTTTGGACATACAAGGTTTCAACCCGACAGCGACGATATTTCCCCCGCAGCCTCGAATGAGAACCAGACACTCGCCCTCTCGCACATGCTCAGACAGCCAAGAAAGACAGGAATGTTAGGCCAGGAAATCTACAAATGAGACTCCATGATTGTGTTTGTAGTGTGTGTGTGTGTGTGTGTGTGTGTGTGGGGGGGGGGTGGTGGGGGGTTGATTGATAGAAAACGATTGTAGGTTTCTTTATGTCCATAATTTGTGTGCACTATAGAAAGAGGAAGCGCTGAGCCTGCACGCACGCACGCACACACACACGCATGCACACACACACACACGCACACACCCACACATGCACCATCCATCCATCCATCCGCCCATCCATCCATCCACCCATCCATCCATCCATCCATTCATTTCATGAAAGAATGTATATCATCACTGCCGGGCGTAAACGTTGTACAGTATTAGGATCCTTTCAGGAAATGGAAAAGGTAACCTGTGGTGTTCCAGTGAATCCAAACCTAGTTGCTTCTTTTCCGTTGGCTACATGTTCCTAAGAACCCACAGACAGACTTGACCACCTTCAGTCTGGCATCCCTATCCTTCGGCAGGTTATTATAGGTGAGAATTGCAACATCAAAATTTTATTTTTCTTTTGGAAATAGCCCAACAGCAGTGATGCAACTTATTATTTTTTGGCTACGTTTGCACTATAAAGGCATAACAAAAGGAATTGATTAATGAAGAAACATAATATATTTTTTTGTATACAGAGATGCAATGTTTCTACCCGGCAACAGTGACGATATGATGGTGAATTAGCTGGGAGAACGCAGTGGTGGCAAAGTAGGCTACTCAACTATAAGTGAAAATATCAATACTGCAAATGTAGAGATACCCAGCTGTTAAGTGAAAGTCTGGCATTCAAAATGTAATTGAGTAAAAGCACAAAAGTATTGGCATCAAACTTCTTAAAAGGACCAATAGTAAAAGTAGCCTACTCATTATGCGGAATGTTCCATTTCACAAGTTGTATATTAAAATAAATCTTTTGAACATAGCAGATCTACAAACTCACGCAACATGTTGTGAGTGAGCTTGTAGATCGTACATTTTCAAATGGCCGAAATACATATGGGCTGAAGTGGTTAATAATAATATCTACAAAAGTAACCAGTAAAGTTTTCAAATAATTGTAGTGGAGTGAAAAACTAAAAAGTAGGCTACAATAGTTGCCTCTGAGATGTAGTGAGTTGGTGTAGAAGTGAAAACAAGTATTGAAAGTTGGAAATGCTCAGCAGTAAAGTAAAAGTACCCCCGTACTTTGAATAAGTTCACGTCTTAGTATACTTTCCACCAGAGCCCCAGCATAGCATGGCAGTAAAACACTCTGTGACACGGGGGCCTTTTCATGTCCTAAAAGCACGCAGAGGGGAAGCCGTTTTACGACGTCATTTTCAAAAGCGTAACAATACCGTACGTGTTTCATAATAACAGCGGTGGACGAGGCACAGTGGTTCATTGAGCTGCAGGTTTATGTTTCTCGCGTCTTGCTGCCAGGGTTTTCTTCTTCTTTTTCTCTTTTGGTCATTTATTCACCCGCTGTGGTCTCAACAGTGGACTGATGGCTGAGTAAACACTCACTGTTCTGAGTTGTACACACACACACACACACACACACACACACGCACAGACGCACAAACGCACAGGCATGCGCACACGCACACACACACACACACGCACACACACACACACACACACACACACACACACACACACACACACACACACACACACTTCATCACAGATGATTCATAATGGCTCCGACTGTGCAGGTTTACTGTTAGCTAACAGTGCTCCCCAGTGGGCAAAAAGGAAATTGCACACAGACCTATTATGTGTGTGTATAATTGTACATCCCTAAATGTTTTGATGAATTGAAAATGGTGGACCCTGTTGTAAACAAGTGTAATGGTTTATCATGGTTTTGTTTTCTAGTTTTTAACCTTTTAACCTTTTAACTGTGTTCTCTCTACAGGCGAACCAGACGACAAGACATCAGGAACGGAGACCCTCTGTCCCAGTGCTCAGACCTGCAGCATCATGGTACACTCACTCATGCTCTCTCTCTCTCTCTCGCACGCACGCACGCACGCACGCACGCACGCACGCGCACTAAACCATTTTGTTATTAAAATCTTTACTATAACCCAACCACAAACCTCACACTTCTCCCAGTTGTTTCCTAGTGAAGTAGCTGTGGCCAGCGAAGCATAATATTTATTGTGTGTGTGTGTGTGTGTGTGTGTGTGTGTGTGTGTGTGTGTGTGTGTGTGTGTGTGTGTTTAGATGACATGGACGGTCTGGTGGGCAGTGTGGAGGACCGCAGCGTGTACGGCGTGGAGAACAGCAGCATGTTTCTGGAGTGCAGTCCAAAGTCCCAGCGGGCTGTCGTCTACTGGCAGCTGCAGAGGCTCGGCGACGAGCGCAAGCATGAGGTGAGCGCACACTCACGTGCACATAGAACATAGAGCACGCTCACGTGCACATAGAGCACGCTCACGTGCACATAGAACATAGAGCAAGCTCACGTGCACATAGAGCACGCTCACGTGCACATAGAACATAGAGCACGCTCACGTGCACATAGAATTTTGGAAAAAAAAGTTATCCTCGTTTCTCATCATTTTGGACCATGGGCTATAGCCCATATCGTACGGCATACTATAGCGCGCCGTTTTTCATCATTTTTGAGGATTTGAAAAAAATGACGAAATGACAAAAACGATGGGTTATAGCCCATGTTTTTAGAAATTTTGGAAAAAAAAGTTATCCTCGTTTCTCATCATTTTGGACCATGGGCTATGGCCCATATCGTACGGCATACTGTAGCGCGCCGTTTTTCATCATTTTTGAGGATTTGAAAAAAATGACGAAATGACAAAAACGATGGGTTATAGCCCATGTTTTTTGAAATTTTGAAAAAAAAAAGTTAGCCTCGTTTCTCATCATTTTGGACCATGGGCTATAGCCCATATCGTACGGCATACTATAGCACGCCGTTTTTCATCATTTTGGAGGATTTGAAAAAAATGAAAAAATTTAAAAACGATGGGTTATAGCCCATGTTTTTTGAAATTTTGGAAAAAAAAGTTAGCCTCGTTTCTCATCATTTTGGACCATGGGCTATAGCCCATATCGTACGGCATACTATAGCACGCCGTTTTTCATCATTTTGGAGGATTTGAAAAAAATAAAAAAATTAAAAAACGATGGGTTATAGCCCATGTTTTTTGAAATTTTGGAAAAAAAAGTTAGCCTCGTTTCTCATCATTTTGGACCATGGGCTATAGCCCATATCGTACGGCATACTATAGCACGCCGTTTTTCATCATTTTGGAGGATTTGAAAAAAATGAAAACATGAAAAAACGATGGGTTATAGCCCATGTTTTTTGAAATGTTGAAAAAAAAAGTTAGCCTCGTTTCTCATCATTTTGGACCATGGGCTATAGCCCATATCGTAAGGCATACTATAGCACGCTGTTTTTCATCATTTTGGAGGATTTGAAAAAAATGAAAAAATAAAAAAACGATGGGTTATAGCCCATGTTTTTTTAAATTAAAAAAAAAAAGTTATCCTCGTTTCTCATCATTTTGGACCATGGGCTATAGCCTATATCGTACGGCATACTATAGCACGCCGTTTTTCATCATTTTTGACGATTTGACGTTTCGATCTTTAAAATTTATAATTGGCCGCCGACCCCCATCTTAAAATATGTTGTTCCGGGTATCTCCCCAGAAGCAAAGATTTGAGTTAAAATACTATATAAGAAACAACAAAAATAACAAAAATTGTAATATATTGAAGGCAAAAATTGTGAAGGCTTTGTGAGCTTGTAGATCGGCTATTTGCACAAAATGTATCTGTAACGCCTCAACTCCTAGAATTCTAAGTGCTTATCAGGGTGGGGGTTCCCCTGTTCAAATAGGATTATTTTGGGCGGTCTCTGCCTAGAAAGGTTGAGAACCAATGACGTGGCATATTTAACATAATAGGAGTAAGGATAATTATAATGATAATATTATTATTATTATTATCCTTACTCCTATCATATTAAAAATGCCACGTCATTTGTTCTCAACCTTCCTAGGCCGCGACCACCCAAAACGCTCACACACGCACAGACACAGACACGTGCACGCAAGCACGCACACACACGCCACACGCACACACATTCCTATCTGCGCAGATGTATTTCACACTGCTTCACATTAATTAGACAAACATCCTCTCAGTGCTGACGCCTTTCCTCTACCGTTATCATCTACTGACCCATGATGACCCATAACCTTTGAACTTTTGCATTGTGCGCCCTAAAGAGGGAGGGTGATGTTTAGATTCACCTTTGACCCTTGACCCCTGTGATTCCCATTACCTCAGGTGTTTTTTGTCAGTAATGAAAGCTCATGAAATGTAAGCGACCTAGTTTTTTTATGTTTTTGTCTTTTGTTTCTCTCTCTCTCTCAGATAAAGCTTGATGAGCGGTTGGTCTGTACGGACCAGGGTCTGTTGATCCGCAGCCTGACTCCGTCGGACTCGGGCGTGTACCACTGCCACGCCGTGGAGCACGGCTTCATCCAGCCCCTGCTGCGCCTCAGCCTCCAGGTCATCCCCACGCAGCGGCTGGGCGACATCCTGCCCATCAATGCCGCGGCCATGGGCGCCGCGATGGGCCACACGGCCAAACACAGGATGTGGTACCGCGACTTCCTCTCCCTGCTCGACCACCCGGACCTCAACAGCGTGGAGGAGTTCTGCGACCGCGTCTGGCGGAAAGAGCGCAAGCCGAAGAGGCCGAAGGCTCCCGGCGGCAACAAGCCAGACTCCGGTCCCGACTCCACCCCGAGGACGAAAACCCCGGCGCTGAATGCCCAGAGGCAACAGGGCGGCCCGCCGCCGAGCAGCCCGAGGCTTCAAGCTGCGGCGCAGGGCGCAGAGGGGACACCGCGGAGCGCCCAGAAGGCTCAGCCCAGTGTAGGCACGGCGAGCGGACAGGCCCCTAAGAATAACCAGAGGGCCCAGAGCGGCCAGAAGGGAGCGGGAGGCTCCCAGCCGGCGGCGCGGGCAAACCCCCAACAGGCCGCCAAGTGGAAACGGATGCAGGACAACAAGAAGGGCCGTAACCGGAGGACCCATGAGCTCCAAAGACCACCGCGCAGTGTCTGACCGCGTCTGAGCACAGAGGCGCACTCGTGTGACCAGAACACACACACACACACACACACACACACACACAAACAGGACAAATTCTCGCACACACTTATACATCCAGTAGATTGATATACATATACTGTGTGTACACCCATTTAATATTAACCCTGTCCGTAACTGCAGTCCCAACGAACAACAGTATTAAACTCTGTTATTCTAGATGGAAAGTCTTAAAGGCTCGCTCACGGTGGGCACTATGAACCAAACACACATGCACACGCGCATACACAACCATTGAACAGGACAGCGGTGTCTGATACAAACTAAACTAAACTAAAAGGCATTGTGTAAACGTGTGAGCCTGTGAGGACATGGCTGCTTGTTCAGGACGGTTCCTGTATATAAGCTACTTCAGTATGGGACTGGGTCTTCAACGGAGGCGTTCACGATCAAGCGAGGATCAGTGAATAATATATCTGTTCCATATATACATTATAACGTGCACTCGTTACACTGATGGACGTTAACACGGGTGGAGGACATTTAATGGAGACTTTTATCCATACGTGGACATTCACCGCAAATGCACGCCCTCGAGCCGGATGGATTAAAAAAACTGTTATTTTGCAATGAACAGCTCATTAAGAGGTCCTCTGTCTGTCGACTGAAACCGAAGCGAGCCAGCACAATTTTTCAGAGCGGCAGAACTGTGCGTTGGTTCACAGTCTGAAAGCGCTGAGCGTCACCAGGAGTTCTTTGTGGGCGTATATAAAAGGCTCAAGCTTTTACTGCGAGAGCTCAGCCGACGGAGCTGGAAGTTTGGTTGGTGTTGCGATCTGCATCAGCACTGCTCGTGTCCTTTGTGGAGATCAACACGAGGGTTAACATGCAAAAACTGCAAAGTCATGCCCTGGTGCAGCCAAAATGCATCGTCATCGTGACCCTTGGCCATGACAAGCCAAGGCAGGGATATGCATGACAACGTTGTTGATCTATGTTCATAACTTCAATAAGCTATTTCTTGACAGTTATTTTATGGAATTCTTTTGTTTTTTTCTATCTAAAAGTAAAAAAGAAAATCATTATTTACTTCTTCCATAAACACCACTGCTTCTTTTTGGGGCAAATGTGCAAGCAACATAGTTGATCGATTGCCATTATCCCACACGGATCCTGTCTTAAGTTATTTTTGTTAACTTTTTCCTGGGATTCATAGACACTGGACATGAATTCCAGTCGTGGGCGATGATGCTGAAACTCCAGTTGTTTTGTGTACATATATACAACAAACGTAACTCTTTGTGTATGTACATATATACAGTACAAGAACACCACTTATTATTTATTGCTCATTGTTTTGTGAAAGGGTTGCATTTATTTTTGATATAATGGTATTTTTGGCTCATCAATATTGGAGAAATAGTAGCAGTAACAAAAACTAAAAAGAAAAAAAAAAACAGTTTGATGGACCAACTTGGTGAGTTTGTCATCTCTTTGATCATCTCTTGTTTTGCGGGATGCGTATGTTGACAAATAATTATGTTTAGACGCTCCAGTACAAGGATTTATGTCATTAACTGTATCACAAGGTGCATTCACACCGGATGCGCCGTCAACATTTTTGAAGCGGCATGAATCAGTCTTACTCTTAAGTCGATGGAAAGATGCTACATCAAGACATATTCTTGCTTTTATGCCTAGAAGCCCAGAGCAGGAAGTAAAAAAAAAAGGAGAGGTTTTTGCTAGAGAGAGTGTATGTGTTTGCATGTGGGGCAGAGAATAGAGATATCGCTTCAAGCTAAAATGTAGCGTCCGGTGTGAACGCACCACAGCGAAGTGATTATCGTCTGTCGGGTGGAAACCTCACATGTCCAAAACTGTTTCAAATTCAAAAGTAGCTAAAGTAGGAGATCGACAAGCTCAAAATACCTCTATGTGCCACTTTTCGAGCTTGTGGATTTGCTACTTTTAATGCTTTTATTTGACGTCGATTTTATTTGATATGATCAAGTAAGGCGTTCATTTAAGAAAAAATAAAATAACTAATTTTGAGATAGGAGGTTTCTGCCCGACAACAGTGTTATTTTTTATCGTTCCCTGTGTGAATGCACCTTCAGGGCTAATTCAGCCTATACTTTGTCGAACACGTCAACACATTTCTCAGTTTCAAATACGGTGTTTTTGTCCTACAATGTGGCTGCTCGATGAAGTATAAATTCAGTAATGCTGAACTTATACTCTTTTCAGATTCCGGCGTCGCTTCCTGAAAATAGCTGACCGACAAGCTTTGTCGAGCAGCTATTTTCAGCATACGACACATCGTACAACAAAGTATAAATCAGGCTCAAGTCTCCGCAAGAGACCCTGAACAATGATAAGCACAATTTTCTCATTTTGCTGCGTTTGCAGAGAATTCTCTCTTCTTTTGTGTTTTCATGACGGGTTATTTAATTCACTAGTCGTAGTCCCACCATCCCCCAAACACCTCCCAACATGTCATTCATTCATACAATAACCATTATTTGTAAGATAATACCCCCAAAAACTGAAAAACGTTAGCTGTGAATCTCTCTCTCTTTCTGTATGAAATAGTGCGGAACAATGTTTAAAACTAGTCTGAGCAGAGGAGGTGTTATACTGCATGTGAATGCTACCTACAGTTAAGTGCATCTTTTTTCTAATGTCTCTTTAAAAGTGATTTTTGTGTCAGAGAGGTGACGTTCCCTAAAACCAAGGTGTGAATTACTTTTGTCCTCTTTGCCAAATCAAGGATACCGACCGTCCGGCTTTCCCCGATACTCTGACCCAAAACTTTTTACTCCACAATGTCACATGTCCCGTCCCTCTCTCTGTCTCCCCCATTCCCTTATTATAATACAGGACTTGAGTGATGTGACAATGCAATAACAATGACAGCAGGACATGTATCCACTGAAATCTGACAGTGTTGTTGGTTGGTTGACTCATAGATCTTCCAGGGTCTCCCTTCTTGTCTTGGGAGTTCTTTGCTGACTGGGCAGGTGCTGCCACCTGCTGTAACGCCACACTTCTTTCTGGCATGCATTCAAATTGTCTAAAATAAAACATTTCCTGTAAAAAGTGCCCTGCTCAATGTGTTGTATTTCCTGGCTGTACTTGTCATCCACAGGTCCACGGTTCAAATCCCACATTATTCATGTGTCTCTGTGATGCTTTGCTTTGCACACTGACTTTCTTGAATAAAAAAGAAAAACTCAAAAGCACCAGGAGACATCTGCTGAATGCCCCAAGGTGCCTTGGATCAATTTCCGCAATTACCATTTCCGCAATTTCCGCAATTTCCGCAATTACCATTTCAGCAATTCCGCAATTTCCGCAATTTCCGCAATTACCATTTCCGCAATTACCATTTCCGCAATTCCGCAATTTCCGCAATTACCATTTCCGCAATTCCGCAATTTCCGCAATTTCCGCAATTTCCATTTCCGCAATTTCCGCAATTACCATTTCCGCAATTTGCAATTTCTGCATTTTGCAAATTCCGCAATTTCCGCATTTTTTCCGCAATATTCCGCAATTTTCAAATTCCGCAATTTCCGCAATTTTTCCGCAATTTCCGCAATTTGCAATTTCTGCATTTTGCAAATTCCGCAATTTCCGCAATTTTTCCGCAATATTCCGCAATTTCCGCAATTTGCAATTTCTGCATTTTTCAAATTACGCAATTTCCGCAATTTTTCCGCAATATTCCGCAATTTGCAATTTCTGCATTTTGCAAATTCCGCAATTTCCGCAATTTTTCCGCAATATTCCGCAATATTCCGCAATATTCCGCAATTTCCGCAATTTCCAATTTCCGCAATTTCCGCAATTAATCCGAAACTAATGTTTCTCATCCTCCGCAATTTTTTCGGTAAATACAACACATTGAGCAGGGCACTGCAGGGAGTTGAACCCCGTTCCGGTAAACCAGAAGTACCAGTACCAGTGCCTTAGCTTTTGTGTATTCAACTATTTGGGTATGTTACGACTCACCGAGTCTAGGACGGTTAAGAAGGCAAGGTGGTAAAATGTCAAAGTTGTTTTATTGCTTATTCAGTGGCGTACAAATGATAGGAACAATATATATAAGTATTCAATATGAATTACGTTCTCTTTTACAAACATAAATGACACACGGAGCAACTAAGGGAAATAATCAAAAGCATACTAAAACTAACCTCTTAAGTTTTAGACATACTAAACTAACCACCGAAAATAAGGTGACAATAGTGCCCTACTATTGCCTACTCTACTCTAATCTAATAAACTGTACAAAAAGCAGGCTTCCGTGGACAGGTGCTCAGAACATAGAAGTGACACAATAAACTCATCACAGCAACTCTTGCTATACGGGGGGTTGTATTGTGATACTCCGTGCATTCTCTTGCTGCACGGAGGGCGCGCTGCCTCTAGCCGGCTCCACTCTGGAGTGACTGTTTGGACAGCGGCCCGGAGTGAAGGCTTCAGGACGCCTTTATGCCGTCAGGTGGGCGCAGGTGTAGAAGCTGGTTGGAGGAGCGAGATGCGGAGCGGGCGACCAACAGCGGAGCGGCGGCAATGCTCCCCACCAACGGCTGTGCTGACGGACCTACAGGGCTGGGTTAGGCAACGTGGCGCGCACTGTGCGCACCACGCAGACAAAGACATATATAGGCCTGCGGCCGTAACACCCCCACCCCCAAAATCAAACACAGTTTGAACAACATTTTCATTCTGGGCACAACCCTCCCAAACGCATAAAATACAGGGTACACCAGAATTAACTTGGTTTACGTTTCCTTAACTTGAACAACATTCAGAGTTAGCCGCAACTATACTCTAGTGAGGAGCACGCCTATCAAGACACCCCCTGCACTCTATAGTGAAGTTCTACATAATATTTACCATTCAACCATATATCGCAGTTAGGTTAAGTTATCGGATCAAATCTCATAGCGAGATAATACAACCTGCAAACTGGGCATACTAACGAATCACTTCATGAAAAATAACAAAGAGGGAAGATTGAATAATGACTCTCACAACCAATCTCAAGCTAGAGTAGCTATTCTGTAACAACCACCTCATGAAACTATCCAGTCGTTCCCACGGCAGGTTCCCACGCAAGCGCTGCACGTCTGCCAGAACAGAACCAACCTGAAGTAACATACAAGGTCAGGGACCTATACGAGTAAGTTTGCATTTTTATCTTACACGAATGCATAAAGTTAGATGACACAAAACAAACCATGTTTTCAAAAATTCAAAAAACGATGGGCTATAACCCATGTTTTTTGAAAATTTGAATTTTCTTCAAATCCTCAAAAATGATGAAAAACGGCGTCCTATAGTATGCCGTACGGTAGGGGCTATAGCCCATGTTCAAAAACGATGAAAAATGAGGATAACATTTTTTTCAAAAATTCAAAAAACGATGGGCTATAACCCATGTTTTTTGAAATTTTGAATTTTCTTCAAATCCTCAAAAATGTTGAAAAACGGCGTGCTATAGTATGCCGTACGGTACGGGCTATAGCCCATGTTCAAAAATGATGAAAAATGAGGATAACATTTTTTTCAAATTTTCAAAAAACGATGGGCTATAACCCATGTTTTTTGAAATTTTGAATTTTCTTCAAATCCTCAAAAATGATGAAAAACGGCGTGCTATAGTATGCCGTACGGTAGGGGCTATAGCCCATGTTCAAAAATGATGAAAAATGAGGATCATTTTTTTTCCAAAAATTCAAAAAACGATGGGCTATAACCAATGTTTTTTGAAATTTTGAATTTTCTTCAAATCCTCAAAAATGATGAAAAACAGCGTGCTATAGTATGCCGTACGGTAGGGGCTATAGCCCATGTTCAAAAATGATGAAAAATGAGGATAACATTTTTTTCAAAAATTCAAAAAACGATGGGCTATAACCCATGTTTTTTGAAATTTTGAATTTTCTTCAAATCCTCAAAAATGATGAAAAACGGCGTGCTATAGTATGCCGTACGGTAGGGGCTATAGCCCATGTTCAAAAATGATGAAAAATGAGGATAACATTTTTTTCAAAAATTCAAAAAACGATGGGCTATAACCCATGTTTTTTGAAATTTTGAATTTTCTTCAAATCCTCAAAAATGATGAAAAACAGCGTGCTATAGTATGCCGTACGGTAGGGGCTATAGCCCATGTTCAAAAATGATGAAAAATGAGGATAATTTTTTTTTCAAAAATTCAAAAAACGATGGGCTATAACCCATGTTTTTTGAAATTTTGAATTTTCTTAAAATCCTCAAAAATCATGAAAAACGGCGTGCTATAGTATGCCGTACGGTAGGGGCTATAGCCCATGTTCAAAAATGATGAAAAATGAGGATAACATTTTTTTCAAAAATTCAAAAAACGATGGGCTATAACCCATGTTTTTTGAAATTTTGAATTTTCTTCAAATCCTCAAAAATGATGAAAAACAGCGTGCTATAGTATGCCGTACGGTAGGGGCTATAGCCCATGTTCAAAAATGATGAAAAATGAGGATAACATTTTTTTCAAAAATTCAAAAAACGATAGGCTATAACCCATGTTTTTTGAAATTTTGAATTTTCTTCAAATCCTCAAAAATGATGAAAAACGGCGTGCTATAGTATGCCGTACGGTAGGGGCTATAGCCCATGTTCAAAAATGATGTAAAATGAGGATAACATTTTTTTCAAAAATTCAAAAAACGATGGGCTATAACCCATGTTTTTTGAAATTTTGAAATTTCTTCAAATCCTCAAAAATGATGAAAAACGGCGTGCTATAGTATGCCGTACGGTAGGGGCTATAGCCCATGTTCAAAAATGATGAAAAATGAGGATAACATTTTTTTCAAAATTTCAAAACATGGGCTATAACCCATCGTTTTTGTTCATTCTTTTCACCTCAAAGGTGTTTTCACTTAAGTCTCTTCATTCAGACTATATTCATTGTTCCTTTTCTCTCAATTCAATTGCCAAGAAGAAAATGTCTGCACTGTTGCTTTAAGGAGATACACAGACTCAACTTTGGTGCGATAGAAACTTAAAAGGCAGTGAACCCTTGTGCTAATTTCTTCAACGAGCTTGCTTGTTTAGCACTGTCCACTTGGCTTGTACTAATCGCAACCAGTCCAAACAGTACCTCCTCGTTCACAGCGTGTGCTGTGTAGCTTTGTCTTCTAGGTGTTCTGTCGACGTCAAGGAGCCTTCACCATCGTAGTGTTGTGTTCTACTGTGCCGCCCATCCATCGCACGAGACTCGGAGTTCTTTTTTACTGCTGTTTATTAACACCACTGTGCTGTAAAACACCGTAGAACTGACGTACAAAACAAAAGACACAAAACATTTACTTAGGACATATTGTTACATTCAGATAATACATACACCTTCACAAACAAATACAATACTGACCACTTTGCCTGCTTGCACATGAATGGGGGGGGTCGACTTGGATCCTTCAGTCTTTTCTCTTCTTTTCTCTATTTTACTTTACTTCATTTCTTGTACTTAACTTAATACATAATACGCAATACTCCACAATTTTTCAAAATTCAAAAATGATGAAAAATGAGGATAACATTTTTTTCAAAAATTCAAAAAACGATGGGCTATAACCCATGTTTTTTGAAATTTTGAATTTTCTTCAAATCCTCAAAAATGATGAAAAACGGCGTGCTATAGTATGCCGTACGGTAGGGGCTATAGCCCATGTTCAAAAATGATGAAAAATGAGGATAACATTTTTTTCAAAAATTAAAAAAACGATGGGCTATAACCCATGTTTTTTGAAATTTTGAATTTTCTTCAAATCCTCAAAAATGATGAAAAACAGCGTGCTATAGTATGCCGTACGGTAGGGGCTATAGCCCATGTTCAAAAATGATGAAAAATGAGGATAACATTTTTTTCAAAAATTCAAAAAACGATGGGCTATAACCCATGTTTTTTGAAATTTTGAATTTTCTTCAAATCCTCAAAAATCATGAAAAACGGCGTGCTATAGTATGCCGTACGGTAGGGGCTATAGCCCATGTTCAAAAATGATGAAAAATGAGGATAACATTTTTTTCAAAAATTCAAAAAACGATGGGCTATAAACCATGTTTTTTGAAATTTTGAATTTTCTTCAAATCCTCAAAAATGATGAAAAACAGCGTGCTATAGTATGCCGTACGGTAGGGGCTATAGCCCATGTTCAAAAATGATGAAAAATGAGGATAACGTTTTTTTCAAAAATTCAAAAAACGATAGGCTATAACCCATGTTTTTTGAAATTTTGAATTTTCTTCAAATCCTCAAAAATGATGAAAAACGGCGTGCTATAGTATGCCGTACGGTAGGGGCTATAGCCCATGTTCAAAAATGATGTAAAATGAGGATAACATTTTTTTCAAAAATTCAAAAAACGATGGGCTATAACCCATGTTTTTTGAAATTTTGAATTTTCTTCAAATCCTCAAAAATGATGAGAAACGGCGTGCTATAGTATGCCGTACGGTAGGGGCTATAGCCCATGTTCAAAAATGATGAAAAATGAGGATAACATTTTTTTCAAAATTTCAAAACATAGGCTATAACCCATGTTTTTTGAAATTTTGAATTTTCTTCAAATCCTCAAAAATGTTGAAAAACGGCGTGCTATAGTATGCCGTACGGTACGGGCTATAGCCCATGTTCAAAAATGATGAAAAATGAGGATAACATTTTTTTCAAATTTTCAAAAAACGATGGGCTATAACCCATGTTTTTTGAAATTTTGAATTTTCTTCAAATCCTCAAAAATGAAAAACGGCGTGCTATAGTATGCCGTACGGTAGGGGCTATAGCCCATGTTCAAAAATGATGAAAAATGAGGATCATTTTTTTTCCAAAAATTCAAAAAACGATGGGCTATAACCAATGTTTTTTGAAATTTTGAATTTTCTTCAAATCCTCAAAAATGATGAAAAACAGCGTGCTATAGTATGCCGTACGGTAGGGGCTATAGCCCATGTTCAAAAATGATGAAAAATGAGGATAACATTTTTTTCAAAAATTCAAAAAACGATGGGCTATAACCCATGTTTTTTGAAATTTTGAATTTTCTTCAAATCCTCAAAAATGATGAAAAACGGCGTGCTATAGTATGCCGTACGGTAGGGGCTATAGCCCATGTTCAAAAATGATGAAAAATGAGGATAACATTTTTTTCAAAAATTCAAAAAACGATGGGCTATAACCCATGTTTTTTGAAATTTTGAATTTTCTTCAAATCCTCAAAAATGATGAAAAACAGCGTGCTATAGTATGCCGTACGGTAGGGGCTATAGCCCATGTTCAAAAATGATGAAAAATGAGGATAATTTTTTTTTCAAAAATTCAAAAAACGATGGGCTATAACCCATGTTTTTTGAAATTTTGAATTTTCTTAAAATCCTCAAAAATCATGAAAAACGGCGTGCTATAGTATGCCGTACGGTAGGGGCTATAGCCCATGTTCAAAAATGATGAAAAATGAGGATAACATTTTTTTCAAAAATTCAAAAAACGATGGGCTATAACCCATGTTATTTGAAATTTTGAATTTTCTTCAAATCCTCAAAAATGATGAAAAACAGCGTGCTATAGTATGCCGTACGGTAGGGGCTATAGCCCATGTTCAAAAATGATGAAAAATGAGGATAACATTTTTTTCAAAAATTCAAAAAACGATAGGCTATAACCCATGTTTTTTGAAATTTTGAATTTTCTTCAAATCCTCAAAAATGATGAAAAACGGCGTGCTATAGTATGCCGTACGGTAGGGGCTATAGCCCATGTTCAAAAATGATGTAAAATGAGGATAACATTTTTTTCAAAAATTCAAAAAACGATGGGCTATAACCCATGTTTTTTGAAATTTTGAAATTTCTTCAAATCCTCAAAAATGATGAAAAACGGCGTGCTATAGTATGCCGTACGGTAGGGGCTATAGCCCATGTTCAAAAATGATGAAAAATGAGGATAACATTTTTTTCAAATTTTCAAAACATGGGCTATAACCCATCGTTTTTGTTCATTCTTTTCACCTCAAAGGTGTTTTCACTTAAGTCTCTTCATTCAGACTATATTCATTGTTCCTTTTCTCTCAATTCAATTGCCAAGAAGAAAATGTCTGCACTGTTGCTTTAAGGAGATACACAGACTCAACTTTGGTGCGATAGAAACTTAAAAGGCAGTGAACCCTTGTGCTAATTTCTTCAACGAGCTTGCTTGTTTAGCACTGTCCACTTGGCTTGTACTAATCGCAACCAGTCCAAACAGTACCTCCTCGTTCACAGCGTGTGCTGTGTAGCTTTGTCTTCTAGGTGTTCTGTCGACGTCAAGGAGCCTTCACCATCGTAGTGTTGTGTTCTACTGTGCCGCCCATCCATCGCACGAGACTCGGAGTTCTTTTTTACTGCTGTTTATTAACACCACTGTGCTGTAAAACACCGTAGAACTGACGTACAAAACAAAAGACACAAAACATTTACTTAGGACATATTGTTACATTCAGATAATACATACACCTTCACAAACAAATACAATACTGACCACTTTGCCTGCTTGCACATGAATGGGGGGGGTCGACTTGGATCCTTCAGTCTTTTCTCTTCTTTTCTCTATTTTACTTTACTTCATTTCTTGTACTTAACTTAATACATAATACGCAATACTCCACAATTTTTCAAAATTCAAAAATGATGAAAAATGAGGATAACATTTTTTTCAAAAATTCAAAAAACGATGGGCTATAACCCATGTTTTTTGAAATTTTGAATTTTCTTCAAATCCTCAAAAATGATGAAAAACAGCGTGCTATAGTATGCCGTACGGTAGGGGCTATAGCCCATGTTCAAAAATGATGAAAAATGAGGATAACATTTTTTTCAAAAATTCAAAAAACGATGGGCTATAACCCATGTTTTTTGAAATTTTGAATTTTCTTCAAATCCTCAAAAATGATGAAAAACAGCGTGCTATAGTATGCCGTACGGTAGGGGCTATAGCCCATGTTCAAAAATGATGAAAAATGAGGATAACATTTTTTTCAAAAATTCAAAAAACGATAGGCTATAACCCATGTTTTTTGAAATTTTGAATTTTCTTCAAATCCTCAAAAATGATGAAAAACGGCGTGCTATAGTATGCCGTACGGTAGGGGCTATAGCCCATGTTCAAAAATGATGTAAAATGAGGATAACATTTTTTTCAAAAATTCAAAAAACGATGGGCTATAACCCATGTTTTTTGAAAATTTGAATTTTCTTCAAATCCTCAAAAATGATGAGAAACGGCGTGCTATAGTATGCCGTACGGTAGGGGCTATAGCCCATGTTCAAAAATGATGAAAAATGAGGATAACATTTTTTTCAAAATTTCAAAACATAGGCTATAACCCATGTTTTTTGAAATTTTGAATTTTCTTCAAATCCTCAAAAATGATGAAAAACGGCGTGCTATAGTATGCCGTACGGTAGGGGCTATAGCCCATGTTCAAAAATGATGTAAAATGAGGATAACATTTTTTTCAAAAATTCAAAAAACGATGGGCTATAACCCATGTTTTTTGAAATTTTGAATTTTCTTCAAATCCTCAAAAATGATGAAAAACGGCGTGCTATAGTATGCCGTACGGTAGGGGCTATAGCCCATGTTCAAAAATGATGAAAAATGAGGATAACATTTTTTTCAAAAATTCAAAAAACGATGGGCTATAACCCATGTTTTTTGAAATTTTGAATTTTCTTCAAATCCTCAAAAATGATGAAAAACAGCGTGCTATAGTATGCCGTACGGTAGGGGCTATAGCCCATGTTCAAAAATGATGAAAAATGAGGATAACATTTTTTTCAAAAATTCAAAAAACGATGGGCTATAACCCATGTTTTTTGAAATTTTGAATTTTCTTCAAATCCTCAAAAATCATGAAAAACGGCGTGCTATAGTATGCCGTACGGTAGGGGCTATAGCCCATGTTCAAAAATGATGAAAAATGAGGATAACATTTTTTTCAAAAATTCAAAAAACGATGGGCTATAACCCATGTTTTTTGAAATTTTGAATTTTCTTCAAATCCTCAAAAATGATGAAAAACAGCGTGCTATAGTATGCCGTACGGTAGGGGCTATAGCCCATGTTCAAAAATGATGAAAAATGAGGATAACGTTTTTTTCAAAAATTCAAAAAACGATAGGCTATAACCCATGTTTTTTGAAATTTTGAATTTTCTTCAAATCCTCAAAAATGATGAAAAACGGCGTGCTATAGTATGCCGTACGGTAGGGGCTATAGCCCATGTTCAAAAATGATGTAAAATGAGGATAACATTTTTTTCAAAAATTCAAAAAACGATGGGCTATAACCCATGTTTTTTGAAATTTTGAATTTTCTTCAAATCCTCAAAAATGATGAGAAACGGCGTGCTATAGTATGCCGTACGGTAGGGGCTATAGCCCATGTTCAAAAATGATGAAAAATGAGGATAACATTTTTTTCAAAATTTCAAAACATAGGCTATAACCCATGTTTTTTGAAATTTTGAATTTTCTTCAAATCCTCAAAAATGATGAAAAACGGCGTGCTATAGTATGCCGTACGGTAGGGGCTATAGCCCATGTTCAAAAATGATGTAAAATGAGGATAACATTTTTTTCAAAAATTCAAAAAACGATGGGCTATAACCCATGTTTTTTGAAATTTTGAATTTTCTTCAAATCCTCAAAAATGATGAAAAACGGCGTGCTATAGTATGCCGTACGGTAGGGGCTATAGCCCATGTTCAAAAATGATGAAAAATGAGGATAACATTTTTTTCAAAATTTCAAAAAACATGGGCTATAACCCATCGTTTTTTCATTTTTTCATTTTTTTCAAATCCTCCAAAATGATGAAAAACAGCGTGCTATAGTATGCCGTACGATATGGGCTATAGCCCATGGTCCAAAATGATGAGAAACGAGGCTAACTTTTTTTTTTCAAAATTTCAAAAAACATGGGCTATAACCCATCGTTTTTTCATGTTTTCATTTTTTTCAAATCCTCCAAAATGATGAAAAACGGCGTGCTATAGTATGCCGTACGATATGGGCTATAGCCCATGGTCCAAAATGATGAGAAACGAGGCTAACTTTTTTTTTCAAAATTTCAAAAAACATGGGCTATAACCCATCGTTTTTGTATTTTTTTATTTTTTTCAAATCCTCCAAAATGATGAAAAACGGCGTGCTATAGTATGCCGTACGATATGGGCTATAGCCCATGGTCCAAAATGATGAGAAACGAGGCTAACTTTTTTTTCCAAAATTTCAAAAAACATGGGCTATAACCCATCGTTTTTTCATTTTTTCATTTTTTTCAAATCCTCCAAAATGATGAAAAACGGCGTGCTATAGTATGCCGTACGATATGGGCTATAGCCCATGGTCCAAAATGATGAGAAACGAGGCTAACTTTTTTTTTCAAAATTTCAAAAAACATGGGCTATAACCCATCGTTTTTTTATTTTTTCATTTTTTTCAAATCCTCCAAAATGATGAAAAACGGCGTGCTATAGTATGCCGTACGATATGGGCTATAGCCCATGGTCCAAAATGATGAGAAACGAGGCTAACTTTTTTTTTCAAAATTTCAAAAAACATGGGCTATAACCCATCGTTTTTTTATTTTTTCATTTTTTTCAAATCCTCCAAAATGATGAAAAACGGCGTGCTATAGTATGCCGTACGATATGGGCTATAGCCCATGGTCCAAAATGATGAGAAACGAGGCTAACTTTTTTTTCCAAAATTTCAAAAAACATGGGCTATAACCCATCGTTTTTTTAAATTTTTAATTTTTTTCAAATCCTCCAAAATGATGAAAAACGGCGTGCTATAGTATGCCGTACGATATGGGCTATAGCCCATGGTCCAAAATGATGAGAAACGAGGCTAACTTTTTTTTTCAAAATTTCAAAAAACATGGGCTATAACCCATCGTTTTTTTATTTTTTCATTTTTTTCAAATCCTCCAAAATGATGAAAAACGGCGTGCTATAGTATGCCGTACGATATGGGCTATAGCCCATGGTCCAAAATGATGAGAAACGAGGCTAACTTTTTTTTTTCAAAATTTCAAAAAACATGGGCTATAACCCATCGTTTTTTCATGTTTTCATTTTTTTCAAATCCTCCAAAATGATGAAAAACGGCGTGCTATAGTATGCCGTACGATATGGGCTATAGCCCATGGTCCAAAATGATGAGAAACGAGGCTAACTTTTTTTTTCAAAATTTCAAAAAACATGGGCTATAACCCATCGTTTTTGTATTTTTTTATTTTTTTCAAATCCTCCAAAATGATGAAAAACGGCGTGCTATAGTATGCCGTACGATATGGGCTATAGCCCATGGTCCAAAATGATGAGAAACGAGGATAACTTTTTTTTCCAACATTTCTAAAAACATGGGCTATAACCCATCGTTTTTGTCATTTCGTCATTTTTTTCAAATCCTCAAAAATGATGAAAAACGGCGCGCTATAGTATGCCGTACGATATGGGCTATAGCCCATGGTCCAAAATGATAAGAAACGAGGCTAACTTTTTTTTTCAAAATTTCAAAAAACATGGGCTATAACCCATCGTTTTTTTATTTTTTCATTTTTTTCAAATCCTCCAAATTGATGGAAAACGGCGTGCTATAGTATGCCGTACGATATGGGCTATAGCCCATGGTACAAAATGATGAGAAACGAGGCTAACTTTTTTTTTCAAAATTTTAAAAAACATGGGCTATAACCCATCGTTTTTTTATTTTTATATTTTTTTCAAATCCTCCAAAATGATGAAAAACGGCGTGCTATAGTATGCCATACGATATGGGCTATAGCCCATGGTCCAAAATGATGAGAAACGAGGCTAACTTTTTTTTTCAAATTTTCAAAAAACATGGGCTATAACCCATGGTTTTTTTATTTTTTTATTTTTTTCAAATCCTCCAAAATGATGAAAAACGGCGTGCTATAGTATGCCGTACGATATGGGCTATAGCCCATGGTCCAAAATGATGAGAAACGAGGCTAACTTTTTTTTTCAAAATTTCAAAAAACATGGGCTATAACCCATCGTTTGTTTTCATTTTTTTCAAATCCTCCAAAATGATGAAAAACGGCGTGCTATAGTATGCCGTACGATATGGGCTATAGCCCATGGTCCAAAATGATGAGAAACGAGGCTAACTTTTTTTTTCAAAATTTCAAAAAACATGGGCTATAACCCATCGTTTTTTTATTTTTTTATTTTTTTCAAATCCTCCAAAATGATGAAAAACGGCGTGCTATAGTATGCCGTACGATATGGGCTATAGCCCATGGTCCAAAATGATGAGAAACGAGGCTAACTTTTTTTTTCAACATTTCAAAAAACATGGGCTATAACCCATCGTTTTTTTATTTTTTCATTTTTTTCAAATCCTCCAAAATGATGAAAAACGGCGTGCTATAGTATGCCGTACGATATGGGCTATAGCCCATGGTCCAAAATGATGAGAAACGAGGCTAACTTTTTTTTTCAAAATTTCAAAAAACATGGGCTATAACCCATCGTTTTTTTATTTTTTCATTTTTTTCAAATCCTCCAAAATGATGAAAAACGGCGTGCTATTGTATGTCGTACGATATGGGCTATAGCCTATGGTCCAAAATGATGAGAAACGAGGCTAACTTTTTTTTTCAACATTTCAAAAAACATGGGCTATAACCCATCGTTTTTTTATTTTTTCATTTTTTTCAAATCCTCCAAAATGATGAAAAACGGCGTGCTATAGTATGCCGTACGATATGGGCTATAGCCCATGGTCCAAAATGATGAGAAACGAGGCTAACTTTTTTTTTCAACATTTCAAAAAACATGGGCTATAACCCATCATTTTTTTATTTTTTCATTTTTTTCAAATCCTCCAAAATGATGAAAAACGGCGTGCTATAGTATGCCGTACGATATGGGCTATAGCCCATGGTCCAAAATGATGAGAAACGAGGCTAACTTTTTTTTCCAAAATTTCAAAAAACATGGGCTATAACCCATCGTTTTTTTATTTATTTTTTATTTTTTTCAAATCCTCCAAAATGATGAAAAACGGCGTGCTATAGTATGTCGTACGATATGGGCTATAGCCTATGGTCCAAAATGATGAGAAACGAGGCTAACTTTTTTTTTCAAAATTTCAAAAAACATGGGCTATAACCCATGTTTATAGCCAGGCATTACTCCAGCTCAAAAACAATTCTTCTTTTTTCTTTTTACATCAGAGACACAAGTTAGTTTACACTCCGACAAACACGGAACCGTGCGTCAGCTCAATGAGATGTGATGGTGCAAGTTAGTAGAGAAGAAACACAGGCAGGTTAAAAAGGTAGAAGAACCATTTCCCCTTCATTTACATTTTGCTGTCAAAAGAACTAAAACTAACAGAATTTGAAAACAATAAGTAAAAACGAACTAAAACTAAACTATGGAACGCAGGCTGTCGTTGATGCGAGTGCCAGTGAAATGAGCGACATGAACAAAGAAGAAGAGCCCTCATCCGGCTGACACGTAAGGGCTGATTCATACTCCTATTTTATCGCTGTAGTGCCGAAATGATTTCGGCTCGTCAGAAGTTTTCAGTAGCACCGAAGAGTTAACTTTAGGACGGTACCCGCCCCCCGAACCTCAAATGACGTCACATTGTAGGCTCTACAGAGCCGAAGCGACTTTTATTCGGCTCTAAAATAGGAGTATGAATCGCAAAGTGATTGCCCTCCATTTGGGCTCCAGTCTCGCTCACGGCCACCCGGACTATTATTTTTCATTGCGTGACCTTGAATGAATGTTTTATCAACCTCTAAACATGGTCCTTTATCTCAATCTGATTCTGAGCCCTAAAATGCTTAGATCGCGTGTGTGCGCGTGTGCACGAAGAGATTTTGGATATTCGATGACTATATACGTACAACATGGAAGCTACCGGAGGCTAAGGATGGCTGCCAAAAACGGTAAATAAAATAACATTCATTCTGCATTAAAAAGTTATCCTCGTTTCTCATCATTTTTGACCATGGGCTATAGCCCATACCGTACGGCATACTATAGCACGCCGTTTTTCATCATTTTTGATTTTCTTTTTTAATCCTCGTTTTTCATCATTTTTGACCATCCCACTGAGCAATAGCCGGCTATTAGACGTGATGGTACTATGATCAGTACAGTCACATAATTCCTACCTTGAATAATCTCACATTTTTAATTTAAAAGCAAATTCCATTAAAAATGTATTGTATGAATACTATACTATAGCACGATCAAAGGTGATCTCACCTCACTGAACTCATTGATTGGGTGCTCCCGATAGCATTCATGGTATCATAGCAACCAAGAGCTCCATGTAACTGGACACGCATGCACACATCAAGAAGCACCTCCACACAGCTATAGCATCGCCCTGAAGGATCATGTTCTGCTATTCACGCATACCTTTGGACACCATTTCACCATTGCTTGTTTGTTTTTGTAATGTGTAAAACATCTGCGGTGGTACGCTTATTGAGAAATGGAGCTCAGCTGTTCATCTGGACTGTAAGTAAAGCATCGATTTACAGAGGGTTGATAGTGGAAGACATTTTACTGCAATGGTTCTCAAGTGTTTTAATTTCAACGACCCCCAATGTGGTTACTTTACGTTAGGAGTTTAGGCATTAAGCCACGGGGAGACCCATAACTCAGAGTGTACACAAATTGAACCAAATGGACCCTGATGGGGCATGTATACACTCTCTAAGTTACAGACAAACTATCAATAATTTGCCTGGGGACTCCCTGGAAACCCTACAAGGGCCCCTGGGGATCCTGGACCCCACTTTGAGCACCAGCGGTTTACTGGATATAAACGACATAGAGATAGATACATAATAATATGTATTAATGACTCTGAATGGAAGTCAGAAAACAGCTGAATCTTTCTAAAAAATATATTGCTAATCAAGGACCAAATGTATTCTCTTGAACATTATCATTAACGCAAAGAAATACATATTAGTTTTCCATTTCAGGGGCGGTCTACTTTCCTCTGGGATTCATGATACGTCTGTCATCTAGTCATGGAACATGGACAGAAGTAAACATGACAGCATGACATGAAGCCGGATGCTAAACCGCACAAGTCCCAGCACAAGTGTGGATGCTCCCCCAAACATACCCCACTGTTGTGATCACCCACTGGGCCAGTAACAGCAGCATGCCATGGAATACCCTGGTCCTCCTCTCACTGAGGCTGCTGCTACTCCTCCTGGTGGGGGACGTGCTACAGACCAAATGTGCCGTCCCACCAGTACTCTGTCCTTCTCATATGAGACTCAGCAGTGGGCTTCCTAATTGTAGCGTCCCAGCAGGAACACATTTCTCCATCAAACTCCCGGCTATCCCGGAACTCATGGCACAGCAGACCCACAGCTACGAGGTGAGATGACCGTTATTTAACCCATTCTGGGTGGACCGCGGGTTCCCCTTTTGGTGTTTTAAGCATTATGTTATACTTTAAGCTATTGAAAAAAAGCAGACCTACAAGCTCGTAGCGCGGCACCGAGTGCCACGCTACGAGCTTGTAGGTCTGCTTTTTTTCTTTTTTTTCTTGAAAATGTGGTGCACATCTTTGAATATATATTCATTCAGAGAGATCGTTTTTAACTCAAAACCTTGCTTCATGGGGAGTCCCTGGAATAACATATTTTTAGATGGGGGTCGTCAGCCAATTTCATAAAATTTCTGGGGTCCTTGACATGAAATAATTTGAGAACTGTCAGAAAACTGTCAAGATTTAGAAGAGTAAGCTGTTCATGGGGCAGGTAGCGTTGGCTGTTGGTAGATAGATTCCACTGGTGAATCTTGTATGCAAGTTACATCTAGTCCACAGCAATTGCAAATGCATCCATGCACTACTACATGGACGATTATTCTACATTTCTCCTCAAAAATAGCAGACTAATTAATAGTGCTTAAATGTTCAAACTAAGATCAATGCTTTATTTTATGACGATATACATAGATTACTTTGAAGCATTAATTTTATATCTTGAAAACATAATAGCACAATAACTAAATATCCCTCTCATCCCCAGGTATCATTGGCTGATGATGCAGCTCCACTACCCCAGTGGCTGACGTTTGATCATCAGACAACCAGGCTGTCTGGCCTGGCTCTGAGAGGGGAGTGTGGGATCTACCATCTTAAAGTGTCTGTCACTGGAGTTATGTGTACAAGTACTGCCTCTTTCTATCTCCATGTTAACAACGGCCCAACACGTGAAGGGGATCCACACCCCACCCCTGGAAGGTAAGCTGGGAACTCACAATTTAAAAAATATATATAATATATATATATCTATTATACATTGGAGAAGTGGTACCCAAAAAGCTGTACGCAAGAAGTGGTACCCAAAAAGCTGTACGCAATACGTTGTACCCAGAAGAAACCCAAAGCCACAACAGCTACGTCGCTATTGCAACACCCACAACACCATCTTACACACTACACCCACACACACGGGCAGTGACGTCACACACTTACCCTTCGCAGTGTTCAAAAGCTATCTCCTCATAAGGCACCCGACGCCAAAGTAGACCACCAGCCGTCAAACAATAGTCTTTGCACTGCCAAAATAATGCCTCCCTCCCACACTCACGCCGGCAATGCATTTGTTTAATACAAACATTCTCGCCCCAATCACCCACACCCCCGAGGCTTCCCTACACGGAACACTAAGCACTGCTGCCTATGCTGTTGCCCCAACAGGCCCAGAAACAAGGCCTTTAACCACGCTACTTACATACACTACAACTCGCTTACAATTCGCAAACCTGGCAACGCTGCCCCTCGGCCTGTTGCCCCAACAGGCCCAGAGACAAGGCCTTTAACCACGCTACTTACATACACTACAACTCGCTTACAATTCGCAAACCTGGCAACACTGCTCTGTCTTCTCTGTTCTCTCGACTGCAGGAGAAGAGAATCGGCTCTCGCAGGACAACGGAAAGAAGGAACGGGATGAATTATAGGCTCACTATTTTGCTTATTCCTTCTAAATCTCTGTATTTACAAAATAAATGACTCAGCGAATCCCTTAGTTAAATCAACATTGTTCATTGTCACTACTTGGATTTTGCCTAAATATTTACATTACACGTATAGCTTTTGCTATTTTCTCCTGCCAGCCAACTGCCGACTACACACGCCTGCACACACACGCACACGCCTGCCTTGCACACACACACACACAGGAATATGCATGCAGGCTATACGGCGGCGAGACAGCACGTTATAATTTTCAGTTTCATTAAATAACTGTTTCTCCGCACGTGCGCACACAACATTATTCAAGTGAAATGCGTAACGCCACACACACACACACACACACACACACAGGAATAGGCATGCAGGCTATACGGCAGCGAGACAGCACGTTATAATTTTCAGTTTCATTAACTAACTGTCTTTCTCCGCACGCGCACGTGCGCACACAACATTATTCAAGTGAAACGCCAATATTGGGCTACCAATACAGGACGAAATAACTGACAGGAGTGACGGTGCTGTGCTGTGAGTAAACTGACAACGCTTGGCTTTCAAATCCCTTTCTCACAATCTACAACAGCACGTTATCATTGTCATTGTGCTATAATAATAACTAATAACCCATCCGTTACTACATGTGGAGTCAACTCCCGCAATTTCCTTCTTCCCATAGTGCGTGGCGAAGTAACTCTGGGATGAAGTGTCCGCGAAGCGGGCACGAAATTCTAGTATATATATATGCCATATAGGTCATTGACAATGAACGAAGAACTAATGTTTGTGTCGTCTGAACAAACATTAGAAATGCCATTGACAATGAACGGAGAATTTATGTCATGTGTCTGAGTGAATCGGTATATGTACGTCGGTGGGCCTTGGCCAATAAGGGACCACCATTCTTGATGATTGATGTACGATGATTAGAGTGCCCCTCACTTCATGGGTGTGATTTTATTTATAATAATAATAATAATAATAATAATAATAATAATAATAATGTAGTTTTGTCTTTTTACCTGACCCGGACAGTTTTGGCTGCCTTGTGGGGGAGACAATCATCTGGGCTGACCTCCTCCTCCAGTTGAATGCTGGGATCCTGGGAATACGGCAGCGTCTCCGTTTGGTCAGCACCATGGCCGACTACCTCCGACTGCCACTGGGCTCTGTTGGCCTCCTCTCTGTGAGAAAACCTTCTGCTCTCCGACGAGAGAACCTCAGAGTCTGCAGGCAAGGAGAGACCGGTAAGAAATTGTCCAAATCTGATGCCGAGGAGGCACAAGGGATCGTGGGAGACACCGGCGAGCTTTTCTGGACCGTCGGTTGCGGAGGGGAGGAACAACTGTCAGATTTGGCCATGGTTCTGGAACACAGTACCACTGAGGGACAGATCCGCAGCTTGCTCGAAGTTCCCGTTCTGGGCTGGAGGGTGCTTTGTACAGCTGAAGGGGTGCGCCATATGGTGAGGAGGGGGTTAAGAGGGCCAAGAAACACACCTACACCTCATATGGTCGTTCCACCTCCGAGTAAATTCCAAGAGACTGCGAAGCTCACAGAATATTCACAAGTCTATGCTCCTTTCAACTTGACCACGCCAAGGATGCACATGCATTCACAAAGCCTCAGGTTCTCATCTAAATATGATGGTATAAAACAAGTGGCAACGGACGTGAAGCCAACACATACACAGGCTTTAATTGATGTTACAATATTCAGTGCCAGCATAGGACTATTACAATCACCACTCCCATCCCATCAGGACCCCATGTGGCCAGTGTCACTCCTCGAGACGTTCACACTCGCTCCTGAGCAGCATACGCAAATACAAAAGACATCCGTCAGAACTGACGTGATGTCAAGTGAGGCACAGGGAATCCGGACGTCGTCGACTATCCTGTCCTCAATCAAGACAGTTCCTCTAATGTACAGTGTGAATTCACGTGCTCCCTTTCGTTTGTCCACCTGCAGGGGACTGACCTGCAGCCAACCAAATGAGTTCCCTGAGCAGCATTCTGCCCATTACATGAAAGTGAGCGAACATTTTACCTTGAAAACACCAAACCTTCTAGAACCGACTGGCAGTAACGAACAGCTGCTGGAAGCTACCTCAGCCTCGCCATCAAAACGACCTTCCCTCTTATTCAGGAGAACCGCGGAGTTTGAGAAGCCATCAAAACCAAGTCATTTTTTTCACACTGTGGTCGGCGAGAAACCATTCGTTGACACCACTCGCCGCACATCATCAAGTTGGAGACCGGATGGTGTTTATCCCTTTCCGCCACAACCAACCACTACCAGAACCGGTCACTATTTTTACCCTTCGCTGACAACACAGACCCTGGTTTTCTCCAGCATTTCTCACATCTTGACCTATGATAACAGAGGACCCATTGTTGCTATCCAGACTATCAACCCTGGTACAGAGGGAAAACCCGCCTCCATGACTGGGTCTCATAGAACCAGGCACCCCGAATCAGAAAGCCAGATCTCAGTGAGATCACTGGGTAAGTCTTGGGTGTTTTGACCTCTGCATGACCATGTAGGGTTGGGTTGTTCTGGGTCCCTAGTCATTCAGGTTTGTGTCTAAGCCCAGTGACCTCTCTGTCAAGTGGACATCCAGTGCTTAATGAATAAGCTCTGTGGTGTTTTATACACCTAGAATATATAGGATTGTTTGAGTCCCTAGTCTTCGGTTTATATCCAAGTCAAAAGCAGAAATGTGGTGATTCTGTGGGACCCAATCGTATGAAAATAAGACCTAGTTAAAATAGTCAATCTACAAGCAGATCTACAATTAGATCCACCCCCTTCTGATAATCTTTAAGAATGTACGTTATTCCTGAACGATGAATAAATGTGGTACAACAATTAGTTGTATCACACTTTTTACAATTTTTTAAAAATCCTGTAGAAAGGGAACAAAAAGGTAGGAGTGCACACCAAGAGTAGGGAGGTGCTGACCACGGGAGATAAAATAGAAAGGAAAGGTCCCACAACTCATAGTCCCGATGCCAAACAACGTTTTATTTACCAACGTTTCGTTGTGCAACCTCTCTTTTCTATTTTAAAATCCTGTAGAAATTCATGAATTGTTTTTTTTCCACCTCATAGATCACATCACACACATACTAAAGTCCACAGAAGACCAACCTACAGCCACAGAAACACTGTCAGTCCATCGATTCTCATCGGCTCCCCATCAAACAGGAGACGTTGGTATAAGGCTGAACACAACAGCGTTCATTTCATCATTTTGGACAGCATCAGTGACAGCATTGTCCAAGTTACAATCTCTTCAGTTGATGCAAGAGCTGTCCCCAACCCCACTTCTAAGGACTGAGGTATTAACACATATAATGTCTCAAAACAAATCTCCAGATATTTTGTTAGTAACTGAGCAGGTAACTATACCTGTACAACATGAAATTATTAAAAGTACAACAGCGAGGCCATCTATCCTTACTGAGACATTAACCCAACAAACAGACATGCTTCACTATTTTCCTCCAACCACATCGTTTCCAAGAGAACCGTCATCTGGCTTATCACCAGATGTGTCAAAAGTACATCAACAAACGGAAGTGGAACTGGAGGGTTCGATGCCAGTTATGTTGTCAACACAGGGGACAACTCTGACGACAGCTACACAAACTTTACCTTTAAATGTTGGGTTATATAGTGTACAAATCCATCCATCCAACACAGCATCGCCATTGTTTATTGAAGAGAGTCTAAAGACGCCATCCTTGTTGCCGCCATCATCATCCACGTCAGTGTTCTCGGTTACTGGCAGCTTGACAATAATTGCTTCGCGACTGGATCTCAGCGACATGGTTTCAGTGACCTTGCTCTCAGGGTTAGGGGTGATGATGATGAGCACACCTGTTTATTCTGACCCAAACAAAGTAACACAAACAGTGAGTCCCAATGCTTCATCATCAACACAATCATCCTGGCATCTAAGAAGAGTTTCAACTCAGATAATTTCAGTGCCGTCAGCTTTGATAGCTTCTATCACACTAAGGTCGTCAATCACCTTAATTACAAGTGATCAATACTCTCACATCACCTTAGAGCCTGGGATGACACCGGGGAAATATTCAACAAGAGCATTAACAGTAACCAACATCGCACCAGGCCTAACCTATAGTGTTAGTCGTACAGACTTACTGTCATTTATAGGTGACATTGGCATTGGACCAACACCCCAGTCATATTCTGGTGCTATAGTTCTCTCTACTGTCCAAAGAGCTTATACTGAGCTCTCCCTTCCACACATTCAGGGCCTAAAGCCCTCATTTCCACAGTGTAAGACCTCTCTGGAACAGGGAATGGTAAGTGTACATTGGTGTACACATCCACAGGACAGCGACTATTCTGAACACTCTAGCTTTGCGATTACAGCTGTCTCTACTGATTATTTGGACTTGGAGTCGTATAAAGTTGAGCGATACTGGACTGCTTCTGCACCACTGTTGAACACATTTGACCATGCTGGACCATTCTTCTCCATCCAAGCCGGGGCAGACATGTCTGAGAAATATTGTATTTCCTCCACTGAAGATGTCAGAGAGGAACCACACCCTTCAGAGGGAATGATCTCTACCCCGTTTCCATCACCGATGGAAACGTCTATGAGTGCTGCTCCCACTCTCTCAGAGGTCAACCTCATCCCCACAGTGCAGACACACACAGTTGAGAGCTCAAATTCGCTGTTCAACTCTGTGGGCCACGTCGGTTTCACAGCGATCTCACGAAGCACCTTAGCATGGATTGGAACAACCCACAGTGGAGATGGATTCACGTCAAATAAGAAGCCCTCGTCAATCGGCCAATCGTCCTCCACGCCAAAGGTTCCTCCAGGCAGCAAAACAAGCCCAGTGTATCCATTCACAGGGGGGGACATCACTCCACTGGTCCCAAGTACCACCGTCAGTCCACATTATAGTACTGTAATGACATCAGCGCAGACAGGAGAGGTGAATCTGGGCATCACAGCATCCACACGCCAGAGCTCTGTTCTGCCATCATCTACCAGTAGGCCTACCATAGTTTCACTCTCAGGTTGGTACCAACTAAATTAATTCATTACTTAAATATTAACTAGAACTGCACTCTGTCGAGTGCCTACTTGCTTGTTGCACACAAGTAGGCCTAGTGCGCAAGCAGAGCGTGCAAGTAATGTAGACCTCTACAAACTTTCAAATCTCAGCCTCTGTGAAAGAACATTTGCAATATTGAATTATTAGTTTTAGCCATTTGCTACAAAAAAATCACACCTGTGTGAACTGAGTGGTGCAACTGGATAAAGTGCATATCTCCCTACAGAATAATCTTTAGACAATAGGACAGCACATTAAGAATATTAAAGAGTGCCACAATTTTTGTATTTTTCATGTGTCTATGAGGTGACAGTACTTCATTAGATACCCTGGAGTCGTTTTTATGTGCAATGGTGTATTAACTTTGTATTTAGGGTTTCTTCCTGGAGGCTGAACCCTTGACAGTCAAACGGGCCAATGAAATAAACAATAATATAGTAACATCACACTATCAGCCCCTCCCCTAACCCCTCCCCCTTCATCATACAACTACAGCTGTGGGTGCGGCTTCAGTTCAGGTGGATCACCACCCATCAGGCAAACCAAGCATACTTAATGAACTGGTGGGCGTGTCCACATAAAAGCATGACTTTAACAAATACTGTACACTTTGGGAAAAGGTCTTCCTCCTTATATTATAATAATACCTGATGATTATGTTTTAGGGTTTAAAAAAATCGTGGCACTCCATCTTTAAAGTGATAAACATGGCATGATAAAGTGATTAAACATCTCATAATAATCATTGCAGGGCCTGCTAATCTTCCACCTAAAGTGTTGCACTCCATCCCAGCTCTGATGGCAACTGTTGGCTTCCCGTTCCACTACACCATCCCACCAGGTAGCCTAACAGTGGTAGAAAGTAATTAAGTGCATTTACTAGGTATTTGTACTTTGAGGAATTCCAATTTCCAATACTTTTACTTCCACTCCACTACATCTTTGCATTTAACTCTTGGTTCCACAGCACCTCAAAGGCCCTTAAATCAAGGAATTTGTGTTTTTTCTATGCATTTGGTCATTAAGGTCGACAGAATAAGAGGACTGCTCTGCCGGAATGCCTCTTATTCTGAATCCATTCCAAGCATTCGTTTTGCACAAAAAACACTCCTTGTAGTAAGGGCTTTTTATCAGGTATTTGACCAATCTGGGAACTAAATAGTTACCAAGAAATGTCTTCTTAGTTTTGCACAAAAAACACTCCTTGGGAGGAAAACGGCCATAGCCGTAATCACAAACGTGATGAGGTCACCACATTTGGTCAAGTGGATATGGCCTAATTTAGCCCAAGGAGTGTTTTTTGTGCAAAACTAATGCTTGGAATGGATTCAGAATCATGTTTCATATGTCACATGCTACTTAAAGAATGATGACATTTTTACTTTTTGGGTATGGTCACATATTATGCTAATAACTCAATTTCCCACAGGAGTTGAATTTCAAACTTTTAGTACATGTTATTAGACACATTTAGAAACACATTGGTGAAGACATTTCTTGGTAACGATTTAGTTCCCAGATTTTCATAGATTTCTCTTACTATTGGGCTAAAAACAGCCTTAGCAGTCATCACAAATGTGATGAGGTCAGCACAAGTGTCTATGGCCGAATTTAGGCCAAGGAGTGTTTGTGTATAACTAATGCTTGGAATGGATTCGGAATCATGAAAACTCCCTAGTTTGACATGCTAATTAAAGCATAATGACATTTGAAAAATGTTGCCTTTATAGGTTATATGGTGTGGGGTACAAAAATGTCCGTAACTTTTTTTCGCAATGTTTCCGGCAGAGTATAGGCCTCTCATTCTGTGGACCTTAATGACCAAGTGAATAGAGAAAACACAAATAAAAAGGCATGAAATCACAGGTTAAACTATGCGTGACTCCCCCCCCCCCCCCCCCCCTATTTCTCTCCCCCTTTCCTTTCAAACTACTGTAAATCTATCAATAAAGGCAAAAAGACTACTACTAAAAACGATCTTAAAAAAACATCTATCAAGCTCCAATCTAGTTACTATAAAGTTACTTTGTAGGTTTTGATTATTACAACACATTAAGCACTTAAATCTACAAGATCACAATGCATTACGATGTGATGCATTGTGAGCTTGTACTCGCATTTACCGTGTATGTGTTCCGTAAATGAGAGTACTTTTTTCCACCACTGGCCGCAGGTACCTTCCTGGACCCGGAGGACGGGGAGGCCGACCTCCTCTCACTGGAAATGAGGCTCCTTGACGGGCCTCCGCTGAACGCCGGCTCCTGGATGCGGTTGGACGGCCTGGAGCTTCACGGTGTACCTCTGGAGGTGGACCTCCAGTTTGCACCGCAGCGCCTCGTCCTGGCCGCCCACGACCATCAGGTAGTACTGCAGCTATTTTCTTTTCTTTGAAAGAACTGTACACATCAATGAATCAACACAAAAAACTTTTGAATAGATGTTTTATAGTAGGCTAGTAACATGAGCCCTGTTTCAGCTTTGTTTTAACCCATTTAGGACTGAGGCCGATTCTAAAAACACCTAATAATTCCTGACCGAAGCTTCAAAAATCAAATATGTATTCACAAATTGTAATTTTTGATTTTATTGATTAGCTGTTTTTAGAATCGGCCTCACTCCTAAATGGGTTAAAGCAACTCTGTTGTACATGGCACATAACTACCCCAAAAGGGGTTCCCCTCCTAAAGGGGTGTATAATTGATTCTACAAATCTTGGCAGTTTTCTGAAAAACGCATGTTTCTATGTCAGTCGTTCTCAAACATTTTCTTGTGAAGGACCCCCAGAATTATATGCAATTGGCCGCAGACCCCCCATCTGAAAATATGTTCCAGGGACCCCCCCCTAAAGCAAAGATTTGAGTTAAAAACGTTCGCTCTGAAAGAAAATATTCAAACATTTGGGCCACATTTTCACGATTTTTCAAAAATAGCAGACCTACAAGCTCATAGCGCGGCACTCGATGCGCCATGAGCTTGTAGATCTTCTATTTTTCAATAGCTAAAGTATAACATAATGCTTAAAACACCTACAGGGGTTCCGTCCGGAATGGGCTAAATCAATTAACTGTTGCATCCCATATCGACAGGGCCTTAGTGCCTGGTTGCCCCTGACCCTCGACCTCCGCCGCAGCTCCGTGGACCCCTGCCACCTCTTCACCCTCACAGCTCATCGAAGCCTCCACTCCATCCTACGCCAGCGTCGAAGGGTGGAGCTCCTGTTGGACAAGTTATCTGGCTTCTTCAACGACTCCGGTGGCGCCCACCTCTCCGTGGTCTCCATGACACCTGGCTCCACCGTGGTGACTTGGTACAATTTCAGCTTATGCGAGAGGTAAGGCCTATCATGATTGCAACATAATAGATAGATCTTTATTGTCATTGCAACAAGTACAAAGAAATTAAAAGTGCCAACGGATCAGTGCAACATAAACTACAGTATGTCCTCATAATCGCCATTATTTCGCATAAGTTTCCAACTTTCCATTCATCCGTTGATGAAAAAGGAAAGGATATAGCATCTACAAGCTCACTGCGTGTTGAATTGCGAGCTTGTAGATTGGCTATAGTCAGTAATTCCTTTGTATATTTAAGTTATTTCTGCCCTGTGCAATTTATTTTAAAAAACTCTAAAAGGCAAAAAAGAATCTAATTTCCAATGTTCAATGCCAAACCCACAATCAGACCTTTGAATTGCAATTATTTGAACGCCAATTAATCAAGTAAAATGTCATAATCGTGACAGCCCTAGCGAGAGGAGTCACAGCACAGAGATGCGGTGCCAAGTGGGTCACATACAGAGGATGTGGTCAGAGATGAGCACCAAGGATGGGAGCGTGAACCCCACGTTCAGCAAGGCAATGCTCCCCGAGTTCCCCATCACCAAGGTACGACCTGTGCGCTACAGACCCGACTGCTTCTCAAATTATTCCAGTCCCACGCCTGGCGTGACTGGTGGTGGCCCTACAGTCCTCACAAGAACTCCAACTCCTAATTTAGGTACTTTCAGTACATCCACAAATCCCACTACGGACACCAGTGTTCCACCAAAGTCCACTTCCAACAGCAGTGTCTCAGCATCAATGCCGAATTCTACCACCAGCTCCGTCCGACAACCAGACGCCTATCAGTGGATGGTTGCCGGTGTGCTTACAGCCCTTCTGGTCGTCTGCTTCCTCATTCTGGTGGTCATCGTCGTCGTTGCAGTGCTCTACTTCTGCAAAAGGCACAGGAGGATGAGAACGGTTGCATTCTTCCCCGCGGGCAGGGTGCTCTCCTTCCACACCGCGGATACGGGAGCCATCAGGCCCAGGCTGCCTCCGTTGTTCCAGACCGAGTTTCCTCCCCCGCCACCCAGACTGTGGATCAGCCTGAGGCCAGGGGATAAGGGGCATGGGCAGGGTGGAGGGACCTTCAACAAGGAGGTGGTGTTTCATAGTCACAAGCAATACAGACGTTTCCCTTCACAATACTCACAGCAGGACCTGGAGGGAAGGGTCCAAGAAGACATGCAGAGATTAACTTGATCTTTAGTTGATTAAATCATTTGGAAAGCTATGGCAATGATGGGAAAAACTAATGTTCCAATGGATGTAATGTAGTTATTTAGTCACTAAATGACTACATTTATTTAAACAGTAAGACGCCTTAAGGGCGAGAAGCGACCGCAGGAGCAAGTGGAAGTGGTGTGGGGGGTTGTCAACATAAATACAGACAGCCACGTTTTTTTAATTCGGACTCGGAGTTCTACACAGAATATATGGGAAGTCCCTGGCAGTCAAAATGACAAAAGCGAACTTTACAATCTTAATACTTAGGCACAAACCAACTATTTTACAAGAACAATATTGATGTAACTAAGAGATTCAACGAGTTAGCTATATCTTATATACACATATTAATAAGAAATAATCAAAAGTCCTGATGCGACATTTCCTGGTTTAATGCAGGCGGTCGCTTAGCGCTCCGCTGTTACTCCGGAGCTGAAACTTCCTGGAGTCGGCAGAGCCTAGTGCGCGTTCATGTGTTTGGGCCCAATGCTGCTCGAAACAGCAGTAGCACGGTGTGTGTGTGTGGCAATGGCAAGCAGCATTAACATGAAGAGCGTGACAAAGCATCACATGAAGAGCGCGTGACGGAAGTGTTACACGTGCAGTCGCAATTATTTAGTTTACTAAATAACTACATTGAATCCATTGGATCACAGGTCACAAAATTGAAAAAGTATTATTTATATTTGTAGCATTATTATTATTTATTGACAGGAGCTTGAAATACTTTTTATCGTTTAAATATTCATTAAACTCAGGTCATTAAAGGCGAATGTGACGCATTGTGAGCTTGTAGATTGTACTTTTTTGAACTACACTGTCACACAATGAACCACAAATGTTAATGTGATGTTTCCAGTTAAAACCAAGGAAAGTTGTGAATTGTTGAAATACTGTATTTATTGATGATCAGCCGATTCTGCAAACTGCATTTGCTTTTCTCAATGTCATGGGCTATAGTAAGATTAGATAACACTAAGATCTAGTATCTAATGTCGGGATTCGAGAGTTTCACATTTCCAATCTCTGTGTAAAGTTATTGCATGGTACAGTAAAACAATGTTTTTGCTTCCTTATTTTTTGAAAATTATAAATCCGGTCCCAAGTTCATACCAATGACTCATCTGGGTATAATAATATCAAAGTGGTCATATTTCATTTAAGTGGTCAACTTAACTATCAGGATCACACAATGACCAGAGATTAACCTCATTTAACAACAGCTAAACTTCCCTCTCAACACAACCAACTACAAAAGCCTGGCTTTCATTAAAAAAAACGTATAAAATCCTATATTGTA
This sequence comes from Protomyctophum bolini, assembly GCF_963924005.1. Classification (NCBI taxonomy): domain Eukaryota; kingdom Metazoa; phylum Chordata; class Actinopteri; order Myctophiformes; family Myctophidae; genus Protomyctophum; species Protomyctophum bolini. The sequence goes on from NC_137884.1 coordinate 13,512,638, forward strand.
ATTTTGTTTAGCAATTCCATTTCCATGTACATATTTAGAGTCTGCCAAGGTCTATGTCCATGCCCTTATTTGTAAAAGAGTTGCAGAGAACAGTCTGTAGTCCCAACCGTCACGATCATTATGGGATGTCTGGACAGTGGACACCGACATCATCTGGAGCCTTTGCCGTTTTCATGAACATCCATGCTGCAAAGAATAGATAAAAATAAATAAATACAAATAATTTGCTCCTCTATATCTGGGATTCTATTGTTGTGTGTGTGTGTGTGTGTGTGTGTGTGTGTGTGTGTGCAAATAATCTTAACCATGAACTGATGTGAAGTAGTGGTGAAAATAGCCGATCTACAATCTTGTAGTTCTGCTATTTTCACTAGTATGGGTCCCGGGGAGACCATAGACATACAAAGGTAGACACTTCCTTCGGCTCTGAGGCGTGTGCTTCAAGCAAAGACCGTACGGTGGACTCCATGTTGCTCCCTGGAAGCAAAGAAACATGGGCAATGGGCTATATGCAGCCAATACTTTCGCGTTCAGCTTCCTTGGTCTCAACTGCGCATGTTTCTTTCCTTCCAGAGTGCACCGTACGGTCTTCGCTTCCTGTCCTCATTTAATAGTCCTTGCTACGATGGAGACACATAGCTCCAATGAACTGCAGTGGCCAATGAGGCTTTTTTCTATGGGGAGACATCAAATTTGTCTTTTGGGTCACAGGCTAAACAGTTTGGAAACCACTGAGTTAGAGTAAAGTGCCACCCACCCGTTCTCCTCTTTCAGATGCTGGTAGAGGTCAGCCTGGTTGTTGACAGAGTTGATTCTCCCAAAGAACTCCTTCCTGGAGTTGGCAGTTGTGATCCTATTGGTCCACAAGCTGAGCAGTGACACTGGCCCTGAAAGAAACACAAAAACAAACACACACACACACACACACACACACACGGGCTGTAAATATCAATTATTTTCTTAGCAACTATTTGATTGAATAACTTTTTTAATATATTCTAATCAATACAATCTTTGAACTGCTGCACCGCTACAGGTTAGCCCACCTGACCTAGCCTGGGCACCATTTCATTTAGGGTATATGATCCTGTCGGGAGCGGATGATATCGTTACGTCATGTTGTAGTATTGTTTTGTAGGCGACAGGCAGGAACAACAGGCGGCAACTTCCTTTTCCCTCAAACTGATTTTTCTCAATAAAAGCTACAGGCTACGAGAGCTTGTATTGAGAGGGAAAAGGAAGTTGCCGCCGCCTGTTGTTCCTGCCTGTCGACTACAAAACAATACTACAACATGACGTAACGATATCATCCGCTCCCGACAGGATCATACAGACTTTTGAAACAGAGACCAGGCTTTCCTCCGAGGTGGTGGGAAGCCTGGTGAGGCGAGGTTACACCTGACCTGAACAAGAGCCAAGCAGCAGTTGAGTGAGTTCTTGTACCTTTGGCTTTCTCTGTGGGCTGGACGTCCTCCGCGATGAGACGAGGCCTCTTGATCTGTGGCTCTGGAGAGTCCGGAGAGTCCTTTATGATCACCTCTGACTCCTCCTCTTTGTCTAGCGCCCCCTTCAGCCTGGACGGGGTGAAAACAACAAGGGGTGGACGTTTTACCATCAGGGGGTCAGAACGTAGTTCAAACTCATATGGTGTGTGTAAATGGGAAGATACACAAGAAAAAGGTACACAAGGGCCAACATTTTAAATAATCTGTGTAGGGTAAATCCCGCGTTAAGAAATTACAGTTTTGCAGCCGATGAAGTGAGCACAATTCTATTTAGTGTGTTGTGTGTTATTTAATTGTGTGTAAGCTTCAAATACACAGATCACGTTTCTAGACCAGTGGTTCTCAAACATGTCAAGGACCTCCACATTGATGTACATGTATGTATTTGGACCCCCATCTGAAAAGATTTTGTCCTAGGGACCTCCATAAGAGAATATTTGTGTGGGTTAAAATCGTATTACAAAGTTATCACAATTTAGCTGGGCACCCTCTGAGAATCTGGGTCTTTCTCCTGACCTGTCAGCGTCCTGCCAGCTCTTGTCGTCACCGGTGTCTTTGCTGCCGTTCTTCTCGGCTCTGTCCTCCTTGTCCTCCCTCTTCCGGCCTCTCTTCTTGCGGTCGTCCTCTTCGGGGGGTTTGCTGCGGCACGCCACGATGCACTCCAGCACCCTGTGGTGGCGCTCGCTGGCCGCCGAGTGCGTCTTTACCAGCGTCTCCAGCTCGTTCCACATGATGCGGTACTGCTCGTCTCTGTAGTCACGTAAACACGCACGTCCATGTCAACTTGCACATTAAAAATCGGCAGAAACTTCTCATCTCCATACATATGTGAATATGAATATACATATATTCTTTACACACACACGCAGTGTAGTAGTGTACCTCTTGGGTCCTTTTCCTCTAGAGCCCACGGTGGAGATGGGGAGAGGGTCATTCTTCCTCTCCATGTCCACCAGGTTGTAGACGGTCTTCTGGCAGGTCAACACGTCCTCCTCCGACAGCGTCTCCTTCACTATCAGGTTGGCAAGAGGGACGACCTGGAGGGAGGACAGACAGAGAGGGTTACACATATGGTGCAAAATGGCAAAGCGTCGGGAAGTCCACATAGCAGCTGGAAGTGCACAGCACCTCATCTCTAACATGAGGTTGGACATAATGCGATAGACCCGAAGTGTAAAGTTAAAGTTCTCACAGCCTGCATGTTGAAGATGGTGGTCTGAGAGATGATCATGGGCCAGTAGCGCGTGTATCGCTCCAGCTGGGCCTTGGCTCTCTCCGCAGGCAGCTTCCCACTGGGATCATGGGTCAACTCTGACACCGGTGTTAGGCGGTTCTCTCTCATGAACTCCCCAAAGTCCTGAGGACGGCAACATGAACATGCATGAAGTTGAATAACCACATTAACCCTGGTCGTCACGGTGTCCCTATTCTGGGCAAAATGTTTTAAATATTGTTTTTTGATATGTTTTTTTTAGTAATGCGACAGGAAAGGGGGAAATAGATGATTAAAAAGGGAACATTCCCTGACGGTGACGGAGACGCAACGCTGACGCGCCCGGTGGAGCCCCGGCGTTAGCTGAATATAGCCAAACCACAAGCTCTGAGCTTGTACATCAAATCAGTGTTTACTTTTCAGTGGTTACCACTAGATGGTGCTCTTTGCCATCATATGAGTCACCATTGTACACACTGTCATGTCTGAGCATAGGCATGGTAACTCCCTGCCTGCCTGTGATTGGCCTACCGACACTGCCTGTCTTGGACAATCCAGCTATGCTGGATAGTCTTACTCCGTGGTGGGAAATAATACAAGTAGTACGGTATGATGCAAGAGAACTATAACTTGTAACTTTTGATTGAACATGCACTCCGTAATATGATTTGGGTGTGTTCTAAAATAAAGTGTTATATTATATTAGACCTTTTTATATTTGTCTATAAAAAGGTCTATTTTCCCTTCATCTTTATCCGTTAGTGTAATATTAGTTAACTATAATTAGATTAATACACAATAATCAACACTAACACTTTATTTAGTACACACCCAAATAAAATCATAGTACAATCACAGGGCGTTACCATGCCTCAGCCATGCCTATGCTCGGACGCAAACGAGATTCACGCATCATGAGAGCAAAATCTCAGTCCCCGTTTATTCCATTTTGAAAAAAAGCTTTTATACATCAACTGTTTACCTCACAGGTCCCCAACCCAAAGTGGGGTCTGGTGACTTAAAATGTTCACCACTATAAAGAAGACGTGCAGTCTTTTTTTTAAATGTCTGTTAATACATTTTTTGCTGTCCAATGCTGCCCCCCAGCCCAAATGCCAAACTCTGCCTATGCCTACTCCCTGGTAGCCTGGCTCCAGCCCTGAATTGCTAGCCACGCCCATTAAGAAAATATGTTCTGGCGATTCAGGTCTGGTCAGTCTCTGTCTACGGCGGCGTTAGTGTCGTTCGAAAATCCGATCACAGCAGCTGATTGGCCATCAGCCCCGTCACTCAACAAACATCGCTGCCCCCACTGCGGTGACTCACGACCGTATCAATCTGGCTATTAAATCGGCGTATGATAAATAGTTTCTTTACAGAAACTACAGGTTTTAAACATCATCATCCGACATATTTTACCGCTTTTGTTTACATGCTAGTAGCGCTCGTTGGCTGTGGTTTGTTTGGTTAGCAAACGGGTTAGCCATAGCCACATGATTGACAACGTCATCTGCTTTCCTACTATTCTGATTGGTTGGTATGAACCAATCACCGAAGACTGCCGCTTTGACAATGCCCATCCCATAAACTGCTGCCGTGGGGAGGGCTTTCAGACTGAATAATGAAGTGAAAATAAAACTCCCTGGCACAAAACGTTCAAACTCACAGTGATGCGGTAGTCAGTGACACGGCCCCCGCAGCCCTCGCTGATAGAGGGTTATAACTCAGTGATGCGGTAGTCAGTGACACGGCCCCCGCAGCCCTCGCTGATAGAGGGTTATAACTCAGTGATGCGGTAGTCAGTGACACGGCCCCCGCAGCCCTCGCTGATAGAGGGTTATAACTCAGTGATGCGGTAGTCAGTGACACGGCCCCCGCAGCCCTCGCTGATAGAGCGTTATAACTCACAGTGATGCGGTAGTCAGTGACACGGCCCCCGCAGCCCTCGCTGATAGAGGGTTATAACTCACAGTGATGCGGTAGTCAGTGACGCGGCCCCCGCAGCCCTCGCTGATAGAGGGTTATAACTCACAGTGATGCGGTAGTCAGTGACGCGGCCCTCGCTGATAGAGGGTTATAACTCACAGTGATGCGGTAGTCAGTGACACGGCCCCCGCAGCCCTCGCTGATAGAGCGTTATAACTCAGTGATGCGGTAGTCAGTGACACGGCCCCCGCAGCCCTCGCTGATAGAGCGTTATAACTCAGTGATGCTGTAGTCAGTGACACGGCCCCCGCAGCCCTCGCTGATAGAGCGTTATAACTCAGTGATGCGGTAGTCAGTGACGCGGCCCCCGCAGCCCTCGCTGATAAAGCGTTATAACTCACAGTGATGCGGTAGTCAGTGACACGGCCCCCGCAGCCCTCGCTGATGGAGCGTTATAACTCAGTGATGCGGTAGTCAGTGACACGGCCCCCGCAGCCCTCGCTGATAGATCGTTATAACTCAGTGATATGGACAAAGCGTTCCGCGGGTCTAACATGAATGTAAAATGAAGCCTCTCTCTATGTGTCAGTCCTTGCCATGGAGGCAGCCATCTTTCTATATCCGGGCCCAGGCCCAGCTGGCCCATTGGCTGGCCCAGACAACGAGGCGGGACTTCCCCCCTTCTTCTTCGTTGGTTTTTATTTTGACTCGAGTGGGTGGGGGATCCCGTTCATAGACTGTAACGGTAGCCACGCCCCTCAGAACATGCGCGACTTTATGGTCATTTTTTTTATACATGGGACCATAATTTTCCAAAAAGAATATTATGACATTAGAAATGAGACTTTAAACTAGTGACTGGAAGCAAAAATTATTCATGACCATGTTTATTAAGGTAATACAGTCTAGGTGAAGTTGGGCCAAAATACATGGACTTCTATGGGGCTATGGGTTTTTCTGGGTCCAGTGATAGCGCCACAACAGGCCATTATATGAACTTTCATTTCCTTAGTGGCTTCACAAAATATCTGTCTGACTGCCCCCCTGGTTATAACTCACAGTGATGCGGTAGTCAGTGACGCAGCCCTCGCTGATAGAGCGTTATAACTCACAGTGATGCGGTAGTCAGTGACGCGGCCCCCGCAGCCCTCGCTGATAGAGCGTTATAACTCAGTGATGCGGTAGTCAGTGACGCGGCCCCCGCAGCCCTCGCTGATAGAGCGTTATAACACAGTGATGCGGTAGTCAGTGACACGGCCCCCGCAGCCCTCGCTGATAGAGCGTTATAACTCACAGTGATGCGGTAGTCAGTGACGCGGCCCTCGCTGATAGAGCGTTATAACTCAGTGATGCGGTAGTCAGTGACGCGGCCCTCGCTGATAGAGGGTTATAACTCACAGTGATGCGGTAGTCAGTGACGCGGCCCTCGCTGATAGAGCGTTATAACTCACAGTGATGCGGTAGTCAGTGACGCGCCCCCCGCAGCCCTCGCTGATAGAGGGTTATAACTCACAGTGATGCGGTAGTCAGTGACGCGCCCCCCGCAGCCCTCGCTGATAGAGCGTTATAACTCACAGTGATGCGGTAGTCAGTGACGCGCCCCCCGCAGCCCTCGCTGATAGAGGGTTATAACTCACAGTGATGCGGTAGTCAGTGACGCGCCCCCCGCAGCCCTCGCTGATAGAGGGTTATAACTCACAGTGATGCGGTAGTCAGTGACGCGGCCCTCGCTGATAGAGCGTTATAACTCACAGTGATGCGGTAGTCAGTGACGCAGCCCTCGCTGATAGAGCGTTATAACTCACAGTGATGCGGTAGTCAGTGACGCGCCCCCCGCAGCCCTCGCTGATAGAGGGTTATAACTCACAGTGATGCGGTAGTCAGTGACGCGGCCCTCGCTGATAGAGCGTTATAACTCAGTGATGCGGTAGTCAGTGCCGCGGCCCCCGCAGCCCTCGCTGATAGAGCGTTATAACTCACAGTGATGCGGTAGTCAGTGACGCGGCCCTCGCTGATAGAGCGTTATAACTCACAGTGATGCGGTAGTCAGTGACGCGCCCCCCGCAGCCCTCGCTGATAGAGCGTTATAACTCACAGTGATGCGGTAGTCAGTGACACAGCCCTCGCTGATAGAGCGTTATAACTCACAGTGATGCGGTAGTCAGTGACGCGGCCCCCGCAGCCCTCGCTGATAGAGGGCGGGTCCTCCAGGGTGGAGCGGGTCATATTGAGCACATGCAGGAAGATCTCGCCGCCGTGGCTGCTCAGCATGTGGCTGATGACCTTTGAACCCGACTTCCTGGGCTGCTCGAGGAGCACCGACCGTCCTGTCAGAATATACACATTATATTGAAAGGAAAAAGATGTAGTGGATGGGAATTTCTGCTAATATCAAAAGGTACTGGAGCTAAATGAAATGAGTACATAATGACTGTATAAGCACCAACAGCACAGTCTAATCTGATTCATGACAATGACAATGACAAACAACAAGTAGCAACAGTAAAAGAGGATAAGTCACATTTATGATAAGTTACAGTTACTAGACTAAAGCTGCACTAAGAATGATAGAACTACATGGATAAGTATGACGATAATGATGTGAGAATCCAAACTGATGAACGATAAGGATCTGTAACATTAATCTGAGTGACGTGTTGAAACGTGGCATCCTGCAAATTTGGATTCATTTAGATTCTGAATGTGATCTCAATGATATTATTAGTTATCCTTGCAATATCATATATGGGCAACTGACGGCCAGGGGGGGGCACATGCAGACCCCACCTTCACTTATTGTGGCCCTTAGGTTAATGTCAGAATACTGATATAATATTGGTTTCAGCTGTTTACAATTCCACAACATGCAAACATGACCCGCTTTAATTACTTCAGTCTAAATTAGTAGCTCCATGCTCAACACAAGTATAATTAAAGGCATTTGAAATTACATAAGAATGTTAATTTTCAGGATTCCAATTCAAAAATAGCAAAAAATAATTCAAGATTTAAATTTGAATATACCAAAAAATAGCAGATCTACAAGCTTGTAGATCTGCTATTTTTTGCTAAGACAGCAATGTGGAGTGAGTGAGTGTGGAAATATAGTGGCCCTCTCCATCGTCAAAGTTGCCTGCCCCTGATGTAAATAGATTCTTATATAATCGTTGGTGGCGTTGACAGCCCTTCCATGTATTCATGAAGAGTTCCATTGTGAGACCACTTGGGCTTACCGTTGAGAAGGAAGTTGGTCAAACAGGAGGACGGACGACTGTTCACATCCGTCGGTGAGATTCTATAGGCTCCGGTACAGTAATGGAGCTCTGAAGGACACACACACACACACACACACACACACTTAGAACTCTTAACTAGGAATGGTATTATTTGTAATGTAGAACTGCGGATGGAAATGAGCTGTTAGATAATTCTGGTATGTTTACATGAGATGATGTTCATCTCATTGAATTCATGTTCATGTATCGATTCATTAATGTGCATTGTCCTGTCTAAATAAATACAAAAAGGCATCCAGATGACTGAAGGTGGTCTTTGACAGAAATGTTGCGTAATAAAACTGTTCACATTGCAAGTGCAGACTGTGTGCTGGTCTTTGTGCACTTTATGTGCATTTGTTTATAAATACTTTGAGCCCTGCCTACGCACCCGTCTTTGAGCATAACAGCTGGGCATAATACTTTGTTGCCCGTCTAAATAAACAAAGTAAGGGTCATTTTACAAAAATGCCAAATGTGACCATATTTAATAATGTTAGGCTCTGACAATTAACAAAAAAGCTTTTGGTGAGAAAAGCCAACAGGTAGTTATTATTCAGTGCTACAAGTTGCCTACCTATACTGTTGGTTCTGGGAGTGCACCACTTCAGTGTAACCGTCTCCTTCAGTCCACTGTCTCTGCTGGTGCTACCCGCCATGTGCAGGTCACCTATGGCAGAGACGAAGAGGGAGAATCAATCAGTAAGACTTTAAGAATCAAAAGGTTAGAAGAAGCCAAAGATAATAAATGAAAATACGAAGTATTTAACACACTTGCATATAACATAATAAAAGTAGGTATGCAAGGAGGCACAAGACACATAAATGTGCATTAAGCCATATCCATTTATGTGCAGAAAAGCACATGTACATGTTAATAGGAGAAAAGAATATTATAAATGTATAATAAATGATAGAACATTGCCAAACTTGACTTGCACAACTGCCATTGAATATAAGGCAATACTTACTTTATGTGACAATGTGTTATTTTGAACACGGACATCAAATGTTATGGCCACAGTTAAAAGATTGAGAACCACCAAAATAAACCTTATACTTGACCGGGTCCCCCAGGGCTCTATATTAGGGCCCTCCTGTTTTCTATCGCCACTAAATGTCTTCCCAGAAATTCCCAGAAAGAATTGCGACCCGCTGCAGGTTTTGTAGATTGGCTACTTTCGCAGAATGTTAGGGTTTAAATAGTTATGTAATCTGATTACATGTGAGGCTGCATGGATTTTTTTTACACAGACATTTGTGTGTGCACTCTATAATTCGACCACCAGGGTTGCATTTTAAATGGTCACATCATCTCTCTGCTCAATAATGCAAGTTGAGGTGTAGTGGCGATTTTAGGATGCTCACCAATGTATATGAATAGAAATATAAAACCACAGTACAAAACCAGACATAATTCTGGTAGCGGGTGATGAGAGAGAATTGGCCTGAATGAGCAGAGTCAACCTATGAGCGGTCAGTTTAAAATGACCACGGCATTGACGTCTTTGAATGCGATTGGTGAACGAGTCGACCGAGTCAATCAGCTGATTAGTACTTCTGATGTATTCAGTACTCCAGTCAGTGCACTGACCGCATGCATCCTGGTGAGTGGCCATGAACACGGTCGACATGTCTCTTCTCTCTACCCTGCGTTTCATGTCTTTCTAAATGTTATCTAAATCAGTGATTCTTAAACAGTTACATGTCCCTCAAAATTATAGGACAACTTTTTCGAACATAGAGCAAATCTACAAGTTCATCAACACATGACGTCACATGTGGTGTTGTGTAACCCCCTGGAACGCTGGGAGCCAGTGATCTACATAAAGCTTAAAGAAATTCAAATACAAAAGATGAATCTTCAAAATCCTGGAAGACAGTGAACACACGAACACACCGCTTTTGAAGAACTCCAGGTGAGCGTCCTTGTGATGAAGGAGTTCCACGTCGTAATTGGCCGACGTGTTGGCGTGCTGTTCCTCCTGTACATCCACAAAGTAATAATACATGAATAACACACACACACAGGTTAGGATGAATTCCACATGCCATACACAATGTGTACAGAAATACATGTGCTACACCATGCGCATACAATCGATTTATGTACACACTCACACACTGCTGCTTTCATGGCCCAGAAGGGTAAAACATGATGGAGAACAGGATGATAGAAAAGTTTGCTGCTGAAAGTCACTGAAAGATTCTAGCTCCGCTTACTGTGTGTAGAATACACACAAGACATAATCCATAATGTCATCAGAAGGCTGTGTCCACCAAGATATATTTTCCAGCTGGATGGCCAGTACAGATTAAAAGGCCAAACGTGAACGTGCAGTACAGAATAGACACACTGCTTTGTTGTAGTGTGGCATTCCCATTGGAAACTATACAAATCATAGTAAAAGGGGGGGAAAAAATACTTTGGTGGACACAAGCCCTTAGGCCCGTCTTAAAAGTAATGTATGTATAATCACAATTACTTTTATCGTCATAAACGTTCATACATTTTCAAACATTAAAAACAATAGTGGAAATGGCACATCTACAAACGTATACAATTACGGTAGATAGTAAATGTGTGTCAATTCTTTGTATAATTACGTTCTTTGTCCCTGTGCAACTTTTGTTGCCAAATTTTATTTATATTCCTATGTTCAATGTCAAAGACACAATAAAAAAAAAACATAGTTAATCTTTGTCAAATATTTGTATGACAATTGATCATCAAGGAAAATGTCACGATCGTGACAGACCCATGTGTGTAAAGGCATTTCAGTCGACTAAATCAACTGTAGATTTAAGGCTCATACATAGTCTGGATTTTCGGTGGTGAGCTGCTCACCGAACTACAACATGACGTCACTGAGACGCGGTGAAGAGCAAACCACCGCCACCGTATCTCCGTTTTTACTCACCACCGAAAAACCAGACTATAAATAGGCCTTCAGCCTAACTGTATATTCAAACTGTGATATAGCTTCTCCTGTTAACTTGGATGTTCGATTATGTCTAGCGTTTAAAAAATCTCTGAAGTGGCATCTAGGGATTTCAGCTGCAGAGAGAGAGAGAGAGAGAGAGAGAGTCCACAAGGACGCTGGAAGTGGGTGGAGGGGGTTGGGGAGGGGGTCAGATTGTCAGATAGAAGACTATTCATGAAGACAGAACACAGAACACCACATCAAGAATATACAGCGGAACGGGGAGGAGGGGAGGCTGACTGGGCTACAGAGGCCAGAGAGGAAGAGTCTATCCACATCTTATGAAGACATGAGATGTCATCACGAAGCAAGGAGAGGCAACAACTGGTCCAACCAAGTTCACGTCACGGCTGCGAATGACGTGAAATTAACCCTAAGCCTGTTCACTGGTATCGCATGTTATCTGCATGTTGTCCGTGGCCTGCTGAATTTTATCTCACAAAGTAGTGATTTATTAATACTGAATATGACTAATGGTTGTTAAAGGACGACTTCACCACATCTTCAAATAATAGGTCCTCACTAATAATCATGATAAAATGGCACTATTGTTTTCTACTCAAGTCTGTGTCTCATAGGAGGGCTGTGGGCAGTTCAGAACCCCGTCCACCAGTGACATCATCGTTAGGCAGATTTCTTTTTTAAACAAATCCTTTTTTTTTTACAAAAATGTTTAGATTTTTATTATCGTGAGAACGATGGCTTCCATTTTCACATTGCAACTTATCAGGACTAGAAAGCCTGCAGTTTCTATTTGCTTGGATTCCCCATCGATGATGTCACTGGTGGACGGGTTTCTGAACTGCCCACAGTCCTCCTATGACTGAGACAAAGTGAGTAGAAAGAAATTGTGCCATTTTATCATGATTATTATTGAGGACCCATTATATGAATATAGGTTGAAAAGTGGTGAAGTGGTCCTTTAATAATCGTCAAGACAATAATATACAATAATAATAATACAGGATTACAGCTTAAAATGTACAGCTGTACAGATCCTATTATTTTATTGAATCAATCAGTATACTATAATATAAAATATATAGCTTACAGACGTCAGACACTACACAAATGCCTCCTTATTCACTTTTGAATCTCATCATTTATACAATATTTATCTATTTTATCAACAAAGTTGAAATTGCATTTCACTGCTTGCAATGTTGCAACAGTTGTACCGCAAGCAAGATTTGACATCATTATAAATGTGACATATGCAGATTGTGCTATAGGCAGGGACATGCATGCAGAGCTCAAACTAGTTTCAACTCGTTCCAGACCACAGTTGCCCATCCTGTGCCGTAACAACACCACCACGTTGCTCAAAGCCTGGCTGTCCTAATGAAAGACGGCCTGTCGTACAAAACGGCTGTGCTCCACTCACGTAGGTGTGTGTGTGAGAGAGAACTACTGACCTGGTCGCAAACATTTAATGTGGGCTAGCAAAACAGAAAATACAGCATGAAAACAGCAGCAGCAGCAGCAGCTCCAAAGAGACGTATCAACATGCAGATGAAATCAAATAAAAAAACATAAGGTCTGAATATTATGAGACATTTGGTGAGTGGTGAACACGGTGCACATGTGGCAGGGAAGAAAGAAGAGAGCAAAGGAGAAGGAGAAGAAAAATCAAATGTAGTAAAAGGTACAGGAAGGAAGCAAAAACGAGAAGGAATAATAAAGAAAGGTCATGAGAGGAGAAAGCTGAGGTGACCAGAAGGCTTGTTTTTTTTTTTAATTAATAAAATCATTGTTCATGCATTAGATAATAATATCCATCTACAATAGAGCGTCGCAGTCCCGCCCCCTACCAGGGCCCAGGAAATTATTCTCCGTTCATTTTCCTCAGACTATTCAAAATGTATTAATTTAAAGACCTTTTAAGCGTCGTACAAAGCAAACTCTTGTCGTAACAAATCATGACAACAAACACCATTTTTGGGCCAAAAAAATAATTGGAAAGAAAAACACCTTTTTTGTTGTTTTTCTTCTTTGCAATTATTTGTTAGGTCCAAAATATTGGGTTTATTCACTTTATTGCCATAGTTTGTCACGACTCGAGTTGGCTTTGTCCGTGGCGTAAACGTCTTTAAATAAATACGTTTTGAAATGTCTATGGGAAAAATGCATTGGGAATCATTTCCTGGGCCTGGCGTCGTCATGACAGGGGGCGGGACTGCGACGCTCTATACCGAAAGAATGTGTGTGTGTGTGTGTGTGTGTGTGTGACTGTGTGTGTAGATTTGCTGTGTTTTGTACTGTCATGGCTGCAGGCAGAGCCTGCCTCACCTTCATAGGGATGTTGGTGATGGTAGTAGAAGCCAGGTCAAAGTGCTGTTGAACCAGAATGTTGAGTTTTGTAGCCAGGTGCCTCCCTGCCCGCACACTGTGCACCTCGCTGGTCAGCAGCGGAGAAATCTGGCAGAGGAGGGTACAGGCTTTTGTTCCGACAGTCATTAGACCGACAACCAGTGGTGGAAAGTAACTAAGTATTTTTACTTAAGTACTATACAATTATGAGGTACTTTAACCCACTTTGGGCGGGAACCCCTTTTGGTGCTAGCATTATGATATGCTTTAGCTATTGAAAAATAGCAGATCTACAAGCACGCAAGAGTGCCGTGCTACAAGCTTGTAGGTCTGCTATTTTTGAAAAATCAAATTCAGAAAACATATCTAACATTTTTAGAATCTGATCTCAGGTCAAAATGGGTTAATGAGTATTTCCAATTTACAGTAGTTTTACTCCACTACATCTCAGAGCCAAAATGTGTACTTTTTCTCCACTACAGTTATTTGAAAACTTTAGTTACTAGTTCCTTTGGCGATTTTACATACATTAACCACTTCAACCCTATACATTTCGGGCCATTTGAAAATAGCCGATCTACAAGATCACAATGCGCATTGTGAGCTTGTAGATCGTCTATTTAATAGATTTTGTACACATTTTAAACTTGTGAAATGGGACATTCTGCAATACGAGTACTTTTAGTACTTTAAGTACATTTTGATGCCGATTCTTTTGTACTTTTACTCAAGTACATTTTCAATTCCATACTTTTACTTGTAACTAACGAAGTACTTCTAAATTGCAGTATTGGTACTTTAACTTAAGTAAAACAATTGAGTCCTTTTTCCACCACTGCTGACAAACTACCTGAAACCCTAACCCTCCCTTTTTTGGACCATCCAATGGGAGTACGCTTGTGAAACATGGTTAACAGGACAACGTGTTACTTTCCATTATAACATTACTGGAACACAAATTTATCATGATGTAGACGTGTTTGTCAATAAAGGTATATATACAAAACACGACAACTGTCTATATCATGTTAAATGATTAATAGAGAGACAAAGTCATTAATGTGCAAAAGTTACACCACACATGGTCTACAATCTGATTGATTGAAACAGCAAGGTTGTTGTTCAGTCAGGACGTGGTCACAGAGCCAAAGTGACGTCTGTGTAAACAGGCTCCCCGTTTCTCTTCTGATCACAGAAACATTTCGGTCTCACCAATCCTCCATTTTAACATTGAGCATTAATCCACACACACACACCCACCCACCCACCCACACACACACGATGTGTGGGTTTGGGTGTATCTTTTTCTCAGTACATGTAACGAGGTGTTTGAACCAGTTGAGGTCGCTCTAGTCTCCTAGTACCTCTTTCTTCGGTCGGTCAGAGACCAGCGTGTCCTCTCCCTGTGGATAGATGTGGACCAGCACCAACTCACACTGCTGCAAGGCCATCAGCCTGGAGAACACACACATACAGTCCCAAAATAAGATAAAGTATAACAAATGCTATTGTTGTAGGCTGTGTTTATTTAAAAAGAGAAAAGAAGGCAGACTAGTGTCCACACGAGTTCTTGCACATGGGAACCATACAGTCACTATTTGTTGATGCTCGAGTCGTGTAGTTGCTCTACCAGAGCTCTGACGTCTACCAACCAGTCCAGAAAACAGAGGTGAGACATGATTGACTGTGTGTACCTCATATTGCACACTGACCTGTCCGATCCCGCCGCCAGTTTGTTCTGGTCTTGAATCGTTTCTTGGATGCAGTCCTCCAACATTCGCACGTGGGTGTCGCTGTGCAACAGATGAACAACAAGATACTCCCGTTATTCTCCTGGCCTCATGTCACCGTGTCATTGAGCAAGACACTACTCCCCTAACTGTTCCCTAGCACACACAGGCGGCAGCCTACTGGTCCTAAATAGGGTTAGGATGGGTGGTCAAATGCAGGGACTGTTTGATTACCAGACTGTTTGAGTGTTTCTGCACGGCAGTATTGATACTTTTTATTTCAGTTTGGGAAACTTCACAGAATTGTAAATTCTATTTCTTACAACTGCTTTTCCCCCCCTTTTTCCACACCTCATAATTATAATAATAAAACAAGGAAATAAAGTAAAAAATTACAACAGATGCTTTTACTCAAGTAAAAACATTTGAGGACTGTTCACCTTTTAGCGTTGGTCAGGCAGATGATGCGTCCCCTGTTGGCGACCTTCTCCGCCGTGTCCATCAGCGCCGTGCGTTTCTCGTGCTGCAGCTCCGTTATCTTACACAGCTGCTCCACGGCCACCGCCAGGCCATGCAGGATGCTGCAGCACTCTGGGTCCTCGCAGGGGTTAGGTGGCCCTACGGCTGCCAGCGCCGCCATGAGCTACCATACAGGACAGGAGGAGGAATAAAGAATACATGGGCAAATGACGCCATAATCATAATGAGACTCTCTTTTATTAACCTCGGAAACCCAGACGTTTTTATTTCCAGGGACCGAGTCCACTTCAATTCGGCATAGAGTAGCGCAAACGTCGATCACTCTGCTGATTTCTGATCGTCGGGAGCTGCCTATGACATAGAAAGCATAGGTGGACCTCAGGCTACTCTGTTATTAAACAATGGTAGGTGTGCCAAACGTGGGCGATGTTTAGACAATGTTTCGGAAATAATTAAAATAAATGCGTGATTAATATGTGGTAATGTAAAATTCAAAGCCGGTTGGCAAATGATAGAACTAATGTTTAAAATGGTTCCAACAACATCATGATACGACTACAATCTTCAACCAGCGCCATTTGTTGCCATTTTTTCTTCATTAATTAGAAAATGAAACATTCTGAAGAAGTAGTCTATATGGGTTGTAAACAACAGGAAGTGTGGTTACCTCATGGGTGCTCTGGTCTTCCTGTCTCCAGCTATTCAGGATGTGGAACTCTGAGTCACTCACTATGTAATTGACCTGAAACATAAAAGATGTTCATCGGTATATACGCATTACGCAATAACAAAGGTGGCTTCATAAATTACTCGAACCGTATTGTTGTAATACTGACTGAGGGCAAACATTCACCAAAAACTGCAGCTCACAACAGAATCAAACTTTATTGTCACATCACATTACAAGTAACATGGGTGAAATTCTTGTTTGTGCAGGCTCATCATTGCAGTTAAAAGAAAGATATAAAGTGCATAGTACATGACTAATCTACATGGTGCAATATGTATGCATATAAAAATAAATAATAGTGATGTAGCCTATGTGTATATATAAAGTAGTCTCTACTAAAAGGAGACCAATTCAGTCTGTGCGGCGTCACCAGTCCTAGTTCTTGTTCAGCAGTCTAATTGTTGACAAGTAGAAACTGGAACCCTAACCCTAACCCCAAGAGTCTGGAGGTGCTGCTCTTGATGCTCATGTAGCGTTTGCCCGGCCGTGGGCGCGGAAGTGGCTTGAACAGGCTATGGCTGGGGTGATGGATGTCCCTGATAATGTTTTCAGCTTTAGCCACACAATGTCTCTCGTATATATATATCCTGGAATGGGGAAAGCTCGCATTGCTATGTGGCCGGGACATGGGACTAGTCACTAACCATGCCAATACAAATACACGTTTTACCAAGTCCCTTTGTGTACAAAGTGTCCAAAGTGTCGCCCTAGTACAAACATACTTTCGTGACCAAAGCATTTCCGGGGGTCCCCAGCCAAAAATGTTGAGAACCCCTGTGTTAACAGACAGTCAGACATGCACAGCAGCGTAGCAGCTGATTTATTCTCCATTGTATGCCGTGTCGCGTGGCAAACATAACTAATATACAAGCTCAAAACAACGGCATCAACGACACATTGTGGACTTTTAAATTGGCTCAAAAATACACACGGTCGTACGATTAAGTAAAGCTTGAGATCGGTCACCAAGTCTTGGACTAGTCAGACTCAAAAGCATTTATGATAGTTATTGGAACAACTATAGTAAGGTGAGGCTAACCAGTTTGTCGGTTGGGTAGACATCGTAGAGGATTCGGCAGTATTCCATGGAGCACTCGACAGCGCAGGTCCACAGGGACTTGGACACGGGGGCCAGGGGGATGACTCCCTGACCTCGGCTCTTGGTCAACACGTCGCACTCCACCTGCTGCCGGCTGGACTCAGCCATGTAGGGACAGTGATCCACCACGAAGGCAGTCTTGTGGGCGACGGAAAACATCTTCATTTTGGAGAAGGGGGTGTGTGTGTGTGCCGTTGAGGGCACAGCTGGAGAAAGAAAAAGGAATGGTTTAGTTTCTCTATGTACAGGTTGTCAGTGGTTCTCAAACCTTTTCATTTCAAGGACTCCCAGTTTCGTATGCCTATAATTTTCAGTATCTTTCAAATGCCGATACCAATTTTTTACCTGATCCAATTTTGTTTTAATAGAACACTTATGCCATATCATAATAGTACAATATCTAAAATCACAGACAAAATCCTGTCTAATATCTCTGAGTAACAGAACAGTAACAGAAGTCCTAGCCGCAATTTGCAACTCTAGATTTTTTTACAATTGGTTGAATCTAGAGTTGCAATAACCTCCATCGACTTCCTATGCATGTTTTTTGGTTTGTGACCTCCTGGTCTTAAATTACGTTAAACTCACCAACATTGCAGCTGTAGTCCAAGCTTGAATTATCCTCTTTCGATCTGGTGTCGCTTGTTTATCATAAAAGTCCCCATAAAAAAAGTTATGAGCTACTTTCTGTCCAAAATATTCCACAACTATTATTCCGAGCCGCCATCTTGGATTTTTTCAACGTGCCATAAAACAAGACGTGAGGGGGAGCGCTTGTTTAATAGAATCTTACCTGCGCAGGCAAGACACCCAAAGAAGAGGCCGACACCCTAGGGAGGGAGGGACGCTATTAAACAAGCGCTCCCCCTCACGTCTTGTTTTATGGCACGTTGAAAAAATCCAAGATGGCGGCTCGGAATAATAGTTGTGGAATATTTTGGACAGAAAGTAGCTCATAACTTTTTTTATGGGGACTTTTATGATAAACAAGCGACACCAGATCGAAAGAGGATAATTCAAGCTTGGACTACAGCTGCAATGTTGGTGAGTTTAACGTAATTTAAGACCAGGAGGTCACAAACCAAAAAACATGCATAGGAAGTCGATGGAGGTTATTGCAACTCTAGATTCAACCAATTGTAAAAAAATCTAGAGTTGCAAATTGCGGCTACAGAAGTCCCAGCTATCAAAATGTAGAACCCTCTCACTTTGAGAACCATTCATCAAGAGGTGCACGCACATCCACAAGTCGGCAATTTTGAGTTTTGACGGGTGCTAGATCAGAATGGACAACACTATAAAGGAGAAGGCACAGCTGCACAGTATCTTAATGCTGCGAAAAATATGTATTTATTAAGCGGTAAAAAAAACACAACGTTTCAACCTCTGCGGCCTTCGTCAATCGTCACTCAAAACCACAGAGAGAAGATAGTTAGCTTTATGCCTGTACCTCACAGAAAACTCTTATTCTGTGAACTAGTTTGAGAACTGAGAAGGGTGGGATAGGATATAGTCCAGTTAGTTTGGCGTCTGAACAGTATCTCAATATTCTATAATCCATTAACTGGATAATTGGAATACATGGTTATACATATTTGTGGAAGCTTTGACTTAGACATTCTATTCACAAGTCGTCTAGAATTCTTCTGAAAATATTAGTACATTTTTAAAATTATTACTAATCTTATGATTTTTGCATATTATTGTTTGTATTTAAATGTCTCAATGAATTTAATTATAGAACCTCAATGGAAATAAGCCCCTTTTGGGGTTATCCTTTTAGCATAATCACTGTTAATATTTAGCAAAATGTTATTATCCAATCAAAGTGTTCATTCATTGGCTGACTGTCTAATTGTGTTTGATAATCACAACAATGCTAAAGGTAGTTGATCAATTATAAGCATGCACGTTTGTCAGCAGTATACGTGTTATCCACATGACAAATGTTAGTTATATAAATATAAATGTAAGACTTTACCTGACGAAAAGATATCCAGCTTTCTCAGACGAATGGAAACCTGTTTAGTTAGCCTGTTTAGTTTTAGTTTTTTTAATTGTCTATGGGCTGATGGTTGAAGCTGATATATTTGGTTATATGTTGTCAGTGATACTCAGTATGTCTGACAACATGTCAGCT
Organism: Protomyctophum bolini; assembly: GCF_963924005.1. Classification (NCBI taxonomy): domain Eukaryota; kingdom Metazoa; phylum Chordata; class Actinopteri; order Myctophiformes; family Myctophidae; genus Protomyctophum; species Protomyctophum bolini. The sequence continues at coordinate 13,532,030 of NC_137884.1, forward strand.
AAACCAAACAACAAATATAATGAGGTTTTAAGTACAAAAGACAGGAGGCATGTCATGCACTAGCCCGTTAGCTAACTACCGCTAGCACAAGCATTCCTTTCCGTTTTCGTACGCAGCTGTACAAATAAAGAAACATAATGGTTTGCATCTAGATCTATGCCAATAGACTTGTATATCACTCCCTAAACGTTTCGTAACTATCATCAACTGAAAAGAATTAGCACCGACATCAAAACAACAAAGCCGTAGCGAGCTAGTCACTTCCGGTGGATTCCGTTACATTTGACAGTCCTACCCGCTCCTCGGGCTACATTTCACTGGTTCCTAGCAACCAAGAACACACTTGTTGAGGCACGTAGTTAATGTCATTAATGTGCACATTCATTAACCTGCCTCAAAACTACCTTCAAAATGTACATTGTTCTGCTTATAATAACACAATACCTTTATCCCTTTTTGTATCCTACAGTGTGACAAAAGTATCAATATTAACCGAAACCGTAATTTGTGCAATTTTGTTTTATTAAATAAAAAGTTTAATGAAATGGTTAAGTCTGTCTGAGGCTATATTTCAGGGCTAGTCTGAGGCCTGACTCAGAGGGTTTAATAAAAGTATTAAAAAGACATCGTGACAAAAAATAACTACCGGAATTGGATCCATTGATTCAGTTTCCTGAAAAGTAACTGTAAATAACCTGAACTCCGTTCTGAATACCAGAATACGCCCAAAAGACACACATAATAGGCTACATTACGTCATGTACTGTAGGCCTACTTATTGTAATGTTTGCTAGTGTACTTTTAAAAGTATTTATTCTTGCCAGTTTGGCATTTGGCAAGAATATTTGTGTGATGCATGACTGTCTAGATTCTTGCCTGGCTGTGGGTGGGCGTAACGTACAATCTGTCAAAAAATCTGCCTCGCCAACAACGTCTAAAATCCCTCCTCCAGTCGCTCCGACCCCACCCGTTTTTCTTTTCTTTTCTTTCAAGTTACAACTTGCTCTTGGGGTTGGATCTATACTTAGCAATAGTTCGGCTAAAGTTGAATATGCACAGGACGTAGCTGTAGGTGCTAGAGCAAATTAATGTACCTTTTTATTGTCGTGTATTATTTGGGGGTGGGTTGTCTTCAAAATCAAATGATGTGAATTATAGACCCTCCTCGCATTATTATAATAAAGTACAGAAGATGAGCGACAACGACATCCTAGAAATGGACGAAATGGACGAAACAGAGATGCTGGATCTGGACGGAGACACAGAGTTGGGGATAATACAAGAAGACCTCGGTGAGTTAAGTCTTCAAGATCTGTGCTTTGTCAGACTCATCATGTCGCAAGATACATTTCATCATGTCTGTGTGTGTGTGTGTGTGTGTGTGTGTGTGTGTGTGTGTGTGTGTGTGTGTGTGACAATTTAACAAGTTATTTACTTTTGCAACTCAACCTCTGTGTAATATATTTTGTACAAGTGTGTCTCACGGTCATATTCATAACATCAAAGGACCTGTGTAGCATGTGCTGCAGCTTAGGCTACCAGACTTCATTCTTAATTGAGAATGGCTGGATGGTAACCGTAAGGTTGCCAGTTCGAACCCGGGCTCCCCCACTGTCAAAGTGTCCTTGAGCAAGACACTGAACCCCGGCCTAATTGCTCCCGATGTGCTAGTTGGTGCCTTGCATGGTTTCTGCTCCCATCAGTGTATGAATGTGTGTGTGAATGGGTGAATGTAATGCACAATCTCTGTAAAGCCTTGGATAAAAGGCACTATATAAATGCACCATTTACCATTTATGAGAGTTGACAGCTGCTCTTTTTGTGTCCAGAGTTAACAGATCTGTAAGGGTTCATTTGGTTCCTCACTATCAATCATTTTAGCTGGACACCCTGGAACCCTCATACCCTAACTCACCCCACTGTACAGTACATGTCACTGACACACATGATACACATCTTACGTTATTACTTACAAAACAACAATCACGTGAAAGTCTCCATCCATCCATCCAAAACACAATCCTTAGACGTGAAAGTCTAGCTATATAGTTCTATGGTTTGTATGATAGTTATTCCAAATAGTTCACCTTCTTTAACACGGGCATGGGAAAGCAGACAGCTGTGCTTTCTGTGTAGACTGCTCATGGGAGTAAAGCAGGGTTAGTTTTCCATTCATTCGCCCTGGCCTACACTGGAAGTGGAAAGACATTCCGCTGTCTCTGAGTCATTGACCATGAAGCTTTGTTCCCTGAATTCCATTTCTATCATGCAAACAATAATATCTCGTGTTCAGTTGTTGGATCATGTGGTGTAAGACTTTCACAACATATGGTGGATTGATAGTGTATTTGCAAGTTGTATAACAAACGATGTGTATTACCACAAACTCCTGAGCAGAGGACAGAGAGTGACAACAAGACAAGACACAAATTATTGTAGGCTATACACCATGCGCCTTTATTCCATGCATTACATTCCACAATGACCTCAATGGAAACAATCTCTCAAGATTATTTTACATTTTTTGTTTTTATCCTTTTGATGGATACAAATGTTTATGCGTATGCGTTTTGTCAATAAAGATGTCAGTCAGTCAATCAATCAATCAAAAGACACTCATTTATTACAGCAATTTTGGATATATGCTTATTTTTGTCTTATTTTGGACAAAAATACACAAAAATAGCAGATTTACCAAGCTCACAACACATTGCAACGTGACATGCTGTATGCTTGTAGATTGTCTATTTTCTGCCGTGTGATGAAACACATAGGGCTTAGGTGGTTAAGCAACGGTTGGAGAGCAGACAGACTTACTGTATTGTCTCATCTTTGATTTAAATAACACATGACATGACATGAAAATCACGTGTGTTCTACTTCTAATCTAAACCTGTTGTTATTGCACCTCTGCTCGGTAGCCTGACCATACTTCCCCTTCTCAAGCACTTCATCATACATGTATATCAAATTCAACTGAACTTTATTGTCACATCACATTGTTTGGTCACAGGTTTACAGGTGTGGGTGAAATGATTGTCCATACAAGCTCCCATCATTTGTAGTTTTCACTTTTCAGGAAAGGGAATAAGAACATGAGATAGATAGATAGAAAGAACAAGGAAAACAAATACATTCAAATATTCCTGATATGAGTAGATGATGTATCATCATTCTGTTATCTTCCAAGTGGATACAGGGTCTCTATACCTTGCTGCCTTACCCCTTATGCCTAAACCTTTTGGGCATTTGTTACTATTTTGAAAAACTAGTTCAAATGATGTGTCTTTGCACTTGTTTCCTCTGCCCTGTTTCCACTGCCCTGTTTCTGCTCTAAACAGTTTCCTGTTTAGTAAGCCTTGCCGAGCCATGTGGCTCGTAAGGCAGCTTATGGGCTAAGTACACCCCCTGGAAATGATGCTAGTATGTCACAGGGACTTGCCCCTTGATGCTGAGAGCCACGCAGGGAGGCATTGGTTCCCATTTTTGGTATGACACGGCCGGGGATCGAACCTCGACCTCCCAATTTCAGTGCGGATCTCTTAACTCTAAGTATCGTAGCATGTTGCGATGCAACACACTGTGAGCTTGTAGATTTGCTGCTTTTTTATCAAGATTTATTTTGGAAACATCTTTTCAGATGGGGATACATACATTAATTTGGGGGTCCTTGACATGAAAACATTTGCGAACCATTGCACTGTTTTTAAGTGAAGGTGTTGTGTCTATCGCACTATACAATTCACACACAGGGGAGGTAATGTGGCCCAAAAATAGCATGCTTTATCTACAATACAAACACCTTTGTTTTGTGCCTTGAGTGATTACTTTAATTACTTACTTACTATTCTATTCTATGATCCAATCATTTGGGTCTGTACTCTGGTGTAATGGACTTGATTGGTGCTTTATCGCATTGTTCATCAGAGTGGATGTCATACGGCTATGAGTTTCCTTGTACTGAATCATTTATGCTCATAAAGCCTGTGGTGGTTGCAGCTTATAGCGCTGCAGTAGCTGAAGATGTCTGAACACTTTTCGGTGTGTAACACAGTCCATTTGGTTACATTTGTACACACTCAGTTAAATAAACACTGAGGATAAAGGCATTTTAAAATGGCCCAGATATATCTTTAAAAAAGGGCTCAGGTTGCGTGGCTCAGCCAGTTTGTGTGCATGCCATGCCATCAGCATGGAATGTCATGGCAACATAAATATCTTATCACAAAGGGTGCGAGCACGACTCAAACTCGTTTCAATATTACTGAGCTTTCTTACGGGTGCAGTCTAGAACAGTTACTTTACAATAATAATGATAATGAATTTTCCATAAGAGAATTTCACCAGCACTCACGGAACTCTCCTTTAAGGCACTTTTATTTAAGTTGGCATGGAACACGTTGTGACCTTGTAGATCAGTTATTTTTGCTGAACGCTCACAGTATAATTTCCCCTTACTGATACGGTACAGTGCGGATTATACTGTATATAGTGTTGCATACGATAATGTAATGTTTCTTCACTTTTTGCATCTTTGTCATTATTCACCCGTTTCCGTGCCATCAATGCATTGAAAGGGACCAAATCTGATTAATCAGAGCATCGAATGCTCTCAGTAGCCGCTACTGACCTACTGTATCAAGATCTCAGTAGGCTCAGTAGTACTTTTGGATGAATAGTTTATCCACAAAATATATATACCGGTATATGACTTTTCAAAGTGATTTATTTTAGACCACATACATTCTTTTCATAAAGGAAGCAGTGGACAGAGAAGGTTTGGTTCAGTTTGCTATGAATTCCAGAGGAAAACACACACACACACACACACACACACACACACACACACACACACACACACACACACACACACACACACACACTGGCTGCGGCACATCATTTCCTATCAGAAGCAGAGGAAGACACTTGATTTTGGCTGGCACTAAACAGGAAAGCTGTCTAAATGCCTGATTTTCAAGAATGAAGTCAAGCGACTGTGCAGTGTGCATGATGCTTCTGTATACAACAGCTATAGACTGTTGTGCAGATGTGTAATTTGCAGGTGCAGGTGTTCCAACCCTACTGATATTTTCCATGGTTATTATGCCACAGTATATATATGGACCTGGTCTGTAATCTTGTGTAGTGTACAGTATACTATAAGTAGACACGTCAAACGGAACCAAAACAACGATGGCGTGTGAATATGTAGGTATCAATAGTGTCTGCAGTGTATGGATGAGTGGAGTGTATTGTGTGCATAAATTGTGAATAAATATAAACCCAAACTGGAACCCAAACAACACTGCTGCTCACTGGAGTAGAACTATGGCCCCAGCTAGGTGAGGCCTGCAGTGGCTGACCACCTGCCCGATCCTGCCTCTCTTCATTCTTCAGTAATATTCTGCTTCTGTGAACAAAACAGAAAGAGTCAAACAAAGAACTGTTGAGTGTTGAACAACTGTTTATTAACCTTCAGTGGCATACTGTAGATTAGTGTCTTTGTTGTTTTCTCTGCTGAGAAGAATGATGCTGCAATTGCCTTCTCTTCGGTGTGTTTTTGAACTTAATTTGTTTTCCTTACAGCTGTCTGTTGTTAAGGATATTCTAGAGGGAGGAAGTGACTGGGTGGGTGGGTGGGTACAGTGGGAAAAGAATGTACAGTACAGTGTTGGCTGCATACATAAGGATGTGCGAATGGATTGAAAGATCTCTCTCTCTCTCTCTCTCTCTCTCTCTCTCTCTCTCTCTGTATTCAATTAAATTCTCTTTCTCTCTCTCTCTCTCTCTCTCTCTCTCTCTCTGTATCTCTGTATTCAATTCAATTCTCTCTCTCTCTCTCTCTCTCTCTCTCTCTCTCTCTCTCTCTCTCTCTCTCTCTCTCTCTCTTCTCTCAGGGGGGAAACGCTGGGTCTCTGTAAAGTTTCCTGTTGTGATTTGGCGCTATACAATTGAAAGCTACACATACCGTAGGCTTACAGCTTGGGACAAAATGCAGTTCAGACGTATTAACTGCCTAATAGCATGGCACAAAGGAAAATGGAGGAACAATTATTCCACTCTATATTCCGTCTCTATGGGCAGTGTTTTCAAAACAACATCTGATTCCAGTTAGCTTTCCCATGATGTACTGCTTGAACGTGGAAACATGCATTGCAAACGCAGCGATGAATGATGTGTCTGCTCTTTGCTGTTTGTGTAAAGATTTGATGCAACGCTCGTAATACAATTATGTCCCAGCCACTGCACTGTTACTGTTACTGTTACTGGAAGTAACGTGTTAAGTATGTGGCGTTCTTAGTGAGGCAATGTGACCGCTGCAAGATTAATATGGAGCAGAAAAGAGGGAGTGATACTAGTTGTTTGTTATGGCCATGCAACGAAACTGCAACAGCTGGTGAATGATTTATTATTTCCCAAAGGAGATATGAAATGAGGGTGTACAACTTTGTCTCTTTTGATGTTAAATTAAAGAATTCTTATAAGGGTGGTGATAGTTGGAACTTGGCTAGCTGGCCAAGTTCTAGCTAAAATCGGCAGTTTTAATCCCCTGGTTCCAACAGGGAAAATCTTGGCAGAGAAAATGAATTAGTAACGCCCCACCAGGCCACCACCCCTCAGTAAATGTGCTTTTACTGAGTAAAACGGGTAAAACGGGTAAAACAGTAAAACGGGTGCTTTTTAGCAAAGGCACTTAAACCTGAGTCACTCGCAGACAGTGTAGCTGCCTGGTCACTAGAACAGTGCAGTTTTCCAGGGACTCTAGCTACTAGCTGTGAATCAGTGTAGCCTTAGTTTACATGTGTTGCGCATTAATCTGAATTGGGGTGGTGCAGAAAAGAAGCATGTGATTGTGTGCTCAGCTCAGCATAAACCTGTACTGAATAAATAAAGATAATACACAGAATTAATACTGCCTTCAGGGTTATGGAATAATTGTCAAGACAAATTGAAGTTGGATGTCCTTAAATTGTCTCTTTTACTATTTTTAAAAGACTCTTAACTGACCTCACACTAGAGGAAGGCATATGCACCTGCTTTTTATTTGGTTATAAGGTTTTGTTTCTGTGTGTATGTTTGTGTATTATATCTTTTGTACTTTCTGTCCATGTCATGTATGTAAAATCATTGCTGTAAATGTTCTTGTTTGTATACAGGGTGCCATTGAAAATGAGACACTGGTCTCAATTGGATTCCCCTGAAATAAAGGTTTCAATCAAAAAAAATCTGTCAAGAGTTATGCTCGAACACAGTCACCTTTTCTTGTCTGAGGAAAAGAATATCCATGGGGTTACAGTATTCATCATCTGAATTACAAGTTAATTGTACTTTCTAATAGTTCTTCAGCTCTTCAGCACAGAATTAACGCTAAGTCACATCAAACTACTTGCGGAGAGGGTGATTGGCCATCCCCTGCCCTCCCTCAAGTCCCTGCACGACTCCAGGGTGCTGAGGAGAGCAAGGAAAATTATGCCCGACCCCGCCCACCCTGCTCCCTTCCGGGAGAAGGTTGCGGCTGCCGAAGGCTATGAAAGCCAGCCACAGATAAAGCTTTTTCCCCTCAGCTGCCATATAGGCTGCTCAATGACTGTGGCTTCCCTTCCACCCCTGCCATAGTGACACCGGCACTTTGATGCACTATATGAACTATAACTCTGCACTTTATATTTATTTTCCCTGCATGGTGTTATCTTGTGTCTGTTGGTTTTTGTGTTTTTTGTGAAAAAAAGAATTGAACACACATCAAATTCAAACACAAAACAAATTCCTATGTGTGTACTATATACACAATGGCAAATAAAAGTATCTGTCTGAATCTGAATAATTTGTTGTCACTTCATCATACTTCAAGCTTAGACTATGGCAATTATTTCATTTTCCATTATGCAGGAAAATTAACACCAGCCTCTAGCCAAGTGTTGCACCCACGTGACCTGCCATAATTTGGATGTCCTATTATGTTCCATTCTACCGTATGTCTATGTGATTAAGTCTTTGGTTGTGAATGGTGCATTTGTCTGCTCTGAAGGCCACGTGGCAGGTCACCAAGCATCATCTGGCAGTTTTTCAGTGGAAACAAGACTAAAGGTCCTTGCAGACTGCTGCCATTTTTCTGAAAAACGGCAGAAAAGTGCTGAAACCCTACCGAAGAAACGCAGCAGTCTGCAGGGATCTTCAGAGTATGAAAGCCTAGAGGCTGTGCTGCTCCCTAGTAGTACACCCACCAAAGACATTAGGTTAAAATGTGAAAAACAAACAAACATTTTAAATGATACAGTAGGTGCAGAATTGATGGGCATACAGTATATTATTCACTGAACGAGGCACTACAGAAAAGGCTATATGGTGACTAGGGATGTCCCAATCACGTTTTGTTTTTTATTTGATAGATCATAACACTTATGCCATATCACAATACAATATGGTGACCACAATCAGTTAAACTCAAACTGCAATATGCCCATTATAATATACAGTATGGTGTGTTCAAAGTTGACATGAAGGTGGTCTAGCACAGGGGTTCTCAACGTTTTTGGCCGGGGACCCCCGGAGATGCTTTGGCAATGTCACAGCAATACAGCTATAGTATAATTTAGTGAAATTGAAAAAGTTCTGAATTAGGAAGGTTAATTGTCTCCAGCCCTGCCTGTAACGATGATTTCATTCTCATTCTCGTTTATGTGATGCTTTTGTTTTTTCTTCTGTTTACCTTATAGTTTACACCCAGGAGTTTTTACCAACGTATAAGTCTATAGAGGAGGGAACACCAGTAACCAAGGTTCTACAGGTGAGTCAACAGTACTGTTCATTTCATATTTACTCATTCACATACCGTGGAGATGGGGAAACCCAACCCATAGTATGACTTAAAAAGGTGCACACCAACCATTTTCATGTTCAACCTTCATTGGTCCTGACTAATGCTCATTACGTTACTGTACGATGGTACCATTTCTCTCTGCTCCATCTGTGTCTCAGACATGGGCTGTGGACAGTTATGAAACCTGCCTAAACATCATTAGCCTTTCTCTTCCTTGAAAGTTAACATGCTGAAATAGTAGCCATTGCATAAGAAATCCTCCATTTCACATTATTATGTAGGCAAGTATTCAGATTTTTTTAAATTAACATACACACACACACCCAATGTTGCAAAGAGCAACACCCACACTACATGTGTTTTGGTTTATCGTATTCCACTGTGGGCTGTATGTCAGCCAACAGTTAATATGATCCTCGGAGAGCAACAAGAAGAAGGGCGGGTGACAGACAGTGTTTGTTGACCCAGCCCTCTTCTCTCTGGTGACTTCACTCACGGATGGAACACACAAGGTCGCCATATAACAAACAGCATTACACAGCACAGAGCTCTTTTCTCCGCACTCTGAGGGATGTACGATATCATGGACGAAGAGGACTACGAGTTGGAGACCATACCAGACTTACCGGACGAGCTCACTTTCTGTTCCCAGGCCGAGTTCAACGACAAGCCCGACTCGCTGTTCTTCAACGACGGCGTGAGGAGGATCGACTTTGTCCTGGTCTATGAGGATGAGGACAAAAAGGACTTTGAGAAGCGACACACGTTCCAAAGGAAGAAGGTAAGAGCTTGAGGTAGCATTTGATCTGCCAATGCCATAGAACTTAAACCATAAATCAACATTGTTCCATGTGTTATTTAGGGTGTTCTCTAGGGAGGTAGGCAAAGACAAATACTGATTCATAAGTGTCCGGGAATCAAAGCCTCAACTTAGCAAGTTTAGCAACATTTCAATATTTGTTAAGGGAAGGGAGTTCTTCTCTGGCTCTGTGTGACTGTGTCTCAGAGTTGGGAGTAAGATAGAATACTTTGAACACATACAGATTGTCAACACACTCAGTGAATACACACGTGTGAACTGCCAACTTGGCTACTGTCTTGTACCTTTTGCTACAAAGCAACTGGGTGTCAAGTGTCTTGCTCAAGGGCACTTGAAGTGGAATGGAATGAGAAAGCGATATCGACATCCCCAGTGGGGATTTCCCAGCTGGTCCAGGGATTCAAACAAGATGCAAAGATAAAGATAAGAAACAAGTGAAGGAGAGAGAGAGAAGGGGTGAGGGAGAAGGAGAGAGAGAAAAAGAACAAAAAGCAATAGAGACAGAGATATGAGAGAGTGTTTCTGTACACTGAGTGAGAGACGGAAATGCTTCAAAAAGGCTTTTCGACTAATTCGACTCCTCCTAGGCCTAGAGCCCATGACCCACCTCTATGCAACACATTTTGATGGCATAGGATGGCTCCGGGTAGAAGACAGAGTCAAGCAGTTGAAAATGGGGCTGACTTTCAAAATAGTAAATTCAGCCCTGCCCTCATGTGCCCTCAGTCCCCATTTACTTAACCGATTACCTCACAAAGGTGAGCAACTCTCACAGCTACAACACTAGAGGGAGTATAAATAATTATCTGGTGCCACCCACATATAGAACAAATATGGGTAAATTCACTTTCCACAGCACTGCCACTCAGGTGTGGAATGCCCTGCCCCCTTCCCTCAAAACAAACAAATCACTGGCTTCCTTTAAAACCGGCTGAAAAATCACCTAGCAATGTCAGCGGGTCAAAAGGAGAGAAGATGACTGCCCAATCTCCCTATATCAGAGATTTACACTAGACTCTTCCTACGTGGGTTTTGTAATGTTTACTTCATGCTGTACCAAAGGCAGCTAACCACCAGCTCCGGTCATGTGGCAATAAAGATCCAATCCAATCTAATCTAATGTAATGTAATCTAGTGAGCGAGGCCAAGAAGCAGTGATGTGATGCAGAAGCCAGGATACAGAAAAGGAATAGAATAAGGAATAGAATAGTTTTAAGACGTGATTGGTAACATTGGTTTCTAGCAAGATTAATCACATGTGTCTCTATTCTGGGCATGTCCTAATAATACTAATTATTATAATTGCGACCACAGGTCGCATTTACTATGAAAACATACATTTCCTGTCAGTCAGTCAGTCAGTTAGTTAGTTAGTCATCCCCAAGAGGCATGACCATTATGGTCATGCCTCTTGACATCATCAGGGATGGAGATCCCTGATGTCATCAATATTAAGCCCATATATGGAGATCCCTGATACCATCAATATTGGCCAGCAACTCTACATCTGACCTCAAACCCTAGATCTCCATATATGTAGCTGACCTGTTCTGACATTCCATATGTTGCCTCCATATATCCTTCCCCATCCATCCTTCCTCTTCGATGTCTCCCTTTGACTGATACCTGTCCATTTTATACTAGTCTAGACCCCACAGTTATTAGTGCAGCCATGCCCGGCAGCCGGTGAAAACTAGAGTTCTCAATAGGCCCCAAAATGAAGGCCCACCCTACCGGGCCCTCATCAAACACTGCCCCCGCTGCCACCCTTAGATCTCCATATTTGACCTGTTCTGACATTCCATATGTTGATCTGACCTCATCAATCCTTGTACACTGAAGACACACTCCATATATGGCCAGTACAGAATTCATTCCATATGTTGATCTGACACAAAGCGCCAGCGCTCGCCCAGCAGTATGTTGTCACCCAGGCAGTTGCTAGGCCCTTATAGGGCGAGGTCGCTTCTCGCCCTCAGGTGTCTTACTGGTAATAGGCAAACATTTGACTAAAATAGCACATGTACAAGCTCACAACATGCTGCGTTGTGACACTTTGTAAACTCAGGAGGGAAAAAAGGAGTGGCTCAAGTACAGGCTCCTGGGAGACCCTGATCAATAAAGTATAGGTTTTAAGTGGTAAAAACAATAGCCATTAGTACCATGTTGTTTTGGAAGACAGTCACAACCTGAAGCATTATATGGGTCAAACAGGTGGTTGCTAGCCTGCACGCGAGAGCAGCACTACAGCAGAACCTGTGGGAATCCTTCAATCCCACATCTTAATCCCAAGGCCTCATTTAAAACAATGTGGTCTGCAGGATGCAATACGGTCTGCCAGGACAGAGGACACTCCCTGAGTTTGTTTTTCCTACACACAGACCTCGGTCAGATGTTACCTCAGCTGCAAATGATTTGTGGTGTTTGTTCTGAGTTGCTCAAATTGGGTGGAGAGCATCAGACAGTTACCAAATAGATTTTAAAATACTCAAATACGCAACAAAGTCTTATGCACATTCAGAAAAAATGCACATAAAGTGCACAAATACCCGCACACCGTCTGCACCTGCAATATGAACTTTATTGGCAACGTTTCGGTCAAAGACCTTCTTCAGGCATCGCTTGTGATGCCTGAAGAAAGTTTGTATTGCAATAAATGCCAATAAAGTTTGTATTGCTAGTGCAGACGGTGTGCGGGTCTTTATACTCAAATACAAATTCCCCTTCCAGAGTATTATGTATGTATCTCGCCTCAGTCGTCAAAAAGCGAGAATAAGCAAACCATGAAATGTATTTGTAGACATTGTTTGGTACAGATCGATGTTCTTGCCGTTTAAGTGGACTCTGTGACGTTGCCATTGTCACATACAGTGCATTTGTTAATGCACTGTATTCCAATTGTATAGGAAACATTTTAATTATTCATAATAATTTAAATGTCTTCTTGGGTGATAATGAGTCCAACAGGTAGAACCATTATCGTAATAAATACATCGATGAATTTGGTCATAATATTCAGAGACAACGGCTCATTCAGACCACTTCCTGTGTGCTCTCTCCTCTCCCCCACAGAGACGGAGAGAATACTTTGAAGCCAGTCTGATGCAGATGGGAATGGAGCTGGAGGCCACCAGATCAGTAAGTTCAAGGCAGTCTGCACAATGTGGCCATTTTTTAAGACGGGCATGAAGATTGTCGAAAAAAGATAGCTCTCCTCAAATGTCCTCCTGTTGTTTTCTGGTATACAGTAGTCTTTTTGATAAAAAAGTTTAACCACATGAACCCTAGCCATCCCTTTTCTGGCGAACATTCTGTGACATTTTCAGAACAATGCGATGTGTGATTGTGGGATATCGGCTGTTTATGCCAAAGAGATTTAATTGGTGTAGTGCGGGGGAAAAGGAGGGGACCCAGTGTAGACCCCAGGGTTTAAGTGGTTAACCCTTCATGCATTAATGTTTTTATGTGCTCTCAACTACCCTGTACAACTCACTATAGACAGTAGACACACTGCACATGTTATGTTGAGATCAATAAGTGGCCTGCACTCGACACAAAATTTATTTTGGCGGTTGGAGCCAAATTAGTTGATATTGGGGAAAAAAATACTATTCTCTGTTAAAATGTAAATAAATCATGTATGCATCTTAATGTATGCATGAATTTCTGATTTTCAGAATAGTAATTACACCACAAATCAACATTATTTAACATTAGTCCTCGTCTTTTGGACCCTGGTTCTGTCAAGTTGGATTGATGTTTTGTTTAGCTATAAATATAACTTGAATAACATCCAAGATTCCACATGCCAATGTGGACAGGGAAGCGGGGAGTTGTTCAAAAACAGTTTTATGTGCAGCATGCTTCCAGCCCCATCATTACACAGCCATTATGTAATAATCCGTTAAAGAATGCTGTTTAATGCACTGTGTTGGTTTCTTTACACATGGTTATGGTAAATGGTAAACGGACTGCATTTATTTTCGACCCTTCAAATCGCTTTACAGTGTTCTTCACACTACAAATACAAATTTATATACAGCTCAAATCTAACTCTAATAATGCATTCCAGCCATTCCTTAACTGTTTACACGATGTCAAGTCCTGGATGGATGCCAACTTCCTCACTCTCAACGAAAATAAAACCGAAACCATAATCTTTGACCACCATTCCACCACATCCTCTTGCACCCTAGGTGCGTTAAATACTAATATACATCCCTTTGTTAAAAACATCGGTGTCATTTTTTATAAAGATTTTAAATTGAACAAACAAATCCGTTGTAAAAACGAGTTTCTTCCAACTTAGAACTATTGCTGAGATCAAGTCATACCTCCCCCCAAACAGCTCGAGATTGTCATCCACGCCTTCATTCCCACACAAATTGATTACTGCAATTCTCTGTACACTGGTATCGACCAGGCGTCACTTAGGCGCTTGCAGTTAGTGCAGAATGCAGCTGCCTGTCTTCTCACTGGAACCAAAAAACGAGACCACATTACCCCAGTTCTGGCCTCTCTCCATTGGCTCCCTGTTAAGTTCAGAATAGATTTTAAGGTGCTTTTATTTGTTTTTAAATCACTTCACGGTCTCTCTCCCTCCTACCTCTCTGACCTAATTGTGCCCTACGTCCCATCTAGAGCATTAAGGTCTGTGGACAAGCTGCTGCTGGTCGAGTTCACGACTAGTAAGAGGAGCAGGGGTGATCGTGCTTTTGCCGCTGCGGGCCCCAAACTCTGGAACATGCGCTGCCCCTCCATATTAGATCTGCCGAGGCAATTGGGGCTTTTAAATCCCTCCTCAAAACTCAAACTGCACCTGATTTACCTGTATATTGATTTCCTGCTCTGTGCTATTGTATGCTCTGTTTTATATTTTATTGTCTCTTTTCATTGTTTTATATTGCTATGCTCTACTGTCCCCTATACTAGGGAAGATACAACTTTATCTTGCAGTGATTGGTCAGCTTCTGTTAGCCCTTTATGTTATAACATATAGGCTGAATATGTGATAAATATACAGTATAATAATTATATTAATAATGTGTCACACATAAGTAGCAAAAAATAGCAGTTCTACAAGCTCACAGCGTGTCGCAATGTGACAGTCTTGGACATTCTAATGTTTCCACCCCACAGCGACGATATACTGTATATAAAGTATTATTAGACAACATCACTAATGATAACCATTATCATCCGGTTCTCCAGGTGGTGGATGAGAAGCTGTTGTTTGTGAAGGCCCACATGCCCTGGGAGGTGCTGTGCACGTACGCAGAGGTGCTGCACATCAAGCTGCCCATCCAGCCCAACGACCTGTCCTCCCGGCCCTCCCCGTGGAACTACATCTCCTGGCTCACCAAGTACTTCTACCCCAGCGAGGACATCATCACCAAGGAGGCCGACTTCTTCACCGCTCCCTTCGAGAAGGACCGCCTGGAGCACTTCTACGTTAAGGACCATGATGCCTTCTTCACGCCGTCTATGAGGAGCAGGATGGTGAAGTCCCGTTAACGGCAGATCTTTTGTGGGAAATATCTCAGAATATGAAACATAGTATCTACTTTTCCAGGGAATCTTTTCTGAAGCTGGTACTATACGTCTCGCTAACAACAGTTTGCAACATTAGAAAATGGTTCATAAACATTGCACAAGTTCAGGTTCATGTTTTTATTGTCATATAACATGGTACATTATGTTGATCGGGGGGGTAGTGCAAGACTACAATACAATACAGTACAATACATTACAATGTGCAAGAAAGAAAACAGGATTTGTTAAACACTAATATTAAACATGCTAATCTGATTTATTTTCTTAATGTATTGCAGGCTTACTACATCCTCAGCCGTGCACCTTATGAAGTACGAGCTAACATAAAGAAGTTTGGCATCACAAAGTTACTGGATGGTGGAGTGTACAAGGCTGCCTATCCCCTTCATGATGTGAGTGAATCTGTGAAGCTTACGTTTCACTCAGTCAGACACGCCACTTTATTGTAATTAATTACAGCAGTACTTCTCAAAGCGGGGTCTCTGGGGTCCATTGAGGGTTAATATAGCAAGAACACTTTAACCCTATTTGCACCAGCTTTAAAAGAAAAATAGCTGAGCCCCAAATAATTGAATATTTTGTGTATATATAACATTAATATTGAAAATATAATGTAAACGCAAATAAGCATGCCTCCATCTGACCACTTAATCACGGCAGCCAAATGACTAGACAAAACCAATGCACTCTAGCTCATCTACATCTTTAACCAGTAAGACGCGCAAACGCGGGAAGCGAACGCAGCTGAGACCCTGCAGATCATGTCTGTCTGTCTGTCTGTCTGTGTGTCTGTCCCGCTGTTACTGCATATGTGGACCTGGCCCCTTTTGTGCCCATATATGGAGCTGAGTGATTGCTGATGCAACACACTCCATATTTGGATAGCGGGACAGACACACGGACACACAGACAAACAGACAGACATGATCTGCTAGGTCTCATAGTAAGTGCTCACTGCGTTTGCAAAAAGAAGCGTCATATAATTCCAATGTGTGTGAAATGTGGAATACGAATGTGTAGTGTTTGCTGTTTCCCTACTCAGTGTAGCTTCAACATCAAGTCAGAAGAAGATGGCTACCCCAATGAAAGGTTTCTACTCTACCAAGAATGGGCTCACCCCAAAAGCTTCTACAAGATGCAACCGCTAGATCTCATAAGGTAGTGGGTCTCTTTTCCCCATTCAAGTCTGCACACTGACCCCTTTTCCACCAGTTGGTTCCCAATGGGAACCAGTTCAGTTTTTGGTTTTTAGTCCATGAGCCAGAGCTCCGAAATACATATTACAAATTAATACATATTAATTTACTTGTAAATTAATACATTAAACAATTTAATATAGGTCTAGTTTTTCCCACCAATTTTAACTAAGAACTAAAAAGAACGGTGGAAAGCGGGTCACTGTGGCTTAAAGGCTCCCAGTCAAAGCTGTATTTGTTAACGTTTGGATTAAAACGGCTTTCTTCAGAATGTTCACTTTTATCCCATTCACAGAAACTCCATTCACAGTTCACAATAGACACTACCAATGGCATTATGCCAAGCTATTTAATTGGTCAAAGCTGTGGTTGCTATGGCAGCTCTTTCTTGTAGCCAGAAAGCTAGTTTGCTGCACAGACATACTATATATAAGCCTCATGAATGTGCCCTCAGTAAAGCTTTACGGTGAACCTATTTATTTAGTACACATACTGTGTTAACGTTGGTAACTGTTACATAAAGTCTTCACTGTTTGCACCAACAATAAACAATGTATAACGGAGGTATAACGGACTGTAATGACCGGGCAGATAGGATATACTCTGTACACTTTAGAACTGAATAGAAATAGAATAAAACAGAACAGGGGAAAATAGAATAGAATAGAACCTAACCCTAGAAACACTGAAACAGCTTTGGATTGTTTGCCATGGCAGAATCAAAAGCAGAAAGACAGTCACAGCACAATACACTAAAGCTAAAGCACAAACTGATAAAGCTACAACACACAAATACAACTTGACATATAGCTTTGAGTTACAGTATATTTTCACCTAAATCCATATAAGGCTGACATCTCTGTAAGAAAAATAACTGAATTACCTTCATCTTTCAGCCAGTTCCAGCTGCATTAACCCCTCAGCATAATGCAGTTAATTAGATTTTATGTGCAGGAATTGGTCCAATTTCTTATTAATGGATTTTTATTTTCAGCGTTATTACATTGCATGGAGCAAGATCCTTAAAACACGAACATTACTTGACTTCACAAAAACAGCGAAATTGCTTGTTTCAACTGATTCATTTCCTGGTGTTCACAGGAAGTATTACGGGGAGAAGATTGCCATATATTTTGCCTGGTTGGGATTCTACACAGCCATGCTGGCCTTCGCTGCCATTGTGGGACTGGGCTGTTTCATTTATGGCTACAAGACCCAGGAAACAAGCACTTGGAGGTACATTTTTGAATCTGTTGTATATTGCAGTATCTCACATCACCATTTCAGAATCCATAACTCTAAAAGCGAGCTCGGTCCTCAGAGAGCAGGTCTTTGCCAGGCTTTGGGGGGGGGGGGGGGGGGGGAGGCTACCCTGGACTGTGTTTTTAAGCAAATTACAGGCAAACAGTATGGAATCATCATATGATCATTGTCACGTTCGTAGCCTCGTACGGGGCAGCACACCTAAACCTAACCTTAACCCTCTCCCAACCATTAACGCACCCCTCACCAACCTTAATCCGGTCGTTTCAACGCACCCTTCACCAACCTTAATCCAGTCCGACCAATGCTATGTCTAACCAATGCTACCGTATGTCTAACCAAAGTATGCCTCCCCTACTGTAAACATATGCCTCCCCTACTGTAAACATTGGTAGCAATGACACATGTTCCCCATATTGCATTATTTTGTGACTGTCTGTAATTGCAGTGATCGAGTAGTTTCACTTTGACAATAACTACTTCTGGTCTCACTACCACTGACTTTGCTTTAATTGTATTAATTTTGTTAACCTCTCTCTTGTTACCGGACAGTGTGTGACCGGTCTGCTCTCTTACTGGACAGTGTGTAACCGTTCTCCTCTCTTATTGGACAGTAAAGAGGTGTGTGATCCAGAGATAGGCGGGGCCATAGTGATGTGTCCACAGTGTGACAGAGAGTGTGACTACTGGAGGTTAAACAGCACGTGTGAAGCCTCTAAAGTGAGTGGAGCAGTCCTCTTACTACTCAATTTCTGTTTTTGAGGGGCGCTAGTCCCTCGTATACAAGATTACGTCATATGGCAGCCAAGTCTATGGGATTTTTAATGTTTGTTTAGAGCACTTATGATGTAAATCGTTTGCCAGCCACGTCTATGGACTTTAAAGGGCCCCCTCACCCCATTTGCAACCAGATCTTATTTGAATGATGTTTGGGAGACAAGAAACACTTCCTGGGGGGTTTTATGTGGGTAATTTGTGTTTTCAGTAATTTTAGTATTTCAAAGTGTCTGTGATGTCATGGACACTGGTCTCACTGCTGGATTACTTGCTGCACTCACCCCTACCCACCTTGTGGAGAGGGAGAGGGGCTGTCTTACTGAGACAACATGTCGTCCAGGAAAGAAGTGAAACCAGTGTCCATGACCTCACTGGCACTTACTTACAAATGCTAAAATCCTGAGAGGTTTGACCTTGATTAGTCGAATAATGGATCGAACGAGTCTACCAAGTCGATGTATTATTATTATTTTATTTTTTTGCATGATTCGACTTAAAGATTGGCCTAATTAGTTTATTATTTTAAATTGGTTATATATATCATGATTTATCGGGAGAAACCAAGCAAGTATATGTTAAATCAGACATTAAGCACCCCCACAGCCCAAATGGAATGATTCTCTGTTGCAGGGTTCCCCAGTTAGTTTTCTCCAAGAGCCAAATTACAGGGTGACATGCTGAGTGCCACGAAAATGTTATTTTATTAGTTAGAATACATGTAGAAGACTTATTTGACAATTGCCTTCCTTGACACATTAACGAGCTGGACACACTCCTCTGCAGTAAAGTGGATGGAGTTTCATTTCTCTCCAATAAAGGCCCTTGAATATGATGAAATAATATGATTACGGATCCCTGTGATTACTAAAACGTTGAGAACCCCTGGACTACACCACTGCTTTTATTAATGTTTATGGTTTCCAGTACTGTTGCTTTGAAGTCCATTGCATTTAGGGACAGCTGAATTATTTTAAAAAATTGTGTAAATACTGTTGTTTCTTGTTTGTTTTTTCTTCCAGAAACTTTGTATATTTGATAACTACGGGACACTGGTGTTTGCTGTTTTCATGTCAATCTGGGGTGAGACACTCAATTAACTAAACATTTCCAAGCTTTCATACTGTAATTTCAAAAGGTTTCCGTGTCTATAATACGACAATATGAGAACCAACGGCGTCAATTCCGGGAGTGTTTGAGGGCTGCTAAAGCACCCACTGACACAATAGTAAGCCAAATAGCACCCACTGACAGGCTGAAGCTCCCCTCCCCCTGGTCATTTTGTTATGTAGGCACACACCTTTACGGTGTTCACAGAACAGGTATTCAAATGCTAATACGGTGGCTTTGTTCCAGTGACTGCACGGTTCATTCACACTCCTGCAGCAACACTACACTGACACGGTCAGCTGAGAGGCTGCTGTCTGTGTGCCGTCGGTCTGTCTGTAAAGAGCCATGAGACGGGAGGGAGGGGAGGGGCAGCAACACCGCCGGGTAATCTCCACACTGACTTGAGACTTGACAAACGTTTGAACAGATATATGATATATGATATATGATATATGACAAACAGAGACAAACAGAGCCATCTCAGCCAAAATATCCCACCCACTGCCGTTATAAGAACTTTCCGCCACTGATGAGAACCCATTGTCTTTTCCTTTGAATTCAGTCTGTCTTGAGAGACTAATAATACGATGACCTGCTGATCCAGTATTAAATGAAGAAATGCTCTTATGTCTTATGACAGCATAACAGCTATGACTCGCTGTTTTGGCAGCATGGTTAACGATTTTCCTTCCTTTTTTTATATTTTCTTTGCTGACTGTGAATATATTGTTATGGCTAATATATCTGACACAGAATTATAGACCTTCATCATATATCTGTTCAAAACGTCTTTGGCCAATTGACCTCACAAAACACGGTAACATTACAGCTCACCACTCTTGATTCAAACCCACATACCATGATACCAATAATCACAGAAGCATACAGATTTGATTCATGGCTTCATAGCGCGCCACTGAGTGGCGCGCTACGAGCTTGTAGGTCTGCTATTTTTGAAAAACGACTGACATGGAAACATAGCTTTTTCAGAAAACTGTCAGGATGTAGAAGACATTTTTAGAATCTGATCTTGGGTCAGAATGGGTTAACCTCGTCTGTCTATTTCCTTGCCACAGTGACGTTGTTCCTGGAGTTCTGGAAGCGCTACCAGGCGGAGTTAGATTACGAGTGGGACACCGTGGAGTTCCTGGCCCAGGAGGAGCAGCCTCGTCCAGAGTACGAGGCAAAGTGTCTCCATGAGAGGGTCAACCCCATCACACGGGTAGGTCATAAAATAAATGACACGTGATAACGGTGTCAAGGTGTTTGCCGCAGTGTGGTTGCAGCAAGGCGCACAAATCCATAAAACACATGCAACATAGAAAAGTTACACAGAACGAACACACTGAAATAATCAATGTCAGCTGAAAAGGACCAAGGAGTGACATGGGGAGTCTGTCTATTTCTACGGAGTTAGCTTGCGGCCCATGGGAACAATTGGTAACATGTCTGTGTATCAGGTTTAGCCTAATCTCTGAAGAACAGATTCAGAAGGTAGAGAAAGGTTAATGGGAATGAAAACATAGCTAACCCGACGCCCCCATCGATGGTTCCCAGATTGTGTTTAGCCTGAGTGACCATGCAACCTGAACGGAGTGGGTTAAACTCTCCTCCCTTGCATTCTGTGATTCATTTACTTGATGTCTTGCCATTATTCTGTATCTCTGTTTGTTCCTGTTTCCTCATTGTAATTAATGGCTGCCGCTAACATCATATTACATTATGCAAAGGATGTTTAAGATTAGACTATAGAAGAAACAAGACATAATACTGTAGATTAATCTTCATGTTAAGGGTCAACTAAAGATTTCTGCTTCTGTTGGACCCTTACACTGCCAGTGTGTTGATACAAAAATATGAATTTAAGGCAATGTTATCAAAGCAGAGAACTTTAATGTAATTTTATTGTGATGTTTCAGGTGAGAGAGAAAGTGCCTTATACAGCCTGTGGGAAATGCATTCGGGTTTCCTTAGGAATATCCACCGTCCTGTTCTGGGTAAGTTGCTGATATGCGACTCATATTTATTTTCACCACTTCTTATTCTCCCACTTTTTGTGTGTCTGACCAATTCTACATACTTTGACCTAGAGCCTCCCTTCAAACTTTTTTGCTATTGTACACTTTTTATCTGTCTGTATTGTTTCGAAAATATTGAACTAATTGAAAGTAGTACAACTGCTTTGGACAGAACCTCTTAACTCTATTGGACCCTCAAACTGTCTGCTAAAGCAACTAACTCCACCACCTCTCCCCCTCTCATGCAAGTAATTGACAATATATAAAGACACAACACCAACTTTGATGAGGCGGTATTGCTTTGTTTTCAAAATATACGGTTTTCCTAATTTCCTGAAAAAATTATATATTTTTCATTTCCTGAAAAATGAACATTTTGGAGTTTCTTTTTGGGTTTCCTCCCGACAGCAGAGATATAATATATCTATATCTTTGGTCTTGAAACCCAAAGCATAACCCCTCCCCTGTCCAAGTGAGGATGGCCTCTTGGCCTTTCTGGTTTCCCATGCGGGTAACTTGAGTTTGAGTCTGTGGTGTTACAACAGCACCACATCACTTCCTCTTCTCTCTTGCTCCTCCCCCCCCCAGGTGCTGTTGATCGTGGCGTCCGTGGTGGCCATCATCGTGTACCGTCTGGCCGTGTTCTTCGCCTTCTCTGCAAGACTTAGGCGCCAGGACCTGAAGGAGTTGGAGCCGCTGAAGGAATATGTGACGCCTCAGATGGCCACCTCCGTCACTGCCTCCATCATCAGCTTCGTGGTCATCATGACCCTCAACATCCTGTACGAGAAGGTGGCTATCTGGATCACTGACTTTGGTGAGGCAGCACTTTTATTAAAGATGGAGTCCCATGATTTTTTTCCATCCTAAAACATCATCATCAGGCTATATTATTATATAAGGAGGAAGAATCTTTTCACAAATGTTTTTTTATGTGGACACACCCACCGGTTCATTAAGTATGCCTGGTTTGCCTGATGGGTGGTGATCCACCTGAACTGAAGCCGCACCCACTGCTGTTGTTGTATGATATAGGGCGAGGAGTTAGGGGAGGGGATGATAGTGTGATGTCACTATATCACAGTTTTTTTCATTGGCACGTTTGTCTGTCAAGGTTTCAGCCTCCAGGAAGAAACCCTAAATACAAAGGGAAGACATCATTGCACATAACCACGCCAAGGGGTCTAATGAAGTACTGTCACCTAATAAACACATGAAAAACTGAAAAAAACAAAAATCACAGCACTCCTTTAACTCTCCTCGTGAAAAATACGTAAATAAGTAGAACTGGACCCTGATTCATTTTGCACATATCCACGAAACTAAGTTACTGAATCATACATCATACTATTCAACATGGAATGCAGCGAATCAGGCTAGAAACCAGGTTATGTTAAATTAAGTTAAATTTGTAGAACAGCCTTTTCTGCTATAAAAATAAATCAAAACTTTTGAATATTTTTGAATTTCTTTAAACAAAATATCTTCTCTTCTGAAGTTCTCTGTCAGGCCTGCAGGCTTGCACAAAACCTTTTCAGATGGTGGGGTCCACAGCCAAATACATAGTCTCACACCCTATTCCACTGATCTGACCCCTGATAACAGAGCTCCCCCGGACCAAGACAGAGTACGAGAACAGTCTGACCCTGAAGATGTTCCTGTTTCAGTTTGTTAACTACTACTCCTCCTGTTTCTACATCGCCTTCTTCAAGGGAAAGGCGGTTGGCTACCCAGGAGACCCTGTTTATCTCCTGGGAAAGTACAGAAATGAGGAGGTACAGTTTTGTATTCTGTCAATGTCATAACATTCCCCCAAATCACGAGTCTTAATGTCCAGGACATTCAGCTCAGTCTTAAGTCAGTCTTAAGTCAGTCTTTGGCCTCTTTGGCACAGTTTAGAGTGCCGGTGTTCACACAGTGCACACATGAATATAACAGCGCTAGTACAGCACTATCTCAAAATCATGTACTTGCCCCACAAACATCCTGGATTGTAAATTACCATGTTAGTGATTTGCATGTGATTTATGTGGTTGTGATCCATCAGCATCTATCTACACTGGAATTTAAAATAACAACAACCTTTGATTGACCGGTGATACAAGCAATCAGACTACCTTCAATCAGTGTGTATGATAGAGAGAGGGTGGAAGTTGAAGACACTTGTCTACAGCTGATAATCACACTACAGTTTCATATCTCTCTAGGTCATAATTACACTGCACACATCACTATTTTAATAAATTATTAGTATTAGAGCATGCCTCTTATTGGAGATTTGCACTGTACTTCTGTACTAGGCTAAGCCTGTCTATGAATTAAACCCTGTAACCTTATGGATTCACGCCTTCTGGTGGACAGACTCAGTAGTGCACCCTGGGATAGAGCTTTCTTACTTTCCTTCAGGTCCTTACAATTAATTCATTTAAACCACTGTTTGTGCCATGAGAACTTATCCCACAAACACATGCTTATTATTATTTCTAAACGGTTGATTTTCCCCCCACTCAAAATGAAAGCGTAAACCGATATGAATGAGGCATCTCCAAATTAGTAGTTTGATGAGGAATATCTGTGTCGTATTTATTCACCATGCTCCAGCTGTGTAAGGGCCTTAAGAAACAACGATATCTAAGCATGTAAAGTAATATTGACTGTAACGGTTGCTGTGTATCTTGCTGTTGCAGTGTGACCCTGGGGGCTGTCTGACTGAGTTGACCACCCAGCTGACCGTCATCATGGGTGGGAAGGCCATCTGGAACAACATCCAGGAGGTTCTGCTGCCGTATGTATTGTAGCTACCATCACAATCACAAGCTGCTTTTGCCAAGAAATTAATTACCGATACAGTAGCATTGTGGGGTTGGACTAATACAGTAGCATTGTGGGGTTGGATTACCCCCAATCCAAGGGTTGGATTGGGGGTAAATCCCTGTGACATACTAGCGTCATGTCCAGGGGGTGTACTTGTACATCAAGCTGCCTCACGCTACAGAAACAGGAGCTAGGTTCCTGCCCTATATGGGCCTCATGGCTCGGCAAGGCTTACTACTACTACAGTAGCATTGTGCTAATTGTCAAGACTCATTAGCCAAACACTAGCCTGGAGGGAAACACTTTAATCAATACCTTTCCTTTACACAAATTGTTAGAGTAACTGTTGCATAGTGCCTACTATCTCTAGAACTTACATACTATTCTCTGTCCATTTTCCTTTCACCTCCTGTCACCTTCTGTAGGTGGGTGAAGAACTTGATATTTAGGTATTGTACCCGTGTGGGTTCACAGAAGGTCATTCCACGCTGGGAACAAGACTACCGGCTACAACCAATGGGAAAACTGGGACTGTTCTATGAATACCTGGAGATGGGTACGGGGATGGTTGTGTGTTTGTGCGTATGCAGGTGTGAGAGTGTATGTGTGTAGTGTAACTCTACTCGCATTTTTGGGGCTTTCCATTCAGTCAAAAGTAGTACCTGATACCTCCCGAATATTTGTTAACAAACTTTTAAAGTAGGTGTGAAATGGAATCAATATTGAGCATGGCCTATGTCTTGCCTTTTTTTTTACTGTATGTGAAAAGTACCAAGAGCGAGTAGAGTCGTGTTGCGTTATGCTGGTACCTTGCAGGGGAAAAGTGCCATTAGATGGAGGCATCGGACTCATCACATCACGTCTTGTCATCTCCTAGTGATCCAGTTTGGCTTTGTGACTCTGTTCGTGGCCTCCTTCCCCTTGGCTCCGGTCCTGGCTCTGGTCAACAACCTGTTTGAGATCCGGGTGGACGCCTGGAAGATCACCACCCAGTACCGTCGCATGGTGCCAGAGAAGGCCCAAGACATTGGAGCCTGGCAGCCCATCTTGCAGGGTGTCGCCATATTGGCTGTGGCAACAAATGTGAGTCTTGACGACACTAAAGATTCAAATTCAGATTTCAGTCTTTCTCTTTCACACTTTTAGTTCCCAAAATGTGGTTCTATTGAAAAGCTGTACTTCGTACAATACATTTGTTGCATTTTTCATTGACCCATTTAGACCTGACATCGAAATTAAAAAAATATCAGTTTTCTGAAATACCCATGTTTCTATATCAGTGGTGCTCAATATTTCATGTTAAGGACTCCAAAAATTGGCATCCGACCCCCATCTGAAAATATGTAGTTCCAGGCATTTACAGTAGTTCTCCTGTTTTCTGAATCCCTCTCACTCAGGCAATGATCATCGCCTTCACATCAGACATGATCCCTCGTCTGGTGTACTACTGGTCATTCTCCGTCTACCCGTACGGAGACCACAGCGAACACACCATGGCGGGATACATCAACAACACCCTGTCTGTGTTCAACATAGAAGACTTCAAAAATCGGAGCAAACCCATCAACCCATCGCCGTCCTGGTTCAACAACAGCACCACCTGCAGGTATGGGGCAGAATTCTGTCCGATTCAAACTGTTGAGACACTATTCACACAGAGATCGACACAACGCCTGTGTTCTTGCTTGGATCCGCGGGGTCTCACTGCACTTCTCAAGCTGAGATAGGCTCTGCAAGTAAACGTTAGGTGAACCATGCGCGTCACATAGGAAAACATTAACCACAATTCAGCTCTGGGCAACAGGCAAGCGTGTGCATGAGACGACCACAAGCACCATAGGCGCCGATTCTGTGGGTGCTCTCAGGCCTACTGTCATTCAAATGTCTCTGTAATGTGATTGTTGTCTCTCTCTCTCTTCAAAGCTGTATTCGAGAGAGAGAGAGAGAGAGAGATAATTAATTAGTATTGCCTGTCACAAAAGGCATGCATCTTGTCTCTCAGTAAAAACTGTAGCCAACTATTTAATTAAAGGGTTAAAACTTGGTTGACGTGTTGTTTGCGAGGGATCTACCCACTGATTATAGGTCTTTGTATCAGAAGAACGCATTGTGCACCGACTGGTTCCTGAGACAAGTTGGCAGTTTTGATCACCCACCGGCAGAAACGTGAATCGGCGCCCATGACAAGAAAGACAATTTCATGGGGTCTCATCTCACCCACTTGTCCATATATAATAATGTTTCCCTTCCTACCTGTACTAGACGAGTCAGTCAATGACTGTGTGAAAAGCCCTTTTAATTCACACTTGGCCTCTTTTCCACCAAAAGAACTTTCTAGAACTGCTTCCTTTCCAGATTTTTGGAACCTTGGTGCTTTCACGGAACCAAACGGCCTTTTATGGGTTCTGAACAAATTCATTTTCAGTGGAAACACTCTGAACTGGTTCAATATTAGGCAGGAAAAAATAACTGAACCGGTTCAACCCTGGTGGGAAAGGGGCTTACTGCTGTTGCTGCTATGACACCAGTATTTGAAACATAATTATCTTATCTTTTCCTATCTCTAGAAGACACTGTTTTCTTCAGCTGGTTTTCCTCTCTCTGATTTTTTCCCCGTCAGGTACCGAGATTTCCGCAATCCACCAGGACACTACAGAGAATATGAGTACAATACCTACTACTGGCATGTCGTCGCCGCCAAAATGGCTTTCATAATTGTTTTAGAGGTGAGTAGCGAACACCACTGAGGCAATGTCTCGGAGAAAAAAAAGGAAAAGAATGTAGTAGGTTCATGCTGTGTTGAATTAATTACTACACAAGTCAAATGCTACAATACATTTTAAGGGAGAATTACTTTTATTGCATCTGTCTGTCTGTCTGTCTGTCTGTCTAAATGAACTGTTTATTCCACTCTCTGTCCCTTTGCAGCACATCGTCTACCTGACAAAGTTTGTCCTGTCCTACGTGATCCCAGACGTGCCCGAGGCCGTCAAGGAGCAGATGAAACGAGAGCGCTACCTGACGCAGGTCATCATCCACGAGGCCAACCTCAAGCTGGTCACCAAGCGGCTGAAACCGGACGCCGACAAGGTTCGCAGACAGGCAGAGGAAAAGCTGGAGAAGGAAGAGAACAACTTGGATCTGGACTCTTAGAGACAGAAAGAATGACAGAGATTGGGGCTGTCAGAACATCAAGGAATGGAAAACCGGATATTGTTCAGTTGACTTACAGTTACAGCAATAATTTTTTTCTTTCAGCTCTAAACCATTTTTTATGGTATAAACAGTGTTGCTCTGTCTAAAACATTTAAATACTACTACAGTAGTGTTATGGAATGTTTGTCTGGAAAAAGAGGTGAAACAATGTGCACTGTATAGACATCCTGGAGAGAGGAAGACCCAAGCACATTCAAGGATTCCTGCTGGGCTGCCAGACACAACATTGACATTACAATAGAAGGAATTCCCACAGTCTATCTGTCCGTTGCCCCTGGTTTATTCACAGAAACAGATGCTGATCCCTCCTCCTAACTTCCTCCTAACTTCATCACAACATTGGAGCTTACATTTTTAACTAACGCTTTTGTCCACGGTGACTGACATACAGAGAGTGAGCAGGCGGGCATTGGGCATGTTGTATAAGGACACACAAATCAAACCTGTGACACTTTAGTTGCAGGCTGGTTTCTCTAGCCACTTGGCCTCTGGACAAGGATCTTTACTAGGACCTGCCTCAGTAGAACCAGGTTAGTTACAAAGTGAATGGTTTAGTTCTTTAGTGCTATGAAGTGAACAGTTGTCTTGTAGTAGCATAAGCATTTTAGCATGTTTAACTGTGCCAAGTCACCATTAACCATGGCATTACTATTGCCATTCTCTATCCATTGACCGACACAGAGAATTGAACCCCTGATTTATACTTCACTCACAAAGCGTTGCAGTGTTGTGCGCTGCAATGCTTATACTGTAGATCGCCTACTTTGATGTTAGACGCAATGCACAACCAAGAATAAATCAGGCCTAACCAATGGCATTGTTGGTGAAATTCTCAACCCAAACCAAGCGAATGGAACCTTGCTTTACCCTCAAAGCCACACAGGATCAAATCTATAATGATGCACAGTAAACCAAGCTTATCACGAGTGCCTATTTTTGTCACATCAACCCCTCAAACCAAGCGTATCAACCCCTCAAACCAAGCGTATCAACCCCTCAAACCGCAGTATTATAGAGGATTATTCAAGATGTGTACAGCTTCTGAAGGCAATGTGCTGTGTTTGGTACAACAACTTCATTGTGCGATCGTTACTACAGGTTAAGTGACTAAGCTGACAATCTTACAATAGTGATTTAAACTCTACACAAGGAGCAGCTGTCACACCTGCCTAGAGCTACACTGTATAAATGTGCCTAAAACTAAACATGCTTGAGCACACAGGGATTCAGAGGATTTATCTGCGCTCAATATATAAAAAAGGGGCAGTGAGAAGATGAGACAGAAAGAGGAAGAGAGGAGAGATATACACGTTCACGTCAATTGTGTTCCCTTGACTGTTAAACCACTTAGCACTCAGCATTCCTATTCTGGACATTTCATAATAAGCAAACAAGCTATTTTAGGTGAGACGATTTGGTGTAAAAGGAAAAATATGAGGGGTCCAAGTATAGACCCTTAGGGGTCAACAAAGTGGGTGTTTAAGTATATATTTTGTTGTATGATTAATAGTGTTTTCACATCAAAAACGTTTTTATATTCAATGTGGTAAACTGTTGGGGATTTTTTTAAACTCCACTTAAAGTTTACATTTTGTATGTAAGTTGTCCATAACCCCATGAAACGCACAACAAACAAGTATGGAAAATGGGTTTTAGTTTTACCACTTAAGTTAACCACTATCCTTTAGACTAAAATATAATTTTAAGCTAATCCTGTGCCTTTTGAAATCTGTTTATTTTTTATATAAAGCACCATTTTGTAACTAAACTCATGCATGCAAGTGTGCATGCCTATATTATGTATGCATGCATACAAATTCATGCTGAAAGAAAAAAGTGAACATGCATAACAACTACCCATGCCTTAATGATTGATCTCATGGTCAAATGGAAACATTGCACATTTTGACAGCACTGAACGACGTGTGTCTGGTATACGTCATTTACCTGTGTTCACCTAAATTATGGGAAACTGTGGTCAATGTATAGGCCTATGCTGTATGCCTCACCTTACAATCTTAACCAAAGGCGAAGGTACTTTTAAAGGACACAAATACCGGTACATCATTTACAGTGATATATAGCCAGTTTTTTGTTGTCTTAAAAGTGTTTTATACATTTGCCATTAAAACATTTTCTAAAGACATTGACTCAA
Organism: Protomyctophum bolini; assembly: GCF_963924005.1. Taxonomy (NCBI): domain Eukaryota; kingdom Metazoa; phylum Chordata; class Actinopteri; order Myctophiformes; family Myctophidae; genus Protomyctophum; species Protomyctophum bolini. Next base: position 13,561,770 of record NC_137884.1, read on the forward strand.
GTTTATTTAGAAACCTTTAAATTGACTTTTTAACCCTAGAACACAGCCGGGTAATTTAATGTCTGAGGGGGGTGGGTCCTGGGGTTCCTTCAGGATACTCATTACTCAGTGACATCATAGATTAAGGTGTGTTTCCCAGCCCACATCCCTGTTTATTCTACAGGCAGGTGTTCAAGTCAAGGATTCCAAGTACCTGGCTCATGGGTCAACTCAACGGAACAAGATCTTAAAGTGAGGAAGGTATGACTTTCATGGAGGGCTAACCCTTAACATCAGCAAGACTACACATATCACCAACAAGAACCTGTATAATGGAATGCCAAAGGTGAGCCATAAAATAGCAGCCAGGACAATGAGACTAGCAGGACACTGCCAAAGACACCAAGACCTGCCAGCCAGCAAGCTAGTGCTGTGGGAACCAAGTCCAACACGGGTACCGGTCACGAGGACGTCCCACATTAACATAACAACATGGATGTACTCAAGAAAGACGCAGGAGCACAAAACACCAACGAGCTGGCCAGATGTATGGAGACCGGGATGACTGGATTAAGCAACGATGGAGGGCTCGTCTGAGGATGCCCTACAGAGAGGTGTTTGGGTGTATTTCAGCCAGTGTTAGTAATACAAACTCCATACTCCCATAATGGGCAGTTGATGCAACTAGACTGCCTTCACTGGACCATTCACATGGGTGGACCAAAGAAGAAGTTCCAACTATTCCTGTCTGAAAACGGAGGAATACAAAGCAAAAAAGAGAACACAAAATACTGACAAAATATCTGCAGAGCATCAGCATCAGTTTGGTGTGTTGTCAGTCCAGTTCAGTTTTTTGTTACAATTTACAATTTAGGAATTTAGCAGACGCTCTTAATCCAGAGCGATTTACAGTACACAGAACAAGGTAATACATCAAATACATAAAACATTGTTCAGGTGGTCCCTCCCTCCCCTACACAGTGGTACTCATGGTAATGCTGTCACACACTATCTGAAATTATTAATTTCCTTAATACTTATTTTGAAACCATAGACCATTCGGGTTTGTATCAACATTTGTAAGGTTTTAACCGCTCCTCTATAGCCTATCAACCTTTCTCCCTCAAGTTTCTTATTTATTTGGTCTGTATATTTTCAGCCATATAAATGTATATGTAGGCCGCCTGAGCCTTCTACACTCTAGTCTACTCTACAGTATACTTTTGACCATCATAATGTGGCCACTAGATGGCAATGTCAGTCTGTACATGCTCTATAATGGTACACTTATTTTTTATTTATTTGTGATCATGTTTATAGCCTACATATAGCTACCTTAGACTGTATGCATTTTTCTTTATATAGAAGAATAGTAGCCGTGGATATCCATGGCTTCCCAAGCCAGAGATTTGTCCTGTACTTTTAAACAGAGAGAGAGAGAGGGGGGAGGTAAAGTGTCTAGTTATAGCATAGTGAGAGTTGAGGGGGCCCAAGGGGGGTCATCAGCCTCTTTTGTTTGAGTGTGCTGGGTCGTTACTACAACAAAAACAACAACAACAGATCGACCTGTTGGTGAAGCTGTAACTGGCCAATGTGAAAAGGGTGGGATATATTCCTCAGCCTAGTGTGAAGGTGATGTTTAAAGGTTTAGGAGAAAGAAAGAAAGAAAGAAAGAAAAGGGAAAAAAAAGAAAACCAGTTACTCATGTCTCAAATAAATATTGGCTTCATTGTGATCAGGCAACATCGTTGGCCAAAGTGTACAGCTACGTCATACACATGCGACACACACTGTGCTCGCGCAGGACCAAAAGCAACAACTCGCACGTGAACGTGCCTGTCCTATCTGAAATAAACTCACGACAGTTCAGTTTATTTTACATTATTGTATTTTTATTATTTAGTTCTGCGATCATGAGTTCCCAGATAACCTGCGTGGGCTGGGTGAGACGTGGAGTTTCAAAGGAAATACCAGACAAAGTAAGTATGCAGGCTGGCTAAACTCATCAAAACAACTGCTTTCTTGTTTTGGCCCTCTCGGAACCCTCCAACCCATGGAACTGGGTCTACAAAATGTCAGAAACTTCAGTACCATTGGGTTCTGCTTGTAGGGCTAGTCCACATGCAGATGTTTGTTTATTTTTGTTTGCCTTTTAGTCAAATAATTAAACTTTTTGTCAGTATACGTTGTTTATACATAAAATAAAGGGTAGCAGTGAGGGTAGATAATTTAGTACATTTATTTATTTATTTTAGGCTATTGTAGACGATTGTAATGTATTTTTTTGGGGGGGTTAAATCTGTGATAAATTGTTTTTGTATTTCAAAATGTTGTATTCTGTTATTTAAACGTCAGTATTATATCTGTCGATTTGTGTAAGCCTTATACAGATCGACAGATATACTCACACACTGTAAGGGGAAGTTGATGACCGTGTGACCTCGATTGTCTTTTAAACTCATGTATGATTTCTGAAAGCAATTAAAAACGAACGTTATGAACCTCTTTAACTGATATATTAAATGTAGTTTACTTGATTCCCCCCCCCTTTCTGATCTATCTGCTCTTTTGACCCTGACCCAGGTTGAGTTGAGTCCAGAGGAGCTACAGCGCATCATTGCTGAGGCCAAAGACGAGCTGGGGTAGGTTCACTCACTCAACTATAAATACTTACATTTCATGCTCCGTCCCGTCAACATTTATTGGAATGCCACCAATAAAGTGAAGTCTGAGGAAGAGTTCGGCAATTATTTTGAGTGGTATTACAATAAATGTAGATGTTGTAGGCATGATCGAGAATACAAAATGACTGTCAAACATTGGCTCTAATGCAAAATCAGAGGTTAAATGTCATGTGTTTATCTAGTGGTTCTCAACCTGTGGGCCATGAGGATATTACAGCAAAATGTTTAAGTGATACTGCTCTATTAATATGCTATCATTATTCTATTAATATTCTAATATTAATATACTATTATTAATGTGGGTGGGCTGCGAACACTTTTGAGGGTTTTCAAGCGGGCGCTGGTCCAGAACAGGTTGAGAACCCCTGTGTTTGTCCTCTGATGTCAGGGAGGTAGCAGATGAGGAAGACGAGGGCCTGGCTGATGACGAGGAGCAGAATGGTGACTCCCAGACGGAGTCCCAGCAGCATCAGAACGGAGGACAGAGAGAGGAGGTCGACGAGCTGGCAGAGTACAACTTGGAAGGATACGACGATGAGGATGAAGATGAAGGTCTGTTTACTTACAGTATTGTCCTGTATGTTTCAGTGTTGTTTTCGTCGACAAACTATGACGAAATAATTTTCACTGACGAAAACTAAATGGAAACTTGCATAGGAAAGACACCTATGCAAGTTTTAATAAATAAAAGGCTGACTTTATTATTATTATTCAGTTCAGATTTAAAGCTGGGAATATTGATGTTTGTGTACAGTGACGGCTAACCTTGGTGACAGTCTGGCTGGTCTCACTGTGTTCAGCTCCAACACTGAGGACCCGTACATCACCATCAAAGATACAGTGAGTGTTCTGCATGATGGTTATCGCTTCAACCACCCTCTACACTTTGTAAAACGGTCCTGAGTTGTAACTGTACTTGGTAAACCCTTTTTCTATTATTATTATTTTTCAATCTACACCAAATCTCTTCACCATAAATAGCTGATCTACAAGCTCATGTTGCGTGGATGAGAAAGTGTTGTTTTTGGAAAATGTTCCCACCCCAGAATAAGGATGCTGTGGTTCAAGTGGTCGTGATTCATAGGTTATTGAAATGGTCTATGGTTTTCTGACCACAGAAAACTCTAGTTTTCCAACTACGCTTTATAACAGCACATTGTGACCTTAGTAAACCCAACAAAGCAATTACTTTTATAATACAGTACATTTTTTAATTATTAATTTATAAAACAGTTATCTTGCATTGTGCTTTTGTTTTGATCTTTAGGACCAGTATGAGAGAGAAGACTTCCAAATCAAACCTACAGATAACCTTATCCTAGCTGGCCGGGCTGAGAAAGACTGCTGCAATCTGGAGGTTTATGGTAATTTAACTCATAATGATGATGATAATAAACGTAATATAGCACAGATATAATTGAAAATACATTGACAAGTCTGTATTTGATTCCCAATGGAACATTATTGCACAATGTGGAGCCCTTGGGCAAATGCTCCTACAAGCTTCATTGGTATAAGTGGTGACAGCATCAAGGGACACAGATTAGAACTCTCATCTCTGGTTTAAAAACAAGCAATACAATTTGGGAATAAATAATCTCTTGAGAATGGTCTCTTCTGAGTATGACACCTCAGATTTCAATGAGATTATCTGTTTAAATAAAGAAACAAACCCTGATACATTGAACTGGAAGAATGCTTACAAGAACTTGTAACTAGCTGCAGGATTTTATACAAATTGACATGGCTGGTTGAATTCTTGGGCAGTCTGGCAAATTATGAGTTATAGTAATATTGATGTGTGGTGATGAAAACATGGATCAGAGTTTGTGCATGATCACTGAATATTAGCAGTACTTTCTGGCCTCTTAGTTGCACTGCAGTCCCTGGAAGTATGACTTATGCCTGATTTACCCTTGCGGAGTTGTGTGTCAGTGATTTGCAACAAAAATATCCTCTATAAGCTCACAGTGTGTCACATTGAGTGAAGGCTAACTGAAAAACCGAAGGAAATATTGAAGCTCCAGATAAATTGACCCAGTTCAAGCAACCAATATAGCGCAGAGTCCCATTCACCCCTACCTAAATTATATACTGTATGTCTGCCTGGTAGATCAGTTAATATACTGTGAGCAGTTCTAACTTGTATCCTGATATCTCAGCACTGTACGACATCAAAACCAGAGTGCTTTGAGAATTGGAGCAGATTCTCAGAGCCAAATGCATACAATGTCATGACATGGGTTCAGTCTCTTAATCTGACCAAGTTACATTCTTATCATCCACTTTGTCAATTTCTTGAAGGTTCACGTGTGCCTGTGTCTTATATATAATATATATATAAATAAATAAAATCACATTTCATGATTACAAAACCTTACCAAACTTCTGAACACAAGAGATCTGCTACGCCATTAATCAGTTCTTGCCTTTTATATGTGAATATCATCCCTCTACAGTCTTCAACTCTGAGGAGAGATCTCAGTATGTTCACCATCACATCCTGCTGCCAGCATATCCCCTGTGTGTAGAGTGGTTGAACTTTGACCCCAACCCAGGAGAAGGGCAAGGTAAAATCCTTTTCATTTGTCCATTTTTCTTTTTTTTTTCTTACATTGTCATGTCCATCATCTTTAAAACATTTCACTTGCCCAACCCTTCACCCCCAAGCACAACATTATCCTCTCTCCTTGTCGTTTGTTCCAAGTACATACCACCATCATACCCGTCCCTCAGTTAATCTCTGTAATAAAATAACTTTAATTCAACACATTCACATATTTTGCTTGTTCTAATTAGAATGTAACTTAAATTTCTTTCAGTTTTTATGACTATCCAAACTGAATGAATTATACTCTATAAGACAAAGAAAGTAGGCCAGGAGTCAAGTCTACAACCCAATTGGTTCTTAAACTTGGGGACCCCAGGCGTCCTTGAGGGGTTAATTTGGGCAATAGCACAAGCTCATAATATGTTTATGAGCTTGTGCTATTTCAGAGATTTCTCTTCTCAAATCTCTTATTTTGGGGGTTGACATGATAATGTTTGAGAACCACTAGCCTAGCCCATTTGCCTGCACACTATTTTGAGTCCATTCACTATATAAACACATGAGCTTAACGTGCATGCTGTGTGTTTCAGTGAACTATGCTGCTGTGGGGAACATGACTCCTAGGATAGATATTTGGGACCTGGACATGGTGGACAGCTTGGAGCCAGTCTTCTCCCTTGGCAACAAAAAGGCCAGCAAGAAGAAAAAGAAGAGTAAAAAGGTTTGATTTTGAACATTATGTGGTGTCTATTCATTTTCAATTGAGTTTATGGCTGAAGAAAAGGTGTGGATTTCAGCTCACACTTCAAAAAAGTGTGAGAAAGGTGTGAGAAAGAAAACGAAACACAGGTCATCCGTGAACAAAACTTTGGTGAGATGCAGCATGAGGCTTTTTTATGAAAAAAAGTAGCATCCTTCAGGCATGTAAAGCAACAACTGAATGCATGCAAGGATTCAAACTAAGAGGATTGTCACGATGACATAATTATTTTCTGATCTTCTGATGGCATTCTTCTTGTCTGCTCCCAGGCCGCGGCAGAAGCTGTAGTGGGACACACGGATGCAGTGCTGGACCTGTCTTGGAACAAACTCGTCACGTCAGTGAGCCACACACTAACCTTACACTACATGACTGAATTCCACTGAGGTGTTTGTGTTCTCTGGTGCCTCAACAACATTTTAAGGACATCTTGTGACTCTTGCAGGAATGTGTTGGCCAGTGGATCAGCAGATGAAACCATCATACTGTGGGATCTGTCTCAAGGCCAGCCAGCCACAACACTACGTAGACACACTGATAAGGTATACATTTAGAACCGGGATTAATTATCTACTGTTCATTTCATACATTTCTCATTATAGCCTTCCGTCAATCTCTCTCTCTCCTCACACATTAATTTGTAAAAAACAAAATGCTTGTACTGTAGCTTTACTAACATGTCCAATTCTACAACACCCTGACTGATGCTTTAGAAACACCCTGCTGTGGGTCTGTTGTGTCATAACTCATTTTAACATTCTTTTTCAGGTTCAAACGATAGCATTCCACCCCTTTGAGGCTCAGACCCTCATCTCAGGGTCTTATGATAAGTAAGTTGCCTCGATTAAGGCCATTCGATTTTAACGCTTCGTCTATATTCGCTCTCTAACTTCTGTATATGTTTATTCCATACCAAATTGAGATAGTTTTTAGAGCCAGACTGATTGGCTGATTGGTGACTCGTAGCCCATTGAGAATTGCTCATTGAACAATGTTTTGACTCATTTCATAAAGAATTGCTGAATCAGTTCTACTAAATTTGAAATTAGTATAGAATTTGATCGGTTCTTCAAAAACACCAAAAGACAATCTACAAGCTCACAAAGTGTGAGGCTTTAAGAGCTTATAGGTTGTGTGATAATTTTGAAACTTTCTGACAACCTTTAAAAAAGTGTTGCCTGTAAGGACATACTCAGAATAGAGGGTATGAGCATGCATAAAGTGAGTGCCAAATCGAGTGGCAAAGTGAGTTTAAAGTCGTTTAATGTTGTTTAATGCAATCAGATAGGACTTTTCTGTTTAGATGTATGGGCTGTCAAGGCCAGAAAAGTAGTTTTTTGCCACTCAGGCGTTCTTGCATAACTTCCGGGTATGAGGATGATGTCACCCACATACCCTCTAGGGATGCCAGGTTGAAGGTGGTTAAAATCGGGACAGAGGCTGCATAATTGCCGGTACCAACACAAAAGGTCAAATAATGGCTGATGTATATTATTTATTGTGGCCATTGTTTTGGCAGATGAGGAAACATATCACTTTCTGTGTCTCATCTCGTCCTCAGGTCAGCGATGCTGCATGACTGTCGCAGTCCTGACAGCAATCGTACCTGGAGGTTCAGCGGTCAGGTGGAGAGGGTGATATGGAACCACTTCTCGCCCAACAACTTCCTGGTAGGTCCACAACTTCGCAGGCTTCTGCTGTTAGCAGGTGTTGATGCTAGACAGAGCATGCATGACCTGTGACAAAAATCTTAGAATCAATTGAAGAACATTTAAATTATAAAGCATAAACAAAACTAACCTATATAAAAATGAACACAAATACATTTTCGATAGATAATCACAAACTTAATCTTGTTTAACCACGTATTCCCTCTTCCAAACATTTCAAGAATTGCCGATTTACAAGCTTATAACGTGTTGCGAAAGTATTTTTTGAGAATTTGCAACACATAAGCTACATAATTGCCATGTCAGTTAAATAATATATTGACCAAACCAATATATTAGTCAGGCTCTAGTCTAGATAATGCTGACAGGCCATCATCTCTTTTTATATACCCTAAGCTTTATTGAAGAAGTCAACATAATTTAGATAGATGCTAGGTTTGTTGTTTACCTACTCTCCTAATACTCCTATAGTTTCAATGTACAGATTGCTATTTTGAGAGCATCTGATAAATGACTAAATTGTTGTGTTGCAGACTAGCACAGAGGATGGTTTTATCTACTGTCTGGATGCTCGCTCAGACAAACCTGTCTTCACACTAAGAGCACACGATGGAGAGGTGACGGGTAGGAGAACTTTAAGGCATGACAGTCGAATGTTTTCCAAAGATTTACCCAGAGTCAGCAAAGATTTTGGTGTAGAGAGTAATAGTAGCGGACCTAGTATAGAACCATGGGGGACCCCTGTCAACTGCGTTTAAGTGGTTAAACACCCAGTGTCACTATAATAGATTTTTAATATTGTTTATTTCTGCAGGTTTGGAGCTTAGTAGCCAGATTAAAGGTTGTCTGATCACTTCATCAGAGGACAAACATGTTAAGATCTGGGACATCCTGAGCAACAAACCCAACCTCATACATTCACGAGACATGAAGATGGTAAGTGTCTAAGTTCTTCACATTACCAAGAAACACACTTTAAAAACATGTTCTCACAAGACCTTTGTTAGATAGTATGCTCCATTGGGGTACACGTGTTCAAACATTGTGGTGAGATGCACTTGACCTAAACTTAACGACCATACAGCCTTATGTAACGGTTACATTTTTATTTACAAAGCATGTTATAGACAGATTCATTTGTTGACCTGGCATCCTATAGTTTCTATAATTGCAATGTACAGATTATTATATTTTAATATGATACTGTTTAGACTGATGCTAAATTCTTGTTTTACCTATGATTCTAGATTACTGAGGCGCTACACTGTCTAGTGTCTATGCATTTGATGTGTTTACCTTGCTCTGGATAAAGAACATCTGCTAAATGCCTAAACTGTAGATGGAATTCTAACGTGTTATTGTACCTCTCTACACACACAGGGGGTGTTGTTCTGTACCGCCTGCTGCCCTGACATGCCCTTTGTCTATGCCTTTGGCGGACAGAAGGATGGCCTAAGGGTCTGGGACATAAGTGATGTCGCTGCAGGTACAGTTTTAGTTTGACAAAAGAAATAGTCTGCACCTTGTAACGTTTGCAATAGCTCCCAGTCAAGGCGTTATTATAGATTAATGTTTAGAATGCATCAAAAACTATCACTTGCTCTGGAATAGTGAAAAGTCTGGAATGTTTGTGTGTTCATTTACTAAGAATTGTTGTATACATATTAAGTTGTGACCACAATCATTTTGTGTGCAGTGGCCGAGGTATTTGGCGGCAGAGAGCGCCTGGTGGTCAACACGGCATCGCAGGGGGCCAACAGCTCCCTAACAGCTCATATGGAGGTTTCATAACCAAGAACAGCCAATCAACATACCGAAACTATGTTCCCATGGAAATGTATCGACGCATGTCGTATGGTGTCATATCGCTCATACAGAAATGTTTTAATTCAGGCTAAAAGTTGTGGGCTATATATTTATGTAGTCCTGTAAGGATTTTGAATTAAAAGCTCCCAAGACTTTGCAAAGGAGATTGAGAGGACCCAAAGAGATGAAAGACCACTTGAAATATGACATGTATTCATATTTCTCTTTTAAAGATGAAAATACAAGGTGAAACTCAAAATGTGTTCTTTCCCTGAGACATTTGTATGTCAACTCAACATGTTTGTAATTACTGACATTGAGTTGGACAAAGTTACGAGTTGATTTTATTTCTTTGATATTAACTTAAGTTGGTCATTCATTTGGGATACAAAGCTCCCCAAATAGTTATCGCAGACATTATGTTATTTTCATTTTCCTTAAGTTTGATCTATTCATCTGTAAGATGTGTAATGCTATTGTCACACACTAATATAAAATGCCTAAAACATCAATCTCTGTGTGATATTTGATATTATTTAGTAACATGGTATTTTACAATAAAGACCATTTAGACTTAAAAAGAATGATAGGATTCATGTGGTTAACAATTCTTATTGAGTCAGTCTTGACCCAGTTTGTTTGTTAGATTCAAAGCCAGACTGGGTCAAGATTCAAGACCAAGTAGAGAAGAATTTGTAACAAGCTGAACCCTAGCTTTCTTATTCTGGGATAGAAATCCATCAGAAATAGCTAGTGTATATAGAGCCATGCAGGGTGTCTCCGGTCAACTAAGTATATTATTTAATTGGTTAATCCTAATTAAGACCATGACCCAAGTAATTATTCTTAAAAACGATATATATAGATATTTACAGTATATGTACTGGTATATATTAAATTGCATTATATTTGAATGACAATAGAAATAATGTTTTTCCTTTGGATAGTAGGCCGACTACTGATGTTTGAATCACTATTTGATGCAAACTAAAGTCTTTCAGCTCTGCTGAAGTGTGCTTAACAGGAAAAATTAACATGAGATATGTGCACTGTGGTATTTTACAAATGGAAAATAATCAAAAACCTGTTGAATAAACGACGTGGACTGTAATAAATTACACTGTCTAAGGACACAGTTTCCTCAGAGGTGGAAAGCCTGGTGAGGCGAGGTTAAGGACACAGTGAACACATTGCATATAACAATGCAGTAGTTATATTCATTCATATATAGTTCACAGTCGCCAATGAGATTACAGCCTGAGAGCTATGTATGAGGTGCGATTATGTGTCAGGCTGTCGGCTATGCCAATACCACCATCTAGTGTTGTCTTGGAGAATTACAGTACATTTCAAGCACAACTCAATACAAAACTGTACGACACCATAAAGCATTATACTTGTTTACAATGGGTCCACCATTTTCAATTCATAACATTTAGAGACTACAAATATACACATATATTATAGCCAAAACCAGGAAATCATCATAGTGGAGGTAAAAAGGGGGGGGGGGGGGAGGGACATACAGTGAGGGGGAAAAGGGGTGCTGGGTGGGGGATTCAGATTGTTCTGAACTCAATACAAATACTTAGCTGTGCCTGTGAGTGTACAGGGGCCAGTTTTTTTAATTGCAGCCTTCCGTACTCCACTCCGTAGGCTATTGGTGCCATTTGAGAGCGATGTTGAAGGAGTCAAGTTATTTACATGTCTTAATGGCTGTTGGTAGGACGTTCCATATTTTGGTGGCATAGGAGCGAAATGGATAGATGGATAAAGCGGTAAAGTGGATGGATCAATAGAGATGTGACGCTCATGCTATTGACTGCCTGTCGTGGTTTACCGGTAGGCTGTGTTTATATTGTTATATTTGTTTTACCACCATTTTGATCGCAATTCTTTTGTACTTTTACTCAACCTTTTTTTCCTAACTTTTAAACCAAACTTTGAATACAAACAGAGTAGGCTGTATATCTATAGCTATCAAAGGCCCTTAAAACAAGGCTCCTACTTGGCCTCACCCCCCGAACCCACCTCACCCCTGCCCACTTTGACAGGCTGGAATGGCTTAGGGTCGACGGCAGAGTGCAGCATCTTGCAATGGGTCTGGTCCACAAGATTCAATACACCACCAAGACCTGTCTAAATACTTCCTTAATGTTAACGAAGTCCACACCCACAACACCAGAGGGAGTGCAACAAACCATGTACAACCCAGATTCGGCACAAACAAGGGACTAAATCATTTTCGCTTCTATGCCACCAAAATGTGGAACGCCCTACCAACAGTCATCAAGACATGTGAATCCCTTGACTCCTTCAAAACCGCTCTCAAAGGGCACCTATACAGACGGCTGCAATTCGAAACTGGCCCCCGTAAAATCTGAATCCCACCACACCTCCTTTTTCCCCTCACTGTATGTTTCTTTTCCCTTTTTACCTCCTTTATGATGAATTCCTGTTCTGTTCTTTGACTATATAGAAGTGTCTACATCTCTAAATGTTTTGATGAATTGAACATTCAATTGGACCCTCTTGTAAACAAGTGTAATGCTTAATTGGGTCGTCCACTCACAGTTAACAGTCTTTGTAGTTTGTATTGAGTGCATGCTTGAAATGTACTGTAATTCTGCAAACAGTTAATACATATTTCACTCAATCAATCAATACACTGTGGCATTGTTACTTTTATTAATACAAATAAATCGGAGTATGCCTATACTTTCTCCCACCACTGTCTGGTTGTGTAAGCATAAAGCACGTGTGTTTTAATGTGCCCACTCCATAGATAGACTGTACCCACTCCCATACATTATGCTCTGTCCTCTGTATGACCTCCTTAAACGTCCACCCACCGATGACGTCACACACACACACACACACACACACACACACACGAACACACACACACACACACACACACACACACACACACACACACACACACTCTCTCTCTCTCTCTCTCTCTCTCTCTCTCTCTCTCTCTCCTCTTATTGCTTGCTGTCTGTGCATAGACGCGTCGAGCTTGAACGCACTGTTGCACACACATTTGTTGTGTTCACTATTCCCACGCACACGCGCCCCTGCCTCATTCAGTACTCGCCAGGGAGGAGGGTATACTTTTACAGCTGCTGGGACAGAAAGTTCGGAGTTGAAAAAACTGTAGAGTACAGTTTTAAAGGTTTAACTAACTAGCTCATCATACCACTGAAGCTGTACACTGCACTGCTTCAACAATGTAAGTTATGATGACGACACACGCGCATGCACACACACGCACACGG
>NC_137884.1:13579500-13852000 GCF_963924005.1 Protomyctophum bolini
ACTGGCACTTGCCTGCTGACAAGCTCAGTGATGGAAGGAAAGGACCACTGGAGTGGAAAGCAATTTGTTGAGCAAGTCCTCTGGCAGGCTGTAATTAGTCATCGATCTTACATTGTTGATTTGTTTTAATGCTGGATGTGCACAGAAGTACTTCTTGTACAAATTAAGAACCCAATGATTACCGCCTCACACAGTCACACAGAACTGCTCAGAACACACTGGTTCTCAAACATTGTCATGTCGGCCCACAAATATACATCAGATCATTCACTATGTGACGTGTAGTGAGCTTGTAGATTGGCTATTTTCTATTAGCCAACGTACAGTATATAGGGTTCAAGTGGTAAAACCTTTGAACTCATTTTAGCAGGGACCCCCCCCCTGTGTGTATACATGTGTGGTCGCTTCTTTTGGCCTTGTTTTTACAGATCGAAATGTGCTTTTTGCGCAGCGGGACACCATCACACGAGGAAATATAAATGAGACTGAATGTATTTGTGTTGCATTGTGTAACATAGTATATAGTTATTGTATTTGTATTGCGTTGTTGCACAATGTTTCTGGACAAAGGGGCATCAGGCATGCCTGTAAGGCAATAAGAATAGATGACTGTGATTAATGCAATCAATCAATGCTTGCCTGTGACTACCTCAACTCGCCTAGTAGTGTATACGCAATTTACACATGGTGCCAAGGTTTTATCTGTGTTTTAGTACTGCAGCTTTTAAGTCCTTGACTCCCAAGACAAATGTCTCCCATCTGAGACAAACAAAGTGAACCTTGACCTTGAACCGTCTGACCCGTGTATAGGTGATAGAGCTGAACAGCCTGGGCCGTCTGCTAACATTTGACCCGGAAACAGGACGTGTCCGAGTGCTGCTGGACTCTCTCTACATGCCCAACGGCATTGCACTGTCGCCTGACGAAGACTTCATCCTGCTGGCCGAGACCAGCATCGGACGCATCCTCAGGTACACCAAGTGTTGTTTTTTGGCAGCAAATTTCTATTTTAGTTTTAGTCGATAGTGAATAGTTCAAATTTAGTTTCAGTCACATTTTAGTCACCTGGAATGTTTTAGTTTTAGTCGACTAAATCTACAGTTGATTTAGTCAAACAAAATGTATTGTGGCGGGCCTTGATGCCGTCGTAATGTTTGTTTCACTTGCTGAAAATACTGTAGACGATCTACAAGCGCACAACGCTTCGCAGCGCGACGCGTGTAGATCATCTATTTTCAGCATGCAACTAATTGTAAAATTACTTATACTGGATCTCTTGTCCACTAGTCCCTTCCTAAGATTTTAGTCTAGTTTTTATTTGTTGGCAAAATTGTCAGTATATTTATTCTTAGTTTTAGTCATCATAGCTTAGTTTTCATTTAGTTTTTGTCGGTGGAAAAAGGTAGTCGACGAACATTTATCATCTTAGTTTTAGTCGACGAAATCAACACTGAGGTACACAGTACACCCTTAAGTCTCTACCGGGGTCACTGGTCATTGCAAGTGGGCCCTCACCATTATAGGGCCTCCTCCTCTCCACCACCTTACACATGAATGTATAAAGAAAATATGGAAAAACAACTAAACTGGGGGGTCCTTGAAATGAAAACATTTGAGAATCACTGACCTGATCAATGGTGTCTGTATACCATCAGGTACTGGCTGAAGGGCCCCAGCGCTGGCATCAAGGAGATCATCATGGACAACATGATTGGTTACCCAGACAACATCCGCCTTAGCAACCACGGGACTTTCCTGGTTGGCATAACAACCACGCGCTTCCGCAAGTTGATGCCTCCCTTCCTGGATTTGATCGCCCCCTACCCAGCTGTCAAACGCTTCTTGGCTAAGGTCAGTGTCTTCATCATCATCATCATCATTATTACTTGCGCAAGCAGAGCGCGCAAGTACTGTAATCGGCTGTGTATGTCGGTGGCGTCGCTTAGCCAATCAAGGACCAAGTATGTATGTATGCCGGTGGTGTCGCTCGACCAATCGGGGACCAAGAACAGCGATCAGCTGGGTATGTACTGTATTTCGGTACATTCCACCAGCCAATGAGAAACCACTGTTCTCGATGACGTAACTAAAGTACGTTTCAAAATTGGTATAAGGTCAATAGGGGGTATGTATCGGCTGGGTGTGTGTGTGTGACATACTGTACTCCAGTCCACTGGGCTATTTGTCTCCCCAGGTCATCCCTCTGGCCTGGTACAATGCACTGCTGCCGTACTACGCTCTGGTTCTGGAGCTGGGGCAGGACGGTCGGCTGGTGGGTACACACCATGACCCCAGTGGCAGTCTGACCTGGGCCATCAGCGATGTCTTCCAGCACCGAGACAGGACCTACTTCGGTAGCACCAACCTACCGTTCCTAACCGTTCTGGAGAGGTGGGACAGCCGATAGGAGAGGGAATCAAAACGGAATTCCCAGAAACTCTCACTGCAGCCCTAGTGCGGTCCTCAAACCTTTTTATTTCAACGACCGCCCAGTTTGGTAGACCACGGACCCCCTTAACACAAGAGTGTACAAATGGAACCAAATGTACCTGGCTGTGAGGGGTCCGTTTTGGTTCATTTTTTGTACATTTAGCTTACATAGCTGATTGACACTGTGTCCTCAACAGAACCTGTGGAATACATGTGGTGTAAGTATGGATTTCAGGATAGTTAGTTGCTCTGTACAGTTGCTTTGTAGTTTCTTGTGTTGTGACTGATAGATTTCCTGAACAAATATGTATATTGAATCTATTTTTGAGGGGCGCTAAGCCCCTCCTATATACAGGTTTAATGTTTGTTTTTAGTTAAAAATGCCATTGACAATGAAGAGAAATGAATGCTTGTTTTGTCCCTAACACAAACATTAAATCCCATTAACAATAAAGAGAATTTAATATTTGTTTTGACAAAGTTTGTTTTACATCGTCATTACATCACCTAATTCCCTCCTCGATGTTGTAAGATGATAAGAGCACGCCCCTCACTTCACACGGGTGTGATTTTTTATGTTAATTTAGCTTCCATCATCATCACAGGTTTAAAAACATGTGCCATTAAAAACTTGTTGATTACAATGTAACGCTAAAAACTTCAATCTCATTATTTAAAAGATCAGAATCTAAAATTTGCATTTGTCTAAGCTAAAAAGCAAATAACTTAAAACGTACCGAGTACAACGAGTACCGGCCAAGTCTGATTTTGCAAGCACCTTTCTGAACACTCTTAAGTCTAGCCCATTCAGGTGCCATCTTATTTGATTTCACATATTTGTGACTAAATGGCGCCCCCACTGGTTGCCTTGGAAAATGGCACCATGGTTCGCCACAGGCCCACAGCTGTGGGTGGAAAGAAGACGCCAGTAGTAGATACAGATTTCAACAGCTCGCACACATCGCACAATACAGCGCAGTTTAAAGAAAGAAAGGAAAGAAAGAAAAATACTTTATTATTTGTTTATGCGCTCGTCTGTTTTTGAGACCTTTATTTAGTTTGTCTGGGGACTGGAACCTGTTCTTGTTTTGTTTTTCCCGTTTTTATTTTGAAACCATGATTAGCCTACACTCACACAACACAAACTCCTGCCATAATATCAACTGTTGCAGTCATCATCATCATCATCAATCACCATCGACAAACAAGTGAGTAAACAACAAGACGCCCAAGTCCCAAAGTGTGAGCACGTTGAACCGTATATCTCTGGTGTAACTATAAAGAAAGAAAGTATTGGCCCTACATGTGATACTTTAACTATTAATGAAAACTAGCAGATCTACAAGCTCATAGCGGCACCGAGTGCCGCGTTACGAGCTCTGTCTGCTATTTTAGAAAAATCGTGAAAATTTGGCACAAATCTTTGAATATTATTTATATTCTTTCAGAGTGATTGTTTTTAACTCAAATCTTTGCTTCTGGGGGGGTCCCTGGAACAACATATTACATATCCACAGCCAATTACATATCTTTTTGGGGGTCCTTGACATGAAAATGTTTGAGAACCACTGATATAGACACATGGGGGTTTTCAGAAAACTCAGGATTTAGAAGACATTTGTATAATTGTCCTCAGGTCTAAATGGGCTGGACATCAGTAAAAGGAACATAGCAAACCTACAGCAGACCTACAACCTCGTAGCGCGGCACTTAGTGCTGTGCTATGAGCTTGTAGATCTGCTATTTTTCTCCAGTGGTGGTTTCAAACCACAAACCTTATGTTTATAAATCCAGAAAGAAAGAACAATAGCTCTAGTCTAAATGTATAAAAAAAATAACTAAAGACAACACTAGATGGCGGTATTGTCTTTGTTTCTAACCAGTCCCCATCTAGTTGTTCATAGAAGTGGAAATATTGTGACAGACTGTCACAAGTACAGCGCAGCGAAAAGTATTCACTATGGCTGTAATAGTCCCAATCGTTCTCCAAGTTTGTAAAAATGTTCCACTTCTTCCTTACACATTTTGCCTTCTACTAGAGCCATCCTAAAAAGCTTCACAGGAGTATAGTATCTATGTATGATTTATTAATGGGTACATTTTCTTCTAATATCCCTATAGCGGCCCACCCAACCTTGGAAGCTATATTCATCCATTTCTCCTTGCTTATTTCACATTCTAGACATCTCCAATTGGTGCTTGAGGTTACTGTGTGCAAGAATCTTAGAGGTCCAGAGGTCTTTCAGGTCGATCTATGTACCTGCTATCTAAAAAGATAGATCATCTCTTGGAATATAAATCTTCTCTTCTGGGGGTCTCTACACAAAATCAATCAATCAGTATTTCTGTTGGTGGGTGGGGCCAACAGCTCGCCCACTTGCGTGTCCACTAGTTTGCTTGGCTTCGTGTGTGTGTGTGTGTGTGAGTGTGAAATGGTGAATGTGCAGAATTTACAGTAGAGCGAGCGCCTTTATCCATTATCTTATTGACATTGTATTTTACATTCAACCATTCACACAGACGTGACGATGTTCACACACAGATGCAGAAGGAAACCATGGAATTGTTAGCTTTGTTAAGATGCTACTGTTTATTTGGGAGGGACAGAACATGTTCATCAAATAATAGTTTAAATTAATAGAAAATCAGCGATTTGCAGCGATTATCTCTAATTGTGACAGCTGGCCTATTGGTTTGTAGTTCAGGAAGGCATAGTTCCGCTCCCATACTGAACAGCAGTGTTAATTTTAACAGCAAATTCTGATTTAGTCTTAGTCTTTTGAATAACACAGCATTTAGTTTTAGTCCTATTTTAGTCATCTGAATGAAATTGTCTTCGAAATTTGGTCTAATCTTAGTCGACTAAATATCAAAATCAATCAATGTCTTGTCATAAAAATGAACACTGCTGAACAGGCACCCCATCAAATCTGTAAGAGTCGCTAGTGAGCAACAGAGGAAGGCTCACTGCCAGCACCGTCCACGGCCCATTACATTCATCAGTGAACGCGATCCATTAGAGCCTTTTCTCAGCTGAATTCTGTGAGGGATTTCTTTCTTCCAATCCTGATATCTCCTTTGTCATGGGTCAATGGGAAAGCAGTGAATGTCACGGCAGCACTCAGAGTCTTGGAAAGTGTGAAGTGCTGCCTTGGCTAGATAACAAAGAACAAGAAAAAGTACATCTTCTCTGTCGGGTGGAAACCTCATATGTCCAAAACTGTTACTTTTCATAATTCAAGTTCAAAAACAGCAAAAGTAGCAGATCGAGCCCAGTTTCATGCTTGCAGATCTGCTACTTTTTAAGCTTTTGTGTGACGCTGTAGTGGATTTGTTATTGCGTCCGAATACCCCATCCAGGACAGGCCCCTCCTCAGGAGACTTGGCTCAGATCTGAACCCATTTGATTTGGCGTTAGGAACCCGTTGCGACCGCATACCCTTGCTGCCGTCGACCTCAGGCATATATGCCTTTTCTGCATAAAAGGCATATATGCTCTAACTATAACCACTACACTAGGACATCGGGGCGTTAATTTAGGAGAAAACACAAAAGTTAGAATATGGAGATAGGATGTTTCTGCCCGACAACAATGACTTATTCACTATTGCTGAATGGACAGCTTTCACAGCTCCAAATTAAGCTTTGCTGGGATTGTGTTAGGAAATAACTCGGTGAGGTAGCAGGACATTGTTTTGGGTTCTTTTCTTTGGGCCAAAAAAGGTTGAGAATATGATCAGACAGTGTCGGTAGGCCAATCAGAGGCAGGCAGGGCGTTACCATGCCTATGCTCGGACGCAAACTAGATTCACGCGTGTGTAAAGAAGCAACAGTGCTAGAGTGAGCAAGCATATCCTGGAAACGGTATATAAGAACCTGATAGAGGGAATCTTGACTTTTAACATGGCAATGTGGTATGGCAATTAATGTAAAACAAAGAAGCAAGCTGCAGCGAATAATAGTGAACCTAGCCTCAAAAATCATTGGGAAGAGACAGAAATGTTTAAGTTGTATCTACAAGGAAGTACTTTG
The DNA here is from genome assembly GCF_963924005.1 of Protomyctophum bolini. Taxonomy (NCBI): domain Eukaryota; kingdom Metazoa; phylum Chordata; class Actinopteri; order Myctophiformes; family Myctophidae; genus Protomyctophum; species Protomyctophum bolini. The sequence goes on from NC_137884.1 coordinate 13,585,963, forward strand.
AAAAAAGCTTTCAAGATAGCAAATGACTCCTCTCATCTTTACAAATTCCTCATTCCTAATGCCATTAAGGCACTAAATGATACCATGTCTCGTTAGATTAGTTTTTAATGTATTTGCTACTGTTGTCCTGCATTTTTGCCATGACGATAATTGTGTAAGTGTTGTTGACGTTGTTTATGAGACCGAAGACAAATTTCCACATTCTGAACAATAAATGAAACTAACTAACTAGCTAACTAACTAAATGTTGCACGCGCACACAGGTTCACATGTGTCACATAGATCTGAATGTGGGGGGCGTGGGATGGTGGGGTGGGAGTCAGCATGCATGAAAGAGACTTTGTTGTCCAAAGCCTTCCCTGAAGAGGTTATTTCTTTCATCTTTCACATCAAAGCTCACTATCTCAGTGATTTGCTGGCTATCTGAAGGCAGCATTCATCTCATTTGAACATCATCACACATTGCGAGACAAATCTAATAGCGCAGCTGAATCATGAGTGGCATCTCATCTCACAGCCATTCAGTTCATTGCTTGCAGAATGCCACACTCCCTCTCTGAGAGACTGACAAACGGATGTAGAGAATAAAGCCCCTTTTACATTTCCTCATGCAATGGTGATGTGCATCAAAAATAGCAAACCTTGAAGCTCACAACGTGGTGCGACGTGACATGTTGTGAGCTTGTGGATCTGTTATTTTTGGCACACAACACCGTCGTATAGCTTAAGTCGCTAAGCATAATTCAACCAGGAAATGCTGGTTGAATGATTCGGAGTCACAACCTGACAGGAAACGACTACAAAGCTTCCCTGACAGGTAACCGTCTTACAGTAAATACACTAGCCTTTCTGAAAGGTTTGATGTTGTGCATGTGATGAATTTAAGAAACTGTGCCCGTTGGGAACACAAGTCTCTCTGGTTATGCTGTACCCGTTGTCACAATACTTAGTACAGTAGGCCTACATCATAGTATTTGAAAGCTAATACTAGGACCGCTCAGACATATATGATATGATATGATATGATAAGTCAATAAATCTCCATATATGGTATGGGCACAACAGGGACGCAGACCTGCAGAGAAACGATTTTCGGTTCTGAACAACCGCTGATTCAACTGACTTTCTACTCTGCACAATCAGCGATACACATGCCAAGTTCAAAGTCAATTGGGCAGACGGTTATTAAGATACATTACACACACACACACACACACACACACACACACACACACACACAGTGGATGAAGTGGATGTGCATTTGAAATGGCCTTCTGTCCTCTTGTTCTGATCAATACCCTTGAATGGAGACCTTCATGCAAATTTAACTATTCCTCTGCAAGATCAATGCCAAGCTGCTTCTGCATTGATATATTTAATTTGGTTTATGTCCCACTCACATTTTGATATTAAGGATGACATTGTTTGTCTTGGGTTATGTCACGGCCACGGATGTGACACGGATGAGAACACTTGAAACTGGATTTTCAGGCTGCACGGTGGCCTAAGAATAGTTAGGTAGTTAATTAATAGTGAAGTGATAATGGTGTAAACAAATAATTTAATTTATGTCAGACAATCATCCATCCATCTCCATCCATCCATCTTCAACCACTTATCTGTAGTCCAGACTTCCCTCTCCAGAGCAACATTAGTGACTTCCTCTTGGGGCATCCTGAGACGTTCCAAGGCCAGTGAGTCGATGTGTTTCCTCCAACTGCGCCTTGGTCTTCCCCGGGGTCTCCTCCCAGTGCGACGTGCCTCGAGGACCTCCTGAAAGCCTCAGATTTGGAGATGCTGATCCTCATTCCAGCCGCCGTACACTCCAGTGCGAACCGGTCCAGTGAGAGCTGAAGGTCTTGGACCGATGATGCCATCAGGACCACATCATCTGCAAAAAGCAGTGATGCAACCCTTAGCTCACCAAGCCGTATAGCCTCTCCAGTCTCCACCACGACTTTGCCTTGAGATCCTGTCCATGAAAATCACAAACAGGACAATGCGCAGCCCTGGCAGGAGGCCAGATCTGGTCAGTTGTTCCACAGCCAGGACGGAATCCACATTTATAGAATACTGGATAACTCACCCCTTTACCAACTGGTGGTTTATCCATAATCCAATTGAAAAGGATACATATTCTGGCCAGAATTAATACTTTTTGAAGAAGCATAACATTAGAAGGGTTCAGGGACATGTTCCGGTCTGGAAGGCTGAAAGAGACTTGGTTTCTTTTCGATTTGACATTTAAAAATGAGATTTATCTCTTTGTAAATAGACTATAGGACCAGAATTTTGAGATTGTCCAACAGTCCCAAAAGCAGTGTACCGGTATATACTTTGTACCCTTTACATTTTGAGCATAATGGAGATCTTAATCTCTATTCTATTCTATGAATCAATTTATAATCAATCGGAAAGCACAGTGAGCAAACTTGCCGATTTATTTGCTTAGGTCTTTGTTGCACAACCACTACCACTTTAAAAAAGGGAAAGGGGGTGAGTTATCCAGTTACCCAATCATGTATGCTAGCTTTGAAAGCCTCTTAACCACAAAAAGTGTATGAAACACAGTTTTAGACAGTATTATGTAGTGTCATATTGGCCTGGAAAATATTAAAGACCCCTGTGTGATAAATACACTTGTCTACAGAGCCTATGCCAAGCCCTCGCAAACAACTGAATGCCAATGTAATTTGGATTCCCGACCCTAACATAGCATAATATGAATTTAATTCTATAAAATTACACTTTAATGTTCCTAAAATATCATCGAGGACAGAGTGTCGCTTTGCACTTTTCGACGCTCCACTGCACAGGGCGTTTGTACACAATCAAAGTGTTACTTTAAATCAGAGTGAAAAACATGACTCATTTGGTTCTGTATCTCTGCCCGGACAATTTTACAGCTTCCAGCTCCACCAAATCCTTTCCCTGAAGGATATGGTTGCTGTTGGATGGAAACCTTGTATGTTCAAATCTGTATGCTTTTCAGGAAATGGAAAACCTGTGAAATGGAATCTGTGTTCCAATAGATCTAACTAAATAGTTATTATTTAGTCACAAGCTCTTGTTAATTCCTTTCATTGAGTAAATATTTATAAAACCCACAGACACATGCACTTACACTTAACCAAAAAATAACTATAAAATGGAAAAAAGGAGATAGGCTATAGCCTATAAGGCCTGACGATATGCTAGGCTACTGCTACTGTGCCTAACACTTTATCTAACTCGACCCTTTACCCTGAAACGATCAATTATTTACTGGGGAATAAGTCCTTTAATTCCCTGGGCTGGAAATTGCCTCTGGGACCTTAACGAGGAAACAGAGGGGATTAAAGCCGAATTTATGGCCTGGCGGATTGACAACAGTATTGCACGCAGAGGACACCAAGACTATAGGCTAGCAGACCTACAAGCTCACATCGCGTCGCGTCCATGATGCGATGTGAGCCTGTAGATCGTCTATTCTTGGCAGGAGACACCGCAGCGCGGCGAAGTATCAATCAGGATTAATGGCATTGGAGCCTGGGTGGGGATCCCTGGGGGGCTTGGAACAGCGTTGGGAGATAAGGGTCTCATCGCTGCCGTGGGGCGCACACAAAGGTGAAAGCAATGTTTCATGTGATGACACAAAGCTTGCAGTGTTGTTCGGTCCATGAAAGGTTGGCTTTGGATTAGTGGAACGGACACACATGAGACTTGAGAAGTGTCAATATGGATATGTAACGTAAATACAGCATGTGTCTGAGCAAATCAACATGTTACGTCATGATGATGAGCGCCCCTCACTTCACACGGGTGTGATTTTTACTTTCATACATAGACAATAAAGAGAAATGTAATGTTTGTTTTGAGGACTAAAACAAACATTAGCACCCGTTGCTTAAACAAACATTATGTTGTACTTGATGTTGTAAGATGATAAGAGCGCCCCTCACTTCACACAGGTGTGATTTTTTACTTTTTACTCTAGAATTGTGAATACAGCTAGGCCTTTTACTTGTAACAGACTATTTTATGGTATTGCTACTTTTCACCAAATAAGTAAAAAAGAAATCCCCGGAACTTCCAGATCCGCAGGAACGCGCCCAGGGTGCCGGCCCGGTTCCGGCGAGCCGCTCCGCGTCCGAAACGGTCGAGAGATGACAGTTACCGTGTGCCCCGGGGGTCCCCAGGGGGTCCCTGTACTGTACTGTACTGTACTGTACTGTACTATACTGTACTGATACACCTGAAATCATCATATATACAGTTAATATGTATGTGTGTGTTAATTAGACTGCACAACATTGAAAACCAACCAAATGCAATTTCCGTGCTCAGACACAGGTAGCCAGCCAGCCAGGCATAAAAATGTGATTGTGAATATTCTTCTATTGGTACGGCATAGAGATTGGCGTTTGGTTGAAATCTGCTGCTTCCATTGAACTGGTTGCTACAGTAATCACACCTGCAGTACAGGCAGCAGGATTATGGTTTATGGATTTAAAAAAAAACAAGTCGAATAAAGAAAATAGGCCTACGAGCAAGAATACAGCCTCTGGGATAAGAAATGCTATGAACAGGACTCTCTAGTTTGAAGTGAATACATGCAATTTGCATGTATTCACGTCAAACTATGCCGAGCATGATGCAAACAGTGCTGTGGAACAGTAATCCTCACCAAAAAACTAAATGCATGTTGTCGTCTCCCTGGGACCCAAACTTACAAAAATGCATTATGAATTAATACATGAATATACGTTACAGACGTACGTCTGCAATCCACGTAACTCGAGAACAGGCTGAATACTTTTGCACTTTTACTCAAGTGAATGTTGAATTCCGGACTTTTACTTGTACCAGAGTATTTCTATGATGCATTTGATACTTTTACTTAAATAAAACCTTTGAGTACTTTTTCCCACCACTGTTTATATAACAAACAAAACAAAAAGAAAATATTTTCTACCAATATTACCGGCGTTATCAGTCAGTGGAGTAGTGTGCTGGTGTTTGCCTGCAGAAATACCTTGCCCCTTTGCTGTATTTTGGTTTGTTTGGTTGACAGGATGTTGTTCTGAACATTTTAAAATGCAGCAAGAGGGGGCAATGTATTTCTGCAGGTAAACACAGTAGGCAGTGGCTGATGATGACTACTGTTTACATAACAAATCCATTTTAACCATCATTATAGCAGCAAACACAGGGAAAAGTTACACATTAAATGTAAGTCTACAAACAACACATTATCCTTAATTTAATGTTAACACCACGCCACACATGTTTAATGTTTAATGGTGTTATTTCATTTAGTCCTCCTTTGAAGATGGATCAGCCCGTCTTCCATAATATTAATGTTAAATTAATACATTACTGTAAGTCTCTGTTTAAGGATGCAACGGCGCGACACAAAACCATGAATAATTCAAACGGGGACAGATGACAAAAGGTTTCCTCCAACACTAGCAAATTATAGCATTAGTAAAGAGGTAAGCTCAAACTGTGCACTTTTTTGTAAGAAGCTTGAAACTTTTAGCATAGGCCTATAGCTAGTTAGTATACTGTATGTTCATTTTCAGAAGGGGAGGGAAGTCACAACAGAACATTCCAAACAACACATTTTTGTAACCAGCACACAACTACATATAAACCAGGCATAATCATAACTCAAATATGTAAACTTAACCTCAAAATCGTAATAATAGTAGAGTTGTATAGTAATCTGTTGCGGTTCTGAAGTCTAGGGTTTACTGCCTGTAACATGTATGAAAGAACAACACCTCTCATAAAAGAGTATCCTATCTGTTTTAATATTCAAAGGCAAAATAAGTTACAATAGATACAAAGTGCATAACGAATGGCATAACAGAATGGCTTTGTGAGCCCTGAATTACTGAATGAAACACTTACATGACAGAAGGATGAATTCAGTGAACAAAATAAAAGGGTGGTGAGGATGGCAAGACGATCCTCACTCCCACCAACTCCCACCAACAACAACAATCAACATAACAAAAACATTAAATATTATAATAGACCGACGCAAGAAGCGCAAGGAGTATGCATGTCTAAAATAACTTTTTTTTTGTGTCCGTTTGATTCCCCCACGCAAGGAATAAAACGGACTGTGTCTATGTAGAGGCCTTTACACTACTCGGGTGCACGCACACACACACACACACACACACACACACACACACACACACACACACACACACACACACACACACACACACGCCCGTGAGCACACAGCTCTTCAAACTTGAGAGAATAAAGAGTGCAACTTTCTAAAACCCCAGACACGCCTTTTGACCTTAACATCCAATTATATCACAGGAAACCCAGGAGGGCTGCCCATCAAACATCCCCTGGTGACCTTTCACCCCTGTGAAGGAACAGGCCTGACTCACAGCAGTGAAGGATCTCTAGACTCATTTGAGACTGCAGCACCAAACTTCTACACACACTCTGCTGAATGCCTCGCTCTGAGTTGTGCTTAAGTTATCAGATCATGATGTAGGCAGTCGGGAAATGTCCCTCCTGGGCTACTGTGGAGATACAGGCCAGAGCTCCTCCCACTTCCTGCTTCCTAAATGTTTGGCCAACTAATAAAAGCCAACTAGCATGTGCCTTTTTTGCCCTCCTTCAATACTGGTTGTGACAGGTTGCCTTGCCTCTGGCTATGCAATCCCCAGTAGATGACTCATCTTACTATTGTAGCTAATATAGATGAAAGTATATATATTTGCCCTTGAGACTGACCTTTGTAACACTTAAATGGGCCCAGCTGCTCCTAGTGATCCTGCCTGCCTTGTGTCGAGCCTTCCTGTTGTGTGCGTCATGTAGACAGAGGTAAATGTCATGATTATGTTTTTATATGATGGATGTTTCTATAGTGTAATGTGTATTTTTGTTTCTTTTGTAGACCTGACTTCCACTGCTGTTTTGTTTTGTTTTGAGTTTTGTTGATTTACATTGATTTCAGTTATATAATTGGTTTAGTTTAACCCATTTTGGGAGGGATCCCCTTTTGGTGTTAGCATTATGTTATAATATAGCTATTGAAAAATAGCAGATCTACAAGCTCATAGCGTGCCACCGAGTGGTGCGCTACGAGCTTGTAGGTCTGCTATTTTAGAAAAATCGACTGACATAGAAACATAGCTTTTTCAGAAAACTGTCATTTTCAAACAGACATTTTTTCTGATCTCAGATCAAAATGGGTTAACTTTAGTATTTGGTGGCCTTTATTAGTGTTTTGTGTTTTAGCGTCCTTGCAGATAGAACATGTCTTATTGATGCCGACTTAGCCTTCTGCCCACCTCATCTGCTGTCATTCAATCCCCGATCTTGCATTTCCTCACTCATTACTGTCCGGCTATATAAACTACCTAAGTGCCTGTCCATTCAGTTACCCTTTGTCTGCAGCAACCACTCCACCTGGGTTCTGTCCTGGAGTCTGAGCAGGCCTTGCTTGATTGTATGTTGCAGTTATGTGTGATAAATGTAATCCTCACCGGTTTGCCTTGAAACTGTAGAGAATGTGTGTAATGTGCGGTGCATAGTCCCTTTAGTATTCTTGGTAATGCAGTAATCACTTGGATATTAGCTTGTTGGTGTATTGTCCCAGACTCCCATGTTTGTCAGTACTCCTAATTGCGAACGCAGTGAGCACTTACTATGAGACCTAGCAGATCATGTCTGTCTGTCTGTCTGTCCGTGTGTCACGCTTTTGTGCCCATATATGGAGCTGCTTTGGGGACTCCTTATATGGTTATGGCTGAGTCATCGTGACATGACTGGCGTGGTCCAACTTGTGCCCATATATGGAGCTGCTTTGGGGACTCCTTAAATCTTAAAAAACCCAAATATGTACGAGCTGCGTTCGCGTCTTACTGGTTCATATAGTGGTAGGCCTTATATTCCCACCTTGAGTTCTAATTATTGTTAAAAACAATTATTGAGTTCTAATTATTGTTAAAAAACAACCTCACCAACTCCTTGCTCATGTGTACAATAGCACCATGGTGATGAATATCCTGTAACCAGTCTTAAACCCATAACTCTAACAATTGCGATGCACTGCCGGAGAAATTCTAAAATGCTGGTCTTTTACTTAAAGGTTTTTCTGAACAGCTCACCAGATAAGGGATGTTGAATGATTAGACGCATGGATGGTATGAGATGGCTATAATACCCCCATCAGCGATCGTCAAAGAGTCGTGACTCCAGCGTGAAATTAAAGCGACATTTTCCTTTCTCAGGAAAATTTAATCAATTTTAAATCCTAGTTTCTGCAGATGAACAATCAAAACACGATAAAGCTGTCGGTATAACTCAAACCACATTAAAAGTAGCAATGGTTAAACAGACTTTGAAATTAAGTAAAATGGTTAACATAACTTGGACCCACAGATTGTATACTGCATGGTGAGAGACAAATTAAATCAGTATCAGTCCCAATAATGGCAATAAGTTTGTTCCATCACTGGAACCTACCTTTTGATAAATGTTGAACTTGAATATCCTAATGGCTTTCTATAATTTTTATGGCCCGATCTAATTCATATTTATTCCTCCAGACTAGAGGACCCTTTTCACAGCAGGCATGTTGACAGGTTAATGCAGTAGTGGGTCATGGCTAAAATTGTAGTGCATGGGGGATCTTACCAAATATTCAATATATCCCTTTGATAAAAACACACGTTTTTATCAAAGGGAGATATTGAAAATTTGGTAAGATCCGCCATGCACTACAATTTTAGCCTCTAGAGTCTAGACGAATCCATGGAGCAGTGCCTGTAGGCCAGGTGTAGGCAATCAATACTGAGGTGTCAAGCTGCACTTAATGACACCTTAGGCTGTGCCCAGGGCACACCTCCGTGGAGTCGTCAATAGAGGCAGATCTCGTGAACGTGACGTCCAATGTTTACTCTCGCTAGGTCTCACGAGAGTGTGTTCCTGGGACAGAAAAAGGTTGATAAAGTGGATTTTCTTAGTGGCAGAATGTTCAAACGATTGTGTTGCTTCTGGCGATTGGGTCCAATTAGTTTAGTGACCACGGGGCTAAAGAATGGTTCAGAAGCTGCATGAGTCCACGTTCACTTCTCCCATTGGAATGAATAGACTTTAGGTCTCCTAAAGGGGCAACCTAGAATGCAAATACGGTACTCGAAGTAAACCGCAAATGGCGCGTCTTGGTTTCCTATTTTGTCTTTGGTTTGGTTTTATTTAGTCGTTGCTGTGTGGCAGCACGACATTAACCGTAGCTGTCTGCAGGTTATTTTGCATCCAGCCTTCGCACATTTGGCTGCAGTGCTATCAGTGTGAAGTTGTCTGATAAGGGGAAGTGTAGGGTTTAAGTCATTAAGGAATCAGCTGTCTGTGTTATAAGAGGAATATGAAATTATCATAATGCATTTTCTCCAGAGATTTTGCTCTTATCAATAAGCATAGCTTAAATGGAGTTCATTTTAGTTGGTGAAGTACAGTACAAGGACTGATATTTAACCTTACCGGCCGTTGCAGAACATTATCATTACTTCAGAAGATAAACCAATCTATCTATACGTACAGTATGTAAATGAGAAATGGTGCATTTATATAGCTCCTTTATTCAAAGCGCCCGTAAAATGTGCCTTACATTCACACTGACAGCAAAGGAAACCATGCAAGGCCACCCGATTCGACTGTTATCAATAGACAAGAACGCAGTGATCACTTAGGATCAGTACGATTGTTTGATAAGATCGGCGTAATAAGTAACCTACTGGGAATTATCGGTTCATTTTCGGTCGAAACGGCTGGCAAGGCACCAATGTACTCTATCGGCAGAAGTTAGGGGTTCAGTGTCTCTTGCTCAAAGATGTTTTGACACTAACTATGGGGAGTTGGTTTTGTGTGTGTGTGTGTGTTAAGGGGCTGATATTGCCGTCAGCCAACCTCATTTCGAATACAATAAGATTTCAGAAACCTTTATGGTAATTGCTTGCACACTGCATTATGACATGACATTATAGCCTGCAGGCAGCCCTCTTTAAAAGGTTCTGCTTTCCCATCTCTAACAAGTTTAAAGTCTGTAACAGTTGCTCTTCATACCATGTAGTGTAATTGGAAGATCCCTGGCAGTTATGTAAAGTACACTGAGTCATAGAGTCGGAGCCAGGAGATTTTTAAAGTGCTTCAAAAAAGTTCTACTTTGTGTAAATGAGAAGCAAATTTCCCTGTGGGAGATGTCCAAACAAATTTAATGTGACAGGGTAGCAAGTTAGCAACCATGTAGCAACCGCTTTGTCAGTGACTCACTCACAACACCCCTGAGACTGATAGGAAGGAGACAGATTAGCATGGACATCATTCACAGATGTACAGCTATGTTTAATTACTGTAGGTGTTGCTGTGTGCAAATAAAAATACAAATCCAGGATAAGAACCCAGATTTGTTTTGGATGTCTGAGTGTTAAATTGGCTGTTCGTGTCCACTAAGGACGTTTTTGTTTTAGAAACATTCTTAGAGAAGGCATGGCAGTTGCGTTGGAGAATGATGTACGGTACGGTATCCATAACTGTTTGTATTTTGTTTGAGGTTTATCTTGGTGTATACATTTTGGGTCTTGTAGGCACATTGTTCTAAATTATTTCATAAATAAATCCTTCCCTATTTTCGCTCATTATTACGGTACTTGGTAAATGTAGAGAATTATGAAACCTTCTAGAAGAAATGCATTTGTACAAAACATATGTTGACATCCAGAATAAGAGACAATAACTCACACTGCAAAAGATAGAACTTTATTAACCCTTCCTGTTGGTGACGGTACAAATCTCAATAAGTGCAATCATACTTACTATTGGGTATGCTTACTTTACACTCCCACACACCCAGATACATTCTAGCTAGAGTGCTAGACTAGTTCAGAAACAACACTCTGGACCCATATTCACAAATTATGTCAAAGAAGGTGTATGTTTTATTGTACTTTATTGTTTTAAGTCCATGATTTGTTGTATCTTAGGTCATTCGTAACCCATTTTCGAAAAAGGATTCTTAAAGTGCGGTCTCGTGACCCCCAGTAGTCCCTGAGAGGGTTCCAGGGGGTCTCCATCAAAATGTGTTAATATAGCATCAAAATTAACGTATAACCGCTTTAGCCCTATTTTATACATGAGATTTTGAAAATATCTACTGTATAATAATATCGACAAGCTCAAGCTGCACTTGTAGATCGGTAATGTAATGGAACCGAATGTACCTGTCCTGTACTTCAGAGTTATTATGGGGGTCCGTGGTCAAATCCATACCAAACTGGGGGTCCTTGATTAATTGTTTGAGAAGCACTGCCCTAGAGACTAAATTAAAAAAATCATAGCAGTGCTTTAAAAACAAACATGAATTGCAACTTTGAAATCTTTTCTTGCTGGAAGAGAGATGACTACAAGCAGTCATCCGCTTGAGGGAGTTTAATATCCTTTGGAACGCTTAACCTCATGACACATTTGTGAAAACAATATTATCTATTTATTAATATATAAAATGAGTCACCAATCTGAACATTTACAGACAGTGCTCAGCAATCCATGCATGTTTTAATCATCATGAAACAATCTGGCCTTTAAAGACCAGCTGTAATAAAAATATTCCCCCCCAAACCTTTTAAGAGCATAGCCTATCCGTTGCGGTCATAATGAAGAAATAATTAACAGATGCCAAAATAATTTGATCAAATTCAATTTTTGGTGTATTTTTGTAATATCAAAAGTCCTAATTGCTGCCTTTCAGACAAATATGTAATGTGTGATTTGCATGGACCGATCCAGACCAATTAATATGATCTGGCACCTGCCAATCCCAGCCTAGTGTCCCTCTTCCACACAGCACTGATTCATTTATGCTAGACGGCGGCCTGAAAAGGTGCTAAAATTGTTCTAGATTTAAACTAAACTATAGATCTTAAAACATTGAGAAATGGGCAACGCAGTAACACACTTGATTCAGCGCTCCCTTCTAGCAGTTCACGATGCGTCGTTGGATTTAGATCCCATAGCCTGAGGGGACGGGATGACTGACTGATGTACAAAGGGTTTTATATAAGTCAACTGATTGCTGTATCATTTAATTTAGCTGGGGACCCCATAGAACCCCCTCACTTCAGGAGTCCCTGAGGGTCCCCGAATCCCACTGCACTAGTTAAAATGTCACAATATTATAGTCGTAAAAAGCCATTTCAGACGGACTTGGAAGCTACAGTATTCTGTAAATCCCATTTCATAATTCAAATTACTTTGTCACAATCATCTATTCTTGTTACTATTCGTGCAAGATGTAAACCCATGGAAAATGACATGTCTAAATCATTGCACAATGACTACTTCACGTAATGACAAATATCAATGATTACATTTATCCATTAAACATCGTTCTTGGAGTGGGTGACGACACTATGAGTCTACTACGTCCTCCTGGGGGAGACTCTACGGTCTCCCGGATGGGGACTCCAGCAGTGACAACAAAATTGGGGAGAAAAAGGCTGTAAATAATATTAAAAATAAGAATTGTAATAAGATGCAAGCTGTCTGCCTGACCGCAACTCTATGTAATAATTATATAGGCCTAATGAATATGGTTTATACTGCAGAACACTGCTAATATGACTAAATATATATTCTTTTCTCCTGCTCTATAGGTGTAAAGCTAAAGAAATATCACCCACAAACTAAAAATCCATAAAATGTGAATTCAAGTAGAATTTTATCTGCTACCACCATATTGCTTCCTACAGTATGAGCACTGTTATTTTCTTAGGCTCAATTTATACTCCCCATGCTCTACATACAGCGAATTATAGAAATAGCTGCTTTTTGCCACTGTTCGCCTCTCAGAATAGGGACGCTAGGGCCTTATGTACATATTCCTCGGACAAAGATGACCGTAGTGCAACATACTTTTGGAGACCGGAAGCTGTTCGGATTCCTGCTCTTTAGTGTTTCACACCGTCTGTGTGCACAAGTTTGTGTGCCTGAGAGTCATTATGTGTTTTGACCAACAACAATGTCTTGAACATTGAAGTACCACTTCAACCAATTTCCCACCTATAGGCTAATTGGTCCTCACTAACTCATCTCATTATAAAATGCCATCTACTCACTCCATGTCTCAGGAGATGGTTGTGGACAGATCAGAAATCTGCCTACCACACATCATCATAGGCATCCGTCCGTCAGTGATGACGATGGGTTGCTCCTGCAGTGGTCAGGTTTTCTTGCAGCAGCGGCTGTGGTCGGACAGCCCCGCTCCGGAGTGGCAGTCTTTAGCACAGTTGGCGCAGACAAAACGAGAGGGGACTGGCACAGGAGTGGGGGCTGCTTCTGTCTCTTCGCCTGCAGCAAAGAGATGTCTCTCCTCGGCACGGCGAGTTCCTGCAGCGACAGTCTGCCTCCAAAACGCCACGGTCTTTTTCAGCTTCCTCCCAGTTGTTGTGGTCAATGCCTGCCTTCTTCATGTCACGTTTGCAAACGTCCTTGAAGCGCAAGCGTGGGCGACCAAGAGGTCTGGAGCCTGTTGACAGTTCTCCCTACAGGACGGCCCTGGGGGGCGGCTGGGGTCCATCCTGTGGACATGGCCAAGCCAAGCCATTTCGAGCAAGATGAAAAAATTAAAAAACAAAACAAAAAAACTACAATTTTAATGTTTTAATTGAAGCAAGAGCAATGGCTTCTATTTCAGAATGCTAGCTTTCCAGGAAGAGAATGGCTGTTTAGCTTGGACTCCTCGTCAATTATGTCACTGGTACGCAGGTTTCGGAACTGTCCACAGCCCCCCAATCGGACAGAGCGAGTAGACATAAATGTTGAACATTAATGAGAACCAATTATATGAAGATAAGGTTGAAAAATAGGCGAAAGCGCTCCTTTATAGTAGAAGGGGCATGAGTTAGCTGAATAATGCTTTCAAACTTGGTTTCACAATTTTCCATCACATAAACATGACAAAGCCTCTACTTAATACACAATGTGTTATTAATATAAACCCCCAAACCCAAAGGCTTATTAGCCTCCAATTATGCACAATTTGGAACCATCTTATTCTTTTGTATTCTTTCTGCTATACCAAGTCATAATCCTTCAGGCTATGGCAATCAAATGCAGATCGATCAAGTGGAAATGTTGCCTTCAGTCCATAACTATCAACTGCCAATGCCACTGATCCATTTTTTATGTGTTTATTTCTAGCTCCCCGTCAATAAAAGAGCCATTATGCCAATTAGGGCTGCCATAAATAACCCAAGATAGCGATTCGGGGACAGAAGCCAGATATTTCTGGCTCTGTAGCGGTTCAAACTAGACACACAGGCCAAGGATATATTTATAAGCTTGGAGACTGCGTGTGAAAGAGGAGAGAGAGTAAAAAAACAAAAAGTGAGAGATTGAAAGAAACACTGTTGAAAGCAGTTGTGAAATATGTATGCACGCACGCACGCATGCTCACGCACACACAAACTATTAATGTATGCTTGGTCGCATGACAGTGTTGGCTGTTGAAAATAGGCGACCTATACAAGCTCACAATGTGTCGCATCTGTGACGAATCGTAGCTTGTAGGTCATTGGATATTGTTCGATGCATGACATGGTCGTGCAACAAAGTGTAACTCGGGCTATAGCCTATGCTTACTTTATGCTTGTGTGCCAAAAATAGCAGGTAGCAAATCTATTTTTGGCAGACAGGAGGGTTTTCAACACGCCATACGATGAAGTATAAATCTGGCTTTTGTCGTTCTGTTCACTGTTGCATGTCCTTGGCGCTTCACTCCACCCGTGTTGCCCGCTGAGACGTCCGGCGCCGCTAACTCCTCGCTACTTTTGTCAGTGTGAACTGTGAACGTCATTTTGTGACGGAATAAGCTTCCAAGAACTCCAAAACCCTTAGGCTTAAATGCTAACCTGGTCCAATGTGTGTATACACTGTACCGTATGCTAAAGTTAGCCAACCCCTACATCACAAGACCTGATAAGGCAGAAAGGAAAGAGGGTCCCAGACACGACATGAAGGCCTAATGGTCCATCGATGTATCCTTTCCTCTACTCGCCGTAATATCCTTAATTGTCACCATCCCTCAACTCGTCTTGGCAGCTGTGCATCCAAGCAAGGTATTTCTGTCAAGATGAAGTGGGGAAACGGAGTATAAGTATAAGTATAAATAAGTGTGTCAGCAAGCATGCAGTGGTGGACAGTAAGAGAGAAACAAACAAACAAATGTTTACTAGAGTACTGTACTTGGTGTCTGTACTTTACTTGAGTTTCTGTTTGTTTTTTTACTTTCACTTGTACTATATTTCAAAGACAAATATTGTACTCTTGACTACTACATTTCTCGGAAAGGAACAAGTACATTATCAACACTTAGGCCCTATATCAAATATAGCTAAAATACCAGATCTACAAGCTCATATGATCTCACATCACCACGTGTTATGTTGCAAAATAGCAATGCATTGATACAACTTTTAGGGTTCTGAAATTAATTTTGCCAAATTAATTTTAAAACAACATTTTCGAACTCATTTGATTATTGATACAAGTAAAGAATACCGGTATAATTAAATTCCTTTTCAATATAGCTTGGAAATAGAATGACTTATTTTGAAGTAATACAAATCTTTATTTATTACAACAAGCCAAGACAATCAGCAATGACAATGGCCAGAATGTTGTGAAGATATGTTGATGAGCTTGGCTTTTCTTGATGCCTCCTGAGTCCTGAGCCTTAGTTGTTCCACCCATCATATTTGCCTTTTGCACCTTTAAAAAAAAAGCAAAACAACCAGAAAAATAATTTAGTGCATTGAATTCACATAATGTGCTAATTAATGTTCATGCAAATTGCAACCAATTGTAATGAATTTGATTCAGATAAACTATTCATCCATCCCACATTAACATGCATAATTCATATAATCAGTCATGGCTTGTCAACATGCATTGACTTTTCAGGATTATGATCAACAACTAAATAATGAATGCTCTAATGTGTGATTTCATGGATTTTGTGGAATTGGCAATGAACTGGAGACTAACTTTTCAAGCCTGGAGTAAAGGTTTTTGTACATGGAAAATGTGCCTGTAGCCTAACCTAAAGCCCATTTCTTCATCATCACCACCAAGAGATATAAATGGAAAAAAGAATAAGTGAATTGTTTTACCTTCAGTCAAAAACACTGTCATTTTAGAAGACGATGGCTGCAAAGCAGAAGATGCTGAAGATGCCAGATAAGTCCAGACCGACGTGCGGGCTGACGGCCTCCTTCCATAGTGTCTCAAGTTCAGCAGTAAGTTAAAATAAACTTATACTGTACTTTCACTAATAACAACATACAACATAACAACACTAAAGCATGGTTGAAAACAAAAAAGTTGTCCTTTAACTCAACTAAAATTGACTGAGCACCTTTCTCTTCTAGTGGAGTAATATTACTTTGACTCAAGTACTGGGGTTGAGTACTTTGTCCGCCATGCACTGCAGGTGGTCTTGTGGTATCAGATAGGTGGTCCCTCGTGACTTAATTTGGACAACACACAGCAAAGGTACCGTTCACTCATGGTGACCCTTTTTAAGGACCCATGCGCGATATTACTTAAACACACCACTTAACACACCAAAACAAGCAAAGCTCATAAAACTTTATATCCAATGAGGAATAGGGTTTAAGTGGGCCACATAAATCCACATCCAGGAACCTGCCAAAGTCTTTGGCAAATGTATCATTCCTTTCTCCCTTTCCTCAGAGAGGTGTACAGAACCTCACACTGACCGTACCATCTGGATCCGCCTCAGAAACTTTTAGCTGGGACAGCAGGCAGCTAATTGGACCCGGTCTTGGCTAGTTCAATTATGGACAGGGCCCCGGAGGAACTGAGCCAGATGTCACTTGTCCAATTATACAGAAATATTGATAATTAGTGTTTGTGCCAATACACCTAATGGTGAGAAATGATCAGTGTTTTCTGGGGAGGTGGCCTCACTCGCCTCAGTGTGTCCCGTTACGCAGGCCATCTGCTGCAGAGTGGAACCGAGAGGGGAACTTCAGACTAATGGCGTTATCGTCTTGAGCAGTGGTTCTCAAACATTTTCTTTTAATTTCAAGGACCCCGCTTACTCTGAGAGTGTACAAATGGAACCAAATGGACACTTTTGTTCCATTTGGTTCCATTTGTACACTCTTAGGCCCCCTTTCCAACGGGGTTGAACCGTTTCGGTTGTATTTTCCCGCCTACTATTGAACCAGTTAACACCAAGCCTGCCAGAACCGTAGATCACGTAGATAAGCTTTAGTCTGGCTGCCCGCCAAAACTGTAGCCTATGTGAAAAATGTCTTTTATATTCTTTAATCCATGTTTTGATCGGATCGAGTCGATAGCGGTCTCCCGTTACCATCCCAGTGTAAAGTGTGACACTGGATGGTGCCATCTTAAGATGTGCACGCATCCATGTGCGCTCTACGTGCTGCTTTCAATGGCCTTTATCTTGGCCCCTGTTATCGCTGCTTGCAGCTATATTTAGGATGATGATGATGATGAAGAGGAGGATGTGGATATTTTGGTGTGACCCTAAACTAGCTGATCTATAGTTTAGCTGTTCCTTCTCAGCGCAGGGAAAGCAGTTCACCACATATGAAGGTATTTCCTTTCTACTTTGTAGGTCAGACGCATTTGTCATCGCACTGCCAGGCTTACTTATGTTCAGGCCAGGTATGTTCAATTCCCCAGGACATGTAGACTAGAGCAGTGGTTCCCAAAGACGAGAAGTGCATGCCGTGGTTCTGTGAAACAAGTCCAGGTGTGCCTTGAGATTTTGTGACAACCGCAACCGCACAATATTATTATAATACAGTCTATAGGCCTACAACTACAATTACATACAACATGCATCGTACGATAATTATCGTACAAGCTCACATTAGCTTGTAGATGTATTGGAGCATCAACTCTTCAACCGCTTATCCGTAGTTGGGTGGCAACAGCTCCACCAGAGAGCTCTAGACTTCCCTCACCAGAGCAACATTAATAATGAATTGCATTTTTTAATGACTTGCTTTTTTAGCACTTTTCCAAGTGCTCAAAGCGCTTTACAATGGTTCATTCATTCATACATTGGGAGGTGAAGCGGCGAACAGTCGACACCAGTGTCCTCACTTCCCACATTCACAAGCAAGCTCACACTGACCAACTCATTGGAGGCAATGTAGGGTTCAGTGTCTTGCCCAAGGACACTTCGACATGTGGACAGGAGGAGCCGGGATTCGAACCGCCGACCCAGGGATCATTGGACGACCTGCTCTTCCTCCTGAGCCACAGCCACCCCCTAACTTCCTCCTGGGGGATCCTGAGACGTTCCAAGGCCAGTGAGTCGATGTGTTTCCTCCAACTGCGCCTTGGTCTGCCCCGGGGTCTCCTCCCAGTGGGACGTGCCTCGAGAACCTCCCTAGGGAGACGCCCAAGAGGCATCCTAACCAGATGCCCGAACCACCCTAAGCTTTCCAGGCGAAAGCAGCGACTTACTTTACCCGAGTCTCTCTTGCGTGACTGAACTTCTCACCGTATGCCAGCCACCCGTCGAAGAAAACTCATTTCGGGCCGCTTGTATTCGCGACCTTATTCTTTCGGTTATAACCAACACTTCATGAGCATAGGTGAGAGTAGATTGCTCGGTAGACAGAGAGCTTTGCCTTCTGGCTCAACTCTCTTTTCAGTACGGTCGCTGTACTTTTTCTATTTTGATGATAATACTTTTGCACTGTTACTCAAGTAACATTGTGAATGCAGTACTACTTACTCGTGTGAATTTCTACACTGGTATAACTACTTTTACTCAAGTAAAATAAAAGGAGCACTTCTTAACTGGTCACAAATAATCAACCTTTGTCAGTGTGATGAACTGTAAAAGACGGATAAATCTGTAATTTGTCCACAGTTCTTCGATTGATTGATTGATTACAGTCAAACACTATCCAGGTTCATTGGTAAAGTGGTTAACCACTTTCAACCTTGTGTCATACCAAGATATATTCTGAATTCAGAAAATATATATTATTCAAAACATAAAAACAACAAAAGATATTCATATGTTTTATGTTCACAAAATATCTGAAATAGCCAATCTAAAGCTCATAACGTGCCAGGCAACGATTGCAGATGGGCTATTTTCATCAAATGACAAATGCTACAATATAGGGCTTTAGTGGTTCATGGGTGGAAGTCATATTTTGGGACAGACTGTGATCCTGTATAGCAGCAGAGCTCCCTACGGGACCAGGGGGATCATTCCCATCCACAGCTATATTTGGCAAGTGTGGAGTGCACATGCAACCACAGTAACACACCATTTCTTCAGTGCATCACAGTCCTATTCCCACCGGTATATTGTTGCTGTCAGGCAGAAACCTCTTATCGGCATATAATAACCTTTTTGTGGTTTTTTTCGCAAAAAAGAAAAGGCCTACTTGGTAACACAAAAGCATCAAGAATAGCAGATCTACAACAACATCCCTGCCAGAGCAAGAGGCGATGAGTCATGACTGACAGGCAAAATCCCTCAACAACATACGTGAAGGCAAATAGTTTTTGAGGGGCGCTAGCAGCTGAAAAATCTCAGAACACAGAGAAAAAACTGCCATGGCTCACTGGAGTGTTAGGTTCAGTTAAAACCTTTTAATACACGTTTGAAGGACAATGATAAAGACTTTTAATGTTTGTAAAAGTAGCATTTCATCAAACCTTTAACACTAATTTAGCCCTATATCTTGCGCCACCCCTTATCCCTAAACTTATTTGCCTTTTTTTACTATTTTAAAACCTTTTAAAATAGTACAAATAGCCGATCTACAAGCTATCAACGTGTCGATGTAGATTGGCTAGTTTAACTATTTTTAGAGAAATAGAGAAGAATGGCAAATAGGTTTAGGGATAAGGGGTGGCGCAAGATGGGGCCCAAAGTCTGCAAATACCTTTGACTGCGCACATCCCCGGGTATGGACTAGCATGGATAAAGGATAAAAAGGGAAAATGGTGGCAGAGCCAGAGAATGACACCTCCTTTCTATGGGAATTTGCATTTACCTCCCCTTGTGAGCTCCTGATGATTTATTTGGGACAGTTTTGAAAGCAACCAGTGATTTACATCTTTTAATGGGTGGTTTCAGGGCATTCCACGTGTGTGTGTGTGTGTGTGTTTGTGTGTGTGCGCGCGCGCGCGTATGTTTTCGGACTAACATTCAGCCTTTTAAGAAGCGTCAAGCGTGCACACCCAGGTATTCCTGAGAGAACAATATTCACCTCGGAAGACTCCTCTGGCTTCAACTGTGATGGCATCAAAGCCTGCTTATAATACTGAATTCCTCTCTCTCTCTCTCTCTCTCTCTCTCTCTCTCTCTCTCTCTCTCTCTCTCTCTCTCTCTCTCTCTTCGTCCGTGTGTGTGTCGGGGGGAGAGAGAGGGGGAGAGAGAGAGGGGGAGAGACATGTCACAGTCTGCAGAGCGTAGGATTGGATCCTGATCAGCTCTGTGTGTCTGACACCTGTCCTTAAATGAAAGGTCTCCAGTTCAAATCCTTGGCGAGGCAGCCAGCTGTGTCCTGCACTGATGTAACTCTGTGGTCTGCTTCTTTGGAAATGCTTGTATGACATTCTATTTTATTAAAAAGAAAAATCCACAGAAAGGCCCTTTCGCCAACCCCACCTATACAGTAGGTGTGTCTTTGGAAATCTCTAAGGGTGAAATGAACGGAGTTAATTTGAGTGGAACCACAAAATGGCTGCTACTGCTATGCCCTATAGACCAATTATTTGTTTACAAACATTGGGACTGGGCGCACGGGTGACTGTTTCATGTAATCAATTCCCAACAGATCTCAAAACCTGTTGTTTTGGGGAGCACTGGTTTCAGTTCATTCAACCTCCTCTTGTGAGGCTATAGTGAGGTGCTCCCTAAGAGACATTTATACTTCAAAGCGCAACAGTGTTGCGCACAGAACAGCTGATATACAAGCTCACATCGCATCACAGATGCGACTGTTGTGAGCGTAGAGGTCTGCGTATGCGACACCATCATGGGACGAAGCATACATTATACTTGATGGGCTGCAGGTGCGCGTGCAGCCATGCACTCTGCTGCCGTGTTCATGAGCGCACCTCCCGTTCTTATGACGGCGACTGGAGGTGTGGTTTTGTGGACAACTGTTTTGAATTGCTATTATTGTTCAAACACAACAGAAACCAAGGACTATATATTTCAAGGGGCGAGAGCTAGATCACAATAAAAATTCTAATCATTCTTCCTACACACTGGGAGAAAAACAGCATCTGAAAGATTGATGGGGCATATTTTTCATTACGTGAGTGCAGTTAGAACTTTTCCATTGCATCTTATGAGAGGAAGGGTTCTTGTGCTGCCGCTATGCGTGCGCATCATGTTTCTTATGGTGTCTATAGCCCCTTGAATAGTTCGAAAACCACTGGATTACACCGACATTCCCAGTGTTGTTTTTGGTGGCACATTTTGATTTTAGTTTTAATCAGTCTCTTGAATAGCTTTCATTTAGTTAGAGTCACATTTTAGTCACCTGGAATGTTTTAGTGTTTATTCTAGTTTTAGTCAAATAAATATCATAAGATTTTAGTCTACTAAATCTACAGTTGATTTAGTCGACTAAAATGTATTTTGTCGGGCCTTGATGTAGGGCCTTGATGGGCCATTGTAGATCTGCTATTTTCAGCATGCAACCATGTGTAAAATTATACTTATACTGGATTATCCACTAGTCCCTTCCTAACATTTTAGTCTAGTTTGTATTTGTTGATACAATTGTCCCTATATTTAGTCTTAGTTTTAGTCATCGTAGCTCCGTTTTCATTTAGGTTCCATGTAGTTTTCGTCAGTGAAAAAAGGTAGTCAACGAACATTTTGGGCTGTATTTTGCGTGTCTTAAGTACCAGGTCACTTGAGTAAACTAAAGACCTGGAGGCGTGATCAATGCTCTTTGGCCACTCAGAATAGCCAAATGGCATTGATCACGCCTCCAGGTCTTTAGTTTACTCAAGTTAGGGAATAAGACCTGGTACTTAAGACACGCAAAATACAGCCCTGTGTGTCATAGTTTTAGTTAACGAAAACAACACTGGACATTCCTAAGTGTGCCCTGTGTGCCTCTCAGTGCTCACCATGCTGTGCAGGCCTGCTGCGTGTGCTGCGGTGTGGGGCCGTGCTGTGGACAGTCTCCCCTCAGACTGAGCCTGCGCTGCTGCTGTTTGACGAGCTGCTGCTGGTGGTGGGGGGGTTGGTGGAGCTGCTGCTGGTGGGGTCCGGGGCCCGAGCCAGCCAGGGCCCCCAGTGAGAGAGAGTGGCCCCTAGTGGCGGCCCCGGGGCTCGCAGCGGAATTGTGCTGCCTCCACTGGCTCCGTGCCTGTGATGGACAGAGGAACAGAGGGAGAAAGAGAGACATAGAGAGAGAAAGAGAGACAGAGAGAGTTGAGTGCATAAAGAGAGTTGAGTGCAAAACTGTTGTTTGCATCATGATGCAAACAACAGATAGAAAACAGGCTGACTGCTGGCAGTTATTTTGCTGCTATTGAACTCTTCTGAGCCGTGCAGCCTGTATACAACAGTTGAGCACTTGCACTGTGAGTTGTGCTCACACTCCTTTGTACACATAGAACCCAAATATTACATGGCAAGATAAGTTGTTAATAATGGAAATCACAATCGATTACGATGTATGCTTGTTAAGGGACCAAGAAGACACGCAGTGACTTTGGTCACTTCTTGTATTTGTGTTTTTTTTTCTTCTTCTTCTCCTTCTTCCGCCAAAAATAGCTGTTCTGACTGAACCGTGCAGTCGCTTTTTACGAAACTCGGTAATCTGGTAGAGGGCCATGCCAAACGGTGACCATGTGAAGCCCATGACCATTGGCCAAATGGTGGCGCTATAGCACTGAAAATGCAAACTTTGAACGTGCATATCTCATGAACCGTTTCACCGTTGGCAATGACACTTTGATACACATATTTGTCTCCTCATGGCGAACAACTTTCGTATTCTGACTTTTGACCTCTGACCTTTAGATTACCCACCATTTTGAATTATATGAAAACCATTTAAAATCTATCTCCTCCCAGAATCTTTGATCAAAATGTACAAAAACGTCTACACTTGAACTTTGGACTTAAACGAACAAAAAATCGTAACAGATTTCTTTTAAGTGAAAAAATGAAGTTTTTATGAGCCAACGAAAATGCTGTTTTGTGAAACCTCTCATGCAACTAATACGTCTTCCAAATACGGTTGGCAGCTAATACCTATACTGCATGTTACTATTTAGAATGAGCAAATTGACTGTGTCTGCTTAGCTCAGTTGGTAGAGCTCTCACCTCTGGACCACAGGGTCACTGGTTCAAATCCGGCTAGTGACAACTCAGCCCATGATTATTTTTTGTGCATATTGTTCTCTCTCTGTGTCTCTCTCTCTCTCTCTCTCTCTCTCCACCCCCCTCTCTCTCTCTCTTTCTCTCTCTCTATCTCTCTCTCTGTCTCTCTCTCTCCACCCCCTCTCTCTCTCTTCCTCTCCTTGGTCCCGCCTTATCGCTGCTCGCAGCTATATTTTTTTCTTCTTCTTCTCCTTCTTCCGCCAAAAATAGCTGTTCTGACTGAACCGTGCAGTCGGTTTTTACGAAACTCGGTAATCTGGTAGAGGGCCATGCCAAACGGTGACCATGTGAAGCCCATGACCATTGGCCAAATGGTGGCGCTATAGCACTGAAAATGCAAACTTTGAACGTGCATATCTCATGAACCGTTTCACCGTTGGCAATGACACTTTGATACACATATTTGTCTCCTCATGGCGAACAACTTTCGTATTCTGACTTTTGACCTCTGACCTTTAGATTACGCACCATTTTGAATTATATGAAAACCATTTAAAATCTATCTCCTCCCAGAATTTTTGATCAAAATGTACAAAAACGGCTACACTTGAACTTTGGACTTAAACGAACAAAAAATCGTAACAGATTTCTTTTAAGTGAAAAAATGAAGTTTTTATGAGCCAACGAAAATGCTGTTTTGTGATAGCTGTTCTGACTGAACCGTGCAGTCGGTTTTTACGAAACTCTGTAATCTGGTAGAGGGCCATGCCAAACAGTGACCATGTGAAGCCCATGACCATTGGCCAAATGGTGGCGCTATAGCACTGAAAATGCAAACTTTGAACTTGCATATCTCATGAACCGTTTGACCGTTGGCAATGACACTTTGATACACATATTTGTCTCCTCATGGTGAACAACTTTCGTATTCTGACTTTTGACCTCTGACCTTTACATTACCCACCATTTTGAATTATATGAAAACCATTTAAAATCTATCTCCTCCCAGAATCTTTGATCAAAATGTACAAAAACGTCTACACTTGAACTTTGGACTTAAACGAACAAAAAATCGTAACAGATTTCTTTTAAGTGAAAAAATGAAGTTTTTATGAGCCAACGAAAATGCTGTTTTGTGAAACCTCTCATGCAACTAATACGTCTTCCAAATACGGTTGGCAGCTAATACCTATACTGCATGTTACTGTTTAGAATGAGTCAACTGACAGTGTCTGCTTAGCTCAGTCGGTAGAGCTCTCAACTTTGGACCACAGGGTCACTGGTTCAAATCCGGGTAGCGACAACTCAGCCTGTGATTATTTTTTGTGCATATTGTTCTCTCTCTGTCTATCTCTCTCTCTCCACCCCCCCCCTCTCTCTCTGTCTCTGTCTCTCTCTCTCTCCACCCTTCTCTCTCTCTCTCTCTCTCCCTCTCCTTGGTCCCGCCTTATCGCTGCTCGCAGCTATATTTTTGTTTTGTTTTTTACTTCGGAAACTAGCATTATTATTTATTAATATTGTTAGTACTTTGCCCAGTCTCCCAGATCAATTGACAGTCAATGTTGTATTGATTTATACGCTACTCTGGTGTGTTTTCTGTCGTTGTTATTGATTTATATGGAGCAGGATGAAAACTAAAGCGTGTAGTGTAGTACAGTGCAGTACCTGTTTGAGCCAGCGGCCTCCGAGCCCCCACTTCTCCAGGTACACCCTGCACAGCTCATAGTTCATGGCTGAATAGTAGAGGAAGTCCAGGGCCAGAAGCACCATGACCAAGAAACCATACACCCACACGCCTACCAGAGCTGTGTAGTTACTGTGTGGAAGGACAGACAGACAGACAGACATGAAATGAGAAAAACACATTGGTCCCGTACACACTCAGACGAACATGCTCTGTGCTGTCCATGTTTCATGGTCGCCTCAATGCTTCTCCAATGGAAGTCAAGTTATTTGACAAAACAGTTGTGTGTGTGATCAGGGGAGGGGGGGCAGTGTTTGGTCTAACCACGTGACTTCCATTGGAAAAGCATTGGGGCGGCCATGAAACACAGGCAGAGCACAGCACAGTTGTTCTTTGTGTGTTCGAAGCCTTACACTTATCCCATTAGACTATAATAACATTGACAAGTTAGGTCAGAGTCAGACACATGTTTTGTATCACTGAATGTCCAAGCATAGTTTTTCATTGACTAATGTTGAGGCTATATTCCGTCCTACACAAACATTAAATTCCCATTGACAATGAATGGAGAATTAGTGTCTGAGCAAATAGCCATAGGGTCTATTTTACAATTTTACTTTATTGACAATGAAGGGAAAATGTACGTCACAGAAATTCAGTTCTTCATGAATCATGAGATGATGTATATGATGATGTATAATGATAAGAGTGCCCCTCACTTTATACAGGTGTGATTTTTATTATTATAACAATGCAGTATGATTTATTTTGTTCTGTTTTCATGGAGCCCGAGGCCTGGCCCAGCCCTACTGATTAAGATACATTTTAGGTCAATCAAAACAGACACTGAAAACACCACAGAAATACTTCTGCTCCACTTCTCTGAGTTCTCCAGAACACTGCGAGCCAAGCACCAACTCTGGGGGGCCAACGCAATCCGTCTGTTCCAAATGGCACACACTCTGAACAGCCACACCCAGAATGGCACTAAGTAATAGCCAATTCACAGCTAATTAACCACTAGGCTAATCAATAATTCATTCTGCTGAAAAAAATAAGTTTACAGCTGGCTGAAGCAATCAGAGCTAACGAAACTTAATAAAACCCCAACTAGGCCTATACAGCTTTCCAGCATTTCCTCCTTGCTGCTGTGAAGTTTATCAAGGTGAAGTGTGTGTGTGTGTGTGTGTGTGTGTGTGTGTGTGTGTGTGTGTGTGTGTGTGTGTGTGTGTGTGTGTGTGTGTGTGTGTGTGTGTGTGTGTGTGTGTGTGTGTGTGTGTGTGTGTGTGTGTGTGTGTGTGTGTGTGTGTGTGTGTGTGTGTGTGTGTGTGTGTGTGTGTGTGTGTGTGTGTGTGTGTGTGTGTGTGTGTGTGAGTGTGAGAGTTGGGGAAACAAAGCAGCAAGATCAGACAGACAGACAGACAGACAGACAGACAGACAAGAGGGCTGGTGGGAATAGACCCTAATGCTTCTGCACTTTAAATCAATTTGGCTAATTAGTGGGAAGGCCGCACGTCCGTCTCCAGATAGTCCAGAGCGGGTAATTGGATTTCACTGGCAACACATATAGACTTGGCAGCAGGATAAAGGAGAGATGGACAGACTGGAGGATAATGGAAGATCGACAGCAGCAGGGAAAGAGACAGACAGACACAGAGAGAGAGAGAGAGCCTGGATGTTTCAGAACTGAAGAGGTGTATTAAGAGGGAGATGACCATATCTGACTGCAGCTTTAATGTTCTGTGTGTTACCTTCAGAGACTGTGATAATCTGCCTCATTCTTTTGTACCTTATGCATATCTGTGGCATTGCGTCTTGTTATCTACTGTAACGTTGTTTTCTGAGTTATGATTGAAACCTCAAAGCTTTGGGAAAGCTTACATTTGTACGAAAAGTTCACTATAAACCCCTGTAAACTTGTTAGATGTGACAGTAGTAACCTTTACATTTCCTTCACTGCCACCTCTGTTGAGGTTGGGTATAGTCACTGTCGGGCAGAAATCTATAGTATCTCATTATTTCAAAAGTTTTTTCGTCACTTTAAATGCCCTACGGTTAAGTTTTTCAGAATCAATTTTTTGTTTTTTATTATTCTCTCATTGATTCAAATTGTAAATAAATATTCACCTGCAATGCTTTAATTCTCACCTGTTTTGGTTCTGTTGTATAGAATTAAGTTGTGCTGGACCAAAAATATCTTGAAATAAAACAGAAGGATGCCCCCTTGTGGCTCTTTTTGGTTTGCTACCAGTAAGTAAATAACAATGAACCAGATCTAAACTAAACTCTGGCTCAGAACACTAGCAGGCTTTTGTTCATTTTTCAAGTCATTAAATTGAATCCGGCATCCAAAAGATGAAAAGCTGCTGCTCGCACATCAAAGAAAAATAAATGAACTCTCCAATGTTCATTTTGGCCCCCGAAGGCCAAAATGTCAGCCAGAGGAAAGAGCATTAATTGGTGAAGTTGTACGTAGCCTAGAGTTCGTCTCTGGTGTTGAACTGATCTGAGTGCAACTTTTTCACCTCTGGCCTGTGTGTTGGCTTACTGACATATGGAACTCTTTGCACATTTTAATGAAGGAACTTCTACTTATAGACACAGGATCTGACACAAATCTTGACCTCATGGTCAAGATTCGATTCATCCCCTGAGCAAGCAGGAAGGCTCTAATCAATGCATGTATTAGCTCAATAGTAAAAATGTCAGCACTTGCGCAGGAAACCGGGTTCAAATCTAATAGGAGAAGAAAGTTACATAGTGTAGCTTTTAAATAATTTAAAAGTGCATGCTTTAAAACATGTTTTTATTTAAGAATGGACGCATAAGCATGTAGATCTGCTATTCTCACTATTTTAGAAATAGGCTTATTATAGGCAAGTTAATTCACAATGTACTTTTCCCCTGCACTGAAGTCACGTATAGGTCAGAAAAAAACAGGCCAAATTACTTACAGACAGACAGACAGACAGACCAGTAGTAGCTCAACAAGCAGACAGATAAACAGCAGGAAGCTAATATAAATGTGCCATTAGTGCTGCTATATGCCATCTGCTTGCCAGTGCAGCTGTAACAAAGTTTTTAGCGTGTAATAACATTGCATAACAGGTATTGCATTTGTCTTTTAATTTTTCTCAGATTTTGATCTTACCAACATTACGTAAGGCTTTGGATTGATCGAGGCCTGGTGTTTTTAGAAGGAACGTTGTTACCATTTTCTCTGTTTGCCAGACAGTACACTGTAAAATGTAACTCTGAGAGTGTACACATGGAACCACATGGACCCGTAAGGGTCCATTTTGTACACTCTCAGAGTAACTTTGAACACAAACAATTCTACAGTGTGTGGGGGGTAGGTGTGTGTTAACTTAGCAAGAATTCATTGTTTGAACAAGTGGAGACACAGAGAGATGGATGGGGTCAGACTGACTGTGGGTTTAAACAAAGATTATTAATTGCACATGCAACAAACACTGACTTCTGAACGGTACCACGACAGGAAGGGGCAATACATTACGAGTTGTGCATGCGTGTCATGGTGTAAAGGTTTATTTGAGTTCAGTCACACTCACGCGTTGTGTGACATCTCATTTAATCCTGTGAGAAGGTGTGAATTGATTTCCCACTCTGTGACTTGAAGCCACCGTTAACATGCGGACATGCACACATGCAGTATTTGTGTATACTGTACACAAATACTATGGGGTTGATATAGCCTACCCCTGGTTAAATACAGTATTACTCCACTACAAGTGACAATTGCTCTGTCAAGTATTCAAAGGTGCTTTTTTTTCAAATACTCAAGAACAGGGAACTGGCTGACAATGAGTTTTTTCCTCCATTACAAGCAGGTGGTGTGTAGAGAGGAGAGCCGAAAACAGCGGGCTACAAAAGCTGTGTCAGTCTTCAGTTTGTATCTTTATGCCATATGGCTTCCATTGAAATTTGAAAATGACTCGCTCTGTATATATAGCTGCTACTGTCTCAACGTCGACAGCGTCTTTCTGAGAGTAAGATAGAGCGAGGGAGAGAAAAGTGACCCTATAATTCCTAGGGTTAGGGTTACCTGTATAAGCTCACAACGAGTCACATCCAAGCTTGTAGATCTGCTATTTTCGGTTGATAACACTGTCATATGATAAATGGGACTTAATTGCTGCATCCAGTGCTGCAAGACGGTATACATGGGAAATAGGGGCCACGCTGACACCCCCTATTTCTGCTCTGGGGTCTTTTCTTGGAGCGTGAATTTGAGTGTTCTGGTTACCTTCATAGTGATTATCGCTCTATGGACAAATCCACGGGTGCCATAGCTGAGGTGTACCATTAAGCACAGCTTGACACCTCAGTATTACAATTTACATTTTAGGCATTTAGCAGATGCTCTTAATCCAGAGTGACTGTATTTATTGCCTACACCTGGCCTAGAGGGCACTGCTTCATGGATTCGTCTATAAAATGGCCTTCATAACAACAACAAAGCATGGCTACAGCACTACAGCAGCTTCTTAGGCAAATGCAGTGTGCAAAGTTCTCTCAAAGAGACAAAAGGTGCATGGCATCAGTCAATACAGAAGTTTCACGTTTGCAGACGTAATGGGAACTAAATCTAAACTTGACTCTGTGTGTTCAGCTTCCTTAACATATGATGACAGTGACAGGCTCATGGGCAGAGTGAGCTAATGCAGGAGTGCACCAACCTCAAATAGTTCACCGTACAGTAGCATCTGGCTGCGGTCCGTCACTGTGAAATGGAAACTTTCGACTGCACTTGCTATATTTCTAGGAAGGGACCCTCTGCCTCTGGTCCCAAAACTTACAAAAGATATACTATACTATATATATAACTTAAGCCATATTTATAGTGAAAATAGCCGAGGTTTGGAGACCGACACTACTATAGACCGGTGCACGTTGGACGTCGAACTACTCAGGTACAATGCAAGACGGAAACCACAGGTGCAGCCATGTATGTCAGACTATTGGTACGAAGAAAGTATCTAGGACAAAGTTTAATCTGCAACATGATTGTGTACAATATGCAGTGGGGGTCCCTGCTTCATCTCTCCCTCAGCTGAGGGGTCCAAGGCCTGACAAACGTTGAACACCCCTGCAACAGCAGGTGAATCTTACTTGTGTGTGAATCCATCGGATGCAGAGGTGTGGTTGAGCTGCGTGACGATGTGGAACTCGCTCTCGTTGCAGCAGTACTTGAAGGCTGTGTTGTTATGGTAACAGCAGAACATGTAGGTCCTGTTGTCGGACAGGCGCGGGCAGTGGAAGCCGAAGTGATAGCGCCCCCTGTGATCGTTGTAGGGCTCGCACACGCGGAAGTGGGCCGAGAGTGCTATGGAGAGAGAGGGGGGGGGGGGGGTATTTGACACCGGTGTTACAATCGTATCGCCAAAGAAAGGGTTCTGTTAACTCTACATCAAGATACTGTAGTTAGCATTGCTATATGGACTAGTACAATTTCTGTAGTAACCTGTTCAGTAACAGGAGTCTCCCTGTTACCCAAAACACCCTATAGCTTACTCAGAATATTAGTCTGAAAACAAACAAACAAACTTTTAATTAATAACCTATTACTTAGACAACCTTTAAAGCACCTGGTGGACCGAGTGAGGTTTAGATGAGACAGAAGGGACAGAGAGACAGAGCCAGACAAACTGGCCAGAGACAAAAGACAGCAACTCTGATTCAAAAGAATTTCCAGAATACTGAAATGAGGGAAAAAAGGAAATAAACATTCAGGCCCAAGAAGAATATGTGTCAGTATTTGAGAGAAATGTTGATTTGGTGACTGAAAGAGAGGAAAGTGAGAATCAGACTGTCAGCCATTTGTTTGCTTAGAACTCTCCTTCTCCGTCAATCTCTCCCCCCCCCCCCCCCCCCCCCCCCTCTCTCTCTCTCTCTCTCTCTCTCTCTCTCTTTCTCTCCCTGCCAATGGTCAATACGCATAGGCAAGCTAAGTTCTATTCTATTGATTAGTCAACTCACGGTGGAGAAAACTGGATGAGGACAGAAGGACAAATAGACCTGATGTATTAGAGAAGGATTGAGGGAGATATAACAGAATGATAGTACAGAATGCACACGTTCAAGCATGCATAATTTGCTTGCTTATATTTGTTTTTTTCTATACCACAAATGCACAGAATGTAATTTCGATAGAATAGCATGACTTCAGATCTCCCAAAACAAACTGATTTGATTACTTCTCGGCGTAAAACCCATAACCCACCTATTTCCAACACACTTCTAGGCTGGGATGGTTCGGGGTAAAGACAGGGTTAAGAGATTACAATGGGATTGTTTTTTTGTTAGTCAAAGCAGGGGCAGTGCCCTCAATACCATGACTAACTACTTCTCCAAAGTGAGTGACCCACTGCAGCCACAATACTAGACGGAGTGGAAATGATCAAATGTAGAACAAACATGGGAAAATTCTCATTCTGATACTCTACTATACTAATGTAGCCTAGCCTTGCGTAGCCATATACTTTTCAATGCAAATTGCCCCAGTGTGATATTGTCTGGCTATGCAAGGCTACTATTAATGCCCTAGCTGACACCATCCATTAAAACGTGTGAATCACTGGATTATTTCAAAATGGTCTGAAACTCTCAGGAGACCACAGGGCGATGCATTTTCCCATAAATGGAGGTGTCACTGCCCCTTTTTCTCCACTTTTTCTCCTTCGTACAAAACCCACTCACTCTCTGGATGAGAGTGGGGTAGAGTGGGAGCGCAGCACTTCACTGGGGTGGGTGCTGGGTGGAACCTAGCTCTGGTCCATAGCTCTAATGCTGTTGCATTTAGAGCTATGTTACCGTCTTACATCTTACTGATGACTCCCGGGGCTCGCATAAATGCAGACCAGCCTCTCGTCTTTAGCGTAAATAAAAAGAACGTTTCTGCTACTCACCAATACAAAGGCGGGTTGTGTCATTAGAAGGCCTACTTTTCTTAGAGGAAGCACTCTGAGCCCCCCATCACACGTATAAAAGGTACTTTATGGCCAGAAAGGGATTTTTTCACTGGAGGAAAAATATTCTCTATGAAGGTTTTTTCTTGACAATATGGAGTATATTTCCCGGTGAAAAACAAATCCCTTTTGGGCCAAAAAGTACCTTTTATATGTTTGGTGGGGGACTCAGAGTGTTTTGTAGTGTATTGGAGCCCAGACTTTAACAATAATACACATAAAATATAGAATAGTGGTAAAAGGCCACAGAGCCTTTGTCTATGTGAGACTGAGTGAAAGATGCCCTGGTTACCTAAACTATGTGGGGTCAAACCATTAGTGAACGCATCTGGGCTGCCTTAAGTGGGTATGCAGAAGAGACCATGACCACCCCCTGCCCTAGGCTTTTCCCCTTTGGAGAGAGAGAGAGAGCCTTTCATCTTTAGTATGTTATAATTGTTTGATCAAGTCATGAATATACATATAGGACACCTGTACTTACATCCACAACATAAGACCTGATTGATATGACATGTAGTTCACATCTAGTAGAAATTGTCAGTTAGGTGAAGGATATAGGTATGTCACATTAAATAAGCCAAGATGTGAGAAGCTGATACTAGGGAGTTTACTGACATACGATCAGAGAGTCCGGAGGATCACTAGAACAATGACCTTTTGTTGGGTTGGTGAATTATGACACAGGCTATGTTCCAAATAGTGACCCAGGGCAGAAGGCCTATATATTTATATGGCATCTGGCCGGACGAGAGTCAAGCAGGTCAGGGAGCCAGGAGGTGTTTAGAACAAGGGTAATACATCTGAACACAAACACACTCTGACACACACACTGACACCTATACAAATCTACGCACATGCACGGGATTGGATGTGGGAGACTCAGTATATAGGAGCCTCGTGGTAGGACGAACGGGGCTTCTCAGAGAATATTGGGTCCTGTTTGGTCATGATTGTGGCAAGCTCATTGGTGTTCTCAAATAAACTCAACATGAGAAAGAAAAGGACACTGCCTGGACCCTCTCTTTTTTATACAACCTGCCTGGTATATCCTCCACCATTATGAACATTAATATACCACAAATCTGGCGAGCTAGGCTGCGGACGATTAAAGCCTGTACTTTTTATTTTTTTGGGGGGGGAACCTGGTAAGTTGATTGATATACTTACTGCGTTTCCACAGAACAGGTTAACGGAAAGAACCTACGTTGATTTGGCGTCGGTTGCATAATGGTGGAAATATTTCCTTTGTTGCGGGCACTGAGGGTCCATGTTACTTTATTTCTAGTATTTATTGCTAGGAATAAAGTAAATTAATGTAAAGATTTAAAGCTAATTAAAAGTGAAATTAAATGAAATTAAATAAAAGTGAAATGGAATGGAATAAGATATAAAACTAAAATTGAAAATGGAAACGGTAAATGTGATGGGCCGGGCGCGGCCGTGCCGTTTTTTTTCTGTATTTGGGGGAGTTAGGCCGTGCAGTCAAATGATTCCGTCGGTTATACAATCTAGTCTGGGGGGTCCGCACTTTTGCGTCGCGGGTGGAACGGTGTGATTAATTTTCTTTTGTATATGTAACATTGTCATGGACAAACAAGGCAAACGAAGAAATGCGTAACAAGACAAGCACAGAACAAAACAGGATGTTTTTGGCCAGTCTTAGTCACTCCTACGGTGTTAAGCTGAGCTGTTGAAATGGTACAGTCTTAGTCACAGTTTGTGTTAAGATATTGTAGCCTACTCTTAGACACTTTTCGTGTTAAGATGTTGTACCCTTAGACACTTTTTGTGTTAAGGATGATGGAATGGAGAACGGTTTTGTTTTGTGTTTGAATTGGTTTTTTTTCCTAGGCATGTGTCTTGTGTGGGTTGCATGTATGAAATGATATGATGAGATGATTGGATTTAAATTGGATTGATATGGGAGAATAATTGAATTTGACTTGGTTTGATATGAGGGGATGTTTGTGTTGCATGGTGTAAATTCTGTGTAAATCTGTCTGTTACGTTGTGTGGTCTGCCTATTTTGTCTGTGTGTTTTGTGTTGTCTCTGTGTGACTGTAATTAAGTTGGGAGTGGAGTAGCCTATGTTATGTGGTTGAGGTCGTGGTGGTATGATGCGACTGTTGATCATGTTGTTGATGGTTGTTATATTGAATAGGGTCTCTTGTGTTACATGTTGGCCTATATGGGGAGTGAAAGTTTGGTCTCTCTCTCTATGCGCGTCTCGCGCGGAGGGAAAGGAGTGGAGAGGAGTGTATGGTCCGCATGCGCACGGCAGTGGGGAGTAGAAATACTCGATTACTTGTTGCTGCATGCATGATGTGGGTGCTGCTCCACAGCTCCACCCACCCGGCCAGCTCTCCTCAGTGTTGAGGGGGGGTGGGGCGGGGGTGGGGGGCCTGTCTGTCCTTGTGCATGGACCGTTATGCCTTTGCCTGCATGATTTAGGTTTGAGGTGGACTATGGTTAAAACATGTTCCACATGTTTTAAAGGGGGGACGGTATACTGAAGGTATATTGAGTTGGGTTGGAACATGTATAATAATAATAATAATAATAATAATAATAATAATAGGTACTAAATTAATAGGAGGTTAATGAATAACTGGATGAATGAACTAAATTACATAAGGGAACTATAAAATGGCTATTCATGTACGGTAGTGTACATATTTAGGAGTGTGGAATTATTTGAGAAATTGTGTAAACAGTTGTTTAGAGTGAGAAATCTCCATATATGAGTTGGTTGTATGCAAATGAGTGTGTGGAATGTGGGGGTAGCTATAGTTCCCCATGTGTGAGAGAGGACACAGCACATGAGTGTGTGAGTGCATGAGTCAAGGGGGGGTCATTCTCTCCTTGTAGTACTGTGGAAGAAACATAATAGGCTACTTCTACCCTGTCCTACTGTGTGATGTGAATGTCTGCAGGCATGGAATCTTCTCAGTTAAAAAAGGCATAGCGATGGTAGACGTGTCTACTGTTGACTGTTTTTTGTTTTGGTGGTGGAATTTGATTTGGCACACCTGAAGGTGTCGGAAGTAACAGAAATGTTTGCCAGGTCATATGAAGCTTGAGTTGGGTAGACTGGCCAGGGGTTTAAATGAGAAGATCACACGCCTGACAGTGAGTGTGAGTGAAGGCCCATGTCATTGAGGGTTATTTTTAAAGAATTGGAGAAGGGGTACTAATGACATCGTTCTTGTGTTCTTATGTCCAAAAAACAACAAAGGCCAAGGCAAGGACTCAGACAAAAGACACAGAGGCCTGGTCTGGATGGAGAGGGAAAGTAGTGAATTGTCCCATTTCTTGTTGTACAAAACAACTTCTGGGAAATAGAATAGGCAGTAGATCTGATATAACAGTTGGACAGATAAGGTCACTGCAGTTGTTTTTGTGTTAATCTGGTACTCATTTAGTGTTGAGGATGAGTTCTAAGGTAATTCTGAACCCAGTGGGAATTCTGGAGCGGGATAACCCTGCCGTTGTGGGTATTTCCGTGATTTCAAAGAAATGGAATAAACGCTGGCCTAAAATTAAACAGCCATGGCCGGTAACGGGCACTTTTAATGAGGACATTATTAGAACTATGGGGGTCCTTGTCCATACGTATAGAGCAGGACAGAAAACGGAAGCCAGAACAGTGAAGCGTAAATTTGAAATAGCAGTTTTAGATTTGTTTAGTGTCGTAGGTCAAAACTTGGAAAAAGGTCGTAAGGACCAGGAGGATATTAGGGCCAGGACAATGGCCAGGACATCACCACCCCTTGAGTCAGTACTAGTTGAGGCAGGGCAGGGGCAACGAACCGCCGACCAGACCTGCAAGGACAGCCGGCGTGATGACACCGCTGGCCAACAAAGTTGTGCTATCGATCTGGGATCAGACGACTGCAGTAGGGACTCAGTGAAGTCTGAGGTGAGCTTTGACGACGACAGTGACCAGGGGTCATTTGAGAGACAGCCAGGACATCTTGCTGTCACCCGACACTATGATATGGATGAGCGGGAACGTGTTCACAACAGGAGGGGAGAAACAATCACTGCTACACAAATGCCAGTGATAATTGAGGGTCAGAACCTGATCTATCGTCCATTTTCATACGTGGACATAACAGACATTGTGAGCAAGCTGCCGCCACTCTGTGATGGAGCCTATGCATGGATTACTACGTTCGAGGTACTCTTGGAGGGCATTCAATTGACAATGGGTGATTTTAAGAAATTAATTGTCGGGGAAGTTGTTTTTTATGCAATGGACAATGTTTTCAATTGGGCAGGACTTCAGAGATACATTGAAACAACTGTTGATGATGGGGACCTTTTTGATGCGTACAGGGGCCGACTCTGGCGTGTTTTGAGGGCCCTCTTTCCGACTAATATACACCCCAGCAGTATTATTATTGATAACATGAGTGAAACTGAACACCCAAGAATTTATGTGAACAGAGTGTATCAGAGATGGAGATCAGTCACAGGAAACGATCCAGACTTAAATAAATTTGAGCAGGTGGTTTTCAGAGGCACGGTTGAACAAGGGTTGCCTGAGACAGTGCAGAGGAAGTTAAGGGAGGTTGTGGGTCTTAACAGCATGACTAAAGCGATGTATATAGACCATGTTGTACGTTATGTCGACCTGTACCGAAGAAAGTTAACTACTCAGACAGAACAAGATGCGGAGATGCAGAGGGCGTTGACTCGTGCCCAACTGGCAGGACAGAGGGTGGTTAGTTCAGATGGTCAGCAGCAGCCGCCACGGGCCAGCCAGGCTGAACCCCGGTACCTCCCATACTCTCCTCTGCCAGGGGTTAGACCACCTAGACGTCAAGGACCGGGTAGTAATTCCCATCAGAGGAACCAGAGTGCTTGTTACATATGTGGAGAATTCAGTCATTTCTGGCGTCAGTGTAACCGGGGCGACCGACTGCAACCTCCGCAGGGGTGCAGGGGTCATACTGACGGTAGACCCAAATCAGGATGTTAAAGTCACAGTATGCATATTTATGTGAGTAGGGGGGGAGCTGAACGGTGACAGCTAGAAGCCCCCACCCCCGCTGGGTACTACATGTCAATTGTTCACAGGTCAGTGGTGGAGGAATGGCAGAGGACCGCTGTCATTGGAGATATTGCATTTCAACTTAGAGAATCTTTGTTTTTATTTTGTGTGTTTCAGTACATGTAATATTCGGTGATGTGCAGTTTTGTCACTTAGTTATGATTTATTATTTTGAACGTGTGGGTGTTAATGACACGTGTATGTGTTGAGTTATTGTTTGATTTTTATTTGTTTGTTTTATTATTTGTGTCATGTTTTGAGTGTCAACTTTTCATTCGCAGGTATTTGAATTTAATCAGTATAGGAATTTAATTTGGTTTAAATAGGATTTCAGTTATATGAGGAGTTTCATTTCTGGGTTAACACATGGTTCAGTTTAAAATCTATCTACAAAGGGTTTGTCTGTTCTAATTATGATGCAATTTAGGTAATTATGGTGCAAGACGCTCCTGTGTCAAGGGGGGTCCGAAATTAAGGTGTGCCTATCACGTCAAACTATGGTTTAAAGGCAGGTGATGAATTCTGATTTTTATCGGCTTATACTCTAAGAAGTTTGTTTTAGTTTATGAGTAAGGTCGATGATAGTATTGTTTGAGTAATATTTTGTTATATTTTGTTCATTTGTGCTTAGGTTAGCGTGTGTTTCGCCTTATTTTACTGTGTAATAGGCTGTTTGTCTCTCCAGGGGGGTCAGGTGGAAAACATGGTTTGTGTGGTTCATGGAACAGGGGGTTGGGAAGAAATCATTGTATTATTTAAGGGGCCAGTCATGTTAATTATTGGTTGTCTGGGCACCTCTGTAAGTCCTGGCATAAGGATGCCAGGAGGGGGGATT
Organism: Protomyctophum bolini; assembly: GCF_963924005.1. Taxonomy (NCBI): domain Eukaryota; kingdom Metazoa; phylum Chordata; class Actinopteri; order Myctophiformes; family Myctophidae; genus Protomyctophum; species Protomyctophum bolini. The sequence continues at coordinate 13,623,925 of NC_137884.1, forward strand.
TCTGTAGTGTATTGGAGCCCAGACTTTAACAATAATACACATAAAATATAGAATAGTGGTAAAAGGCCACAGAGCCTTTGTCTATGTGAGACTGAGTGAAAGATGCCCTGGTTACCTAAACTATGTGGGGTCAAACCATTAGTGAACGCATCTGGGCTGCCTTAAGTGGGTATGCAGAAGAGACCATGACCACCCCCTGCCCTAGGCTTTTCCCCTTTGGAGAGAGAGAGAGAGCCTTTCATCTTTAGTATGTTATAATTGTTTGATCAAGTCATGAATATACATATAGGACACCTGTACTTACATCCACAACATAAGACCTGATTGATATGACATGTAGTTCACATCTAGTAGAAATTGTCAGTTAGGTGAAGGATATAGGTATGTCACATTAAATAAGCCAAGATGTGAGAAGCTGATACTAGGGAGTTTACTGACATACGATCAGAGAGTCCGGAGGATCACTAGAACAATGACCTTTTGTTGGGTTGGTGAATTATGACACAGGCTATGTTCCAAATAGTGACCCAGGGCAGAAGGCCTATATATTTATATGGCATCTGGCCGGACGAGAGTCAAGCAGGTCAGGGAGCCAGGAGGTGTTTAGAACAAGGGTAATACATCTGAACACAAACACACTCTGACACACACACTGACACCTATACAAATCTACGCACATGCACGGGATTGGATGTGGGAGACTCAGTATATAGGAGCCTCGTGGTAGGACGAACGGGGCTTCTCAGAGAATATTGGGTCCTGTTTGGTCATGATTGTGGCAAGCTCATTGGTGTTCTCAAATAAACTCAACATGAGAAAGAAAAGGACACTGCCTGGACCCTCTCTTTTTTATACAACCTGCCTGGTATATCCTCCACCATTATGAACATTAATATACCACAGTTTCCACTAAGGAAAGTAGGCTTTCTAATGACACAACCTGCCTTTGTATTGGTGAGTAGCAAAAACGTTATATTTATTTACGCTAAGGACGAGAGGCTGGTCTGCATTTATGCGAGCCCCGGGAGTCATCGTAGCTCTAAATGCAACGGCATTAGAGCTATGGACCAGAGCTACAGTAGGTGGAACCCTATCTGATACGAACTTGGCACACCTGTGGCAGACCTACATAGGGCCCATGAGGTATCCACACACAAACATTTGCCTTAATTGCCTGGAGAGGGGTACTGTGGGAACACCACGGTTATGTGCCAAAGTATGATGCATTATTTGTAAGTTTGCTCTTTTCTGTTTATTATAATGTTTGAGTATTTGTTTGTTTGAGTTGCTTTATGCCTTAAGTGTGTTTATGCCTTTGTTTCCATTACTGATTGTTGCTGTGTTTCCTTTTATTGTTAAATCATAATTTCCATCACCACAATCATTATTCCTATCATCATGTTCTAATCACCTGTACAAGGCTATACATGAATAAACTTCAATCTGTGTCCTTGTGCTGTGTAGGGATTAGGGATGCATTATTATGCCTTGTTGTCGGTTCATGTTTACTCTTATACGCTTGTTCCAATTTCACACTTGTAAGTGGCTCTGGATAAGACTGCTAAATGCTAAATGACTAAATTGTATGAGAGCATCCGTTTGTGGGCTTCCCTCCATCAAACTTAACACACTGTATTCACATTTATGAATACACAAAGTACAGTACACTGACACATCCCACACACTATTGCCAAGATTATTGAAAACACATCCTACACACACCGGCACCCCACAATTTTATATTTATAATCGTAGGCAAGGCAAGTGTATTTGCATAGAACATTTTAACAACGATGCAATTCAGTGCAAGTGCTTTGCAGTTTGCACCTCCTCTACACTGCCAGCGTTGCGAGCGAGCAATGAAATCTCATTAGAATACATGTTGTTCATTGTGTCTGTCCTGACACGAGCGACAACGCGCTGTGCAGCGACATCGTCCACCCCTCCTGTATTCGCTCACAGAATTTATATTTGAGCGAGGTTTTCGCGGCCCCAAACACTTATTGGTTGATCTACACGCTACTATTTATTAGTTATTTGATTGGTTCAGGGCAGGCTACGTCGCAACGCAATGGCCCACGCTGCATGTAGGCTTTTCGCACGATATCGCCGTTGGAACGCTCACTTCTTGCATGTGTAGATGAGTTTAGGTGTCACACATTGTACACATACTGTACACAGTATTTTTGCATCCTACCAACCACTACCAACCTACTTTTCCCCCCACCTATAATGAATGACATGCCTAAAAAGTGGCAACCTGCTTGCTTTTGCTTGGCAGTTATTCAGTGCTTATGTGTACAATACTACAAACGGGCTCCTTTTGTTTTGAGGTGAAGATGTAAAGAAAATTACATCAGTCAACGAATGTTTTCTATTAAACAAGGTACGTGTTCACGCGTTCTCATAGGAAGGAAGCTGATTGATAACACAACGTTTGTTTTTCTTTCTTTGTTTCATGTGACTGCATGCTTACTGGTCGAGGGCCAATCGCTAGTGAGCTCGGATTTAAAGGCTAGCTGTAATTGGCTGAGTAAATCAGCAGGGTTGTCAATTTGAGTGGCCAAGAACACTCACAGAGCCTAATCTTGAACTCATAAAACGTCTGAGTCACGCGCACGCACGCACACACGCACGCGCGCACTTGGCCAAGTAGGTAACAAGTGAAGTGAAGTTTGGCCCGTTCTAAGAAAAGAAGGAAAGGAAGAAAGAAAGAAAATTGGAAAACATAGCAATAAACAAACAAAAGCTCCTTTCCCTCCCTTCTGTCACTGTATCCCTGTCTCTCTCTCTACCTCCCCCCCTCTCTCTTGTCTGTCTGTCTGTCTGTCTGTCGGACGGACGGACGGACGCACGCACAGACACTTTTCTCTGGCGGTGGTGATACTGCTCAGAGCGTGTGCTTTGCTGTGGCTGTTTGTTGTTAACACCTAATAGAATTTAAAGTAAGGGAACAACTGCCTGGCTGCTATTCAATCGCACCACTGCTATCCATCCAACAGCACTGCGTTCCATTCAACAGCACTTCGCTTTCCATTCACAACAGTATAGGCAAGGAAACACTTTATACAACCATTATGTATAGGCCTACAGACCTCTGGATGTATGAGTCACCATTGATTCAGTATGCTCCAAGTCTAAGTAGAATGCATGCATTTTCTACAAACTAATTAAGCAGCTGTACAACCTAGATTAAGTTAATTTATGTTCTTGTGTAACAGATACATGGAACATAAGGAGGGGAAAGGAACTGGTTGGAATAACGTGTTCCTTCCAGGCTTCCTGCACGTGCTACGTCCAACCGGGGAAACTCCCCCCTCCCTGGTGAAAAGAATTAAGCAGCTTGGAGCATGAGGTCAGTCCACTGCCCCCCGGGTTGGCAGAGGAAGTGTAGCGCCCAGGATTACATTAGATAATTGACACTGGGTGAAAAAATGGGTTACAACATTTTGGGATAAAAATGTAAGGAAAATAAATCTTGAATGTTCCGGCAACCCATTTCCAGCATCCTCACGGGCTACCGGTGGGCGTGGGCACACAGGTGTTACTGTACTACCTGGAGTAAGCTGCACGCACACACGCACGCAAGCTCGCACGCGTCACGCACGCACACAACACACACGCGCACATTCATGTAAGCACACACACCTCTTCAGTAAAAAGTCAACGCACATTCATTCATAGCACTACACAATGTGAGCACATGGGCTTGAATGACTTAAGATTGTTTAATAATGCCAAAGCTCTACATGTCTGTCTATGTTGCTCTCTCATTGACATGACACTTTCCCATACTTAGTTTTTAGTCTTGTGTGTGTGTGAGAGCCCCCTCTAACCTTTCTCTTACTCTCAAACTAGAAAAGAAATGTATGCATGCTCTCACTTTCTCGCACACACACACGCACGCACGCACAGTCGCACACACACACACACACACACACACACACACACACACACACACACACACACACACACACATGCACGCACACATACAGAGAGCAAGGCTTAGCACCAATTAAGTGAAACAGTTAATAGGGGCTTTTCAGATATTAAAAGCCCATATGTTTTAGATCCGTCTTGTCCTAAAAAGACCTTGGAACAGGCTGAGAGTTGGGTGGAGCTGGCAACAAAGCTCAGTCAAACCTGCTATCTACAGTTAAACCACTTATACCCCTGCATCTGCACACTTAGGAAGAAGGATACAGATCTGGAAACTCTGATCCAGTATTGGGCTGGCAACTAGTCTTAGCAAGGAGTTTTCAATGATTTTCTAAGGGCCCCTTAGCTGAGAGATAAATGAAGCAGAGACCCCCAGCCCCCACTACATTGTATAAAGCTGTGTTGCAGAATCATATATAATCACACAAATAATGGGGCCCTTTTAGTTACATCATGGCAATTAAGGTAACTACACAAAAAGGTTCCCGGTTTAATTCCCCTGGACTGCAGGACAAATGTGGGATGGGGTAGTGATTAGTGAATGACCAACATCCCTAAAAACCCTCCGCTGAAATGCCCTTGAGCAAGGCACGGAACCCCCAGCTGCTCAGTGGCCAACGGTATTTAACTGTGGTTTTACTGGGCAGCTCCCATGTGTGTATGTGTGTAAAAAGCACAACCACAGTTACAGTACATGTGTTACACTGAGCAGCTCCCAGGTGACGCGTGCGTGCGTGCGTGAGAGAGAGAAAATCAGGGCAGTGCTGAAATAGAGTATTCGTTCACAGCGAAACTACCCTGGAGAGAGGATTGTTGTTCCATTTGTGTCTAGCATGTGTACCCTGCAGTTCTATACATGCTATCGCTTTAGTCTGTCCTGGGCATGACGTTAAACTGCAACCGCAGGCTATAGAGAGGTATAGAACCTTACCTCAGCAATACCTCAATTACCTACCTTCCATCCTGGAGGCAAATCTTTCCGTGATAAATTGGCCACCAACGTAATCAAAAGAGTCAACCAAATAACAAGATTCCTGTACAGGATCTCCTCACTGGTCAACAAAAGCACCTTGAAGACCCTATAACAGGAGCCCTCATACAAGGTTTCTTCGACAATGCATGCACCTCTTGGTACTACAGCACCTCAAAGGCCCTTAAAACAAGGCTCCAGACTTCCCAAACCAAACTGGTCATAGGCTACACTACATACTTGGCCTCACTCCCCTCACCCACCTCACCCATGCCCATTTTGATAGGCTGGAATGGCTTAGGGTTGACCAGGGCCGGCTCCAGGATGAAATGACTAAGTGTGCAGTTGAAACTTTCGAGGGTGCACACTAATTGTTGTTTTTTATTTAATACAGCTATTGCGTTGTTAACAGCTAGGGTGATAACTGTACAGGTGCTCAAGAGGGCGCTGTGTGGACTATGTGTGGGTTTGTCTGTGTATTTGTATTTTGTACATCTCTATATGTTCTGATGAATTGAAAATGGTGGACCCTATTGTAAACAAGTATAATGCTTAATCATGGTGTCGTCCACAGTAACAGTTTTTGTATTAACTTGTGCTTGTTTGAAATGTACCCATTCTGCATACTGTGAAATAAAAATGTCAATCAATCAATCAATCAATCAAACAATCAGCAAGGGCCCTTTGGATAAGGAATTATATGTCCCTACTGTTACACCTGGTCCATCTGCATGCCTGTATTGTAGAGTTTAGTTTGTCAAAGCAATTGATATGATGCAGACTGGCATGTGTGAGAGGTTTCTAAAAGCCTGGGGCTCAAGGCTCAAGGAGAGCTTTTCCCAGACAGTTGTCAGTGCCAAGGACATGGGCAATATAAAATACAATATGTTGGGACTGGACCTAATCATTCCTGTACAGATGTCTAAAGGAATCTGTAAATGGTTATGATTCGTAGCACATTCTATAAATCCAGACACTAAGCTACAAAGGAGGGGCACAAATTTAGACCCCTGGGGAACCCAGTCAATGACGTATACAGGGTTTAAAGTGGTTAAGATGATGATGTTGCACTTTTCACATTGAGCACAGAGCACTTTATGAGCATGTTAAAATTGACAGACAGACAGAGATTCACATTCTGTCCTTCAGATACTGGTTTATAAGTGCATTCATTTTATCGTTAATTATGTTTTACTCAAGTTGTGCTTGCATTCCTCCGAGTTAGAAAGACAGACAGATGGACAGAAAGACAGATGGACAGATCGATAGTGCAAGCGGTCCAGAGTATAGAATGAACACAGCCACCTTGACATGAAAGGATATGGAATTAGAAGATGAAAGGATAAAATAATGGAACAACCACAGCAGATAAAAATGAGTAATTGACCCGCCTGGACATGAAAGGAAAGAGTATCACGAAACAGTAACCTTTGCAAACTTAGCCAAGACTCACGCAGAGAAAGTGGAGTCAGGTAACAATGGAGGTAGGGAGGGAACAACCTGCACATTAACTAATTGACCCTGGCATTGCTATTTTAATTATAGGCAAAGTCATTTATAGGTAATTATAGGATAATAAAAAGAAGGAAAATGCAGAGTGAGAGTGTTTTGTTTATTTTTACCTGCGGTTGTTAGCAGGAGGAACAGAACCACCTGGACATGAGCAGACCAGTGCTGGGTCATGGTCACCTTTAGATCTTCATGTAGGGCTCATGGTGGAGCAGGCTCTTCTAAAGATCGAAACTCGAATGCACCCTCATCTATCTATTGTCTTTTAAGTCAAGGAAATCCTTGGACGTTCCCCTCCACCTGATTCTGGCGTGTATAGAGGTTCAGTCATCCACCAGCAGAAACGCAGGAGTGAAGGCGCTGCTCCTTCACCTGGATAGGAGCCAGCTAAGGTGGTTCGGGCGTCTCCTTTAGGGAGGGACTTGGTGAACGTTTATGTTCCACTGGGACGAGACGCCCTGGCAGACCAAGGACCATATGGGGGTTACTGTCTCCACACTGGCCTTGGAACGCTTTGGGATCCAAGAGATGAAGTGGCTGATGTTGAAGTCTGGAGCTCTCCGCTGGAACTGTTGACCCCGCCGCGACCCCACTTGTTGTGAGTGGCAGTGAATCCGGATGCAGTCGGGACCTTCTGTCTTGGCGGGAGGTTTAGTCTCGTAGTTGCAGCACTCCTGGGCTCCAATTTCAATGGGTTATATTGGCTGCTTGCATCTCAACAGGCAGGGCTGTGCTGTGAAATAAATCAAGCGGTTTGTCAGCTTCAAACATATTCAAATTGTAGTTTCTGTTTTTCTTTCTTTCTGAAAGCCTGAGGTGGAAATACCAGGGGTGATAGACAGCTAATCCCACACGTCTAAGCACCAGCAGAGCTACAAAGGCGGTATTGCAGTCGGTTCCTTTAGAGGTCTATGGTTTGCAAATGGGGCTCATGGCTCATCGAGTTGTTGCAGAATAACAATATCAACATCCAGAGGCGCTGGCTGGCTGGCTGTTCTCACAATCATTCCACCTCATGCTGAGGTGTCTGCTTTGAAAGGACTTCTTTTTGGGGGGATGGAATACACTTTCGCTCACCTGGTTTTCTTTGAGCTATAGCTGCAGGTACCCAGAATCCCTCCATGCTATCGATCCTCAGCCTTGTAATCAGCACACACCTGCGGGTGATGAAAGCACAGCAGTCACTGTATTGTACAGTGCGCGCACACATACACACACAGATGCACGCACACGCACTCCACAATGATTGCAGCGGTTGTTTTTTTCCAAGAGTTGTTAAACATTACTTGGCGTGGTCAGGGCTGCCGGACGTGCACCTCCTATTAGATGGAATCAATACACAAAAGGTTGCATTGTGAATCGATACACAATGCAATCTTCTCCTTCCATTCCATTCCTTCCTTCTCTCCTTTCCGACTTTCTTTTTTTCCTTCCTTGTGTGCGCACACACACATGCATGCGCACGCACGCAACAAGAATGTTTGATTCTAATAGTCTTGCATTAAGTGTAAATTTGTTGCATGCTAATCTGTGCAACAAACGTGTGTGTGTGTGTGTGTGTGTGTGTGTGTGTGTGTGTGTGAATGTCCACAACCTACAGTACACAGATGTTGAACCAATCATAACGATGGCTACAGTCAGTCAGAGAGGAAAAAACAACGGGCATGGTTCTCATTAGATCCTAACAGCGAGATCTTTGCCAAAACACAGCTGTTGTACTGAAACCCAAGCATCTTAATGGTTTGAAGAAGCCATCGCAGCCATACTGTACACCTAGAGTTCCCAATTTTTTCAAATCAAAGCTCCCCAAATGAATATCCATTTGTCCACAGACCCACCCTCTGAAAAAGTTTGAGCCGAGAACAGTGTTGATTTCGTCGAATGAAACTATAAAGAAAAATGATCGTCGACTACCTTTTTCCACTGACGAAAACTAAATGGAAAACTGAAACTGAAAACTAAGCTATGATCACTAAAACTAAGACTAAATATATTGATAATTTCGTCAACAAATAAAAACTAGACTAAAATGTCAGGAAGGGACTAGTGGACAAGAGATCTAGTACAAGTAGTTTTACACTTGGTTGCATGCTGAAAATAGCTGATCTACAAGCTCACAGCGCGACGCGTTGTGAGCTTGTAGATCGGCTATTTTCAGGAAGTGTAAAATGAGCCATTAGGACGGCATCAAGGCCCGCCAAAATACATTTTAGTCGATTAAATCAACTGTAGATTTAGTCGACTAAAATCGTATGATATTTAGTCGACTAAAACTAGAATAAACACTAAAACATTCCAGGCGACTAAAACTAAGTCAAAACTATTCGAAAGACTATGACTAAAACTAAAATCAAAATTTGCTGCCAAAAACAACACTGGCCGAGAAGCCGACATGGTCACAAGTTACAACACAAATCCACCATGTGCTTTCGGCTTTGTCGAGCGTCTGCGCTACACAAAAACAACTGGGGTGGGACACCGCGCAGGAAGGGAGATACTGTATGTCAGTGGTTCCCAAACTTTTTCATGTCAAGGACCCCCAAATTGACACTAATTAGCCCGCGGACCCCCATTTGAAAAGACATGCCAGGGACCCCCATAAGAGAAGATTTTTACGGCTCTAGCAGTGATTCTCAACCCGTTTAATTTCAAGGACCCCCCAGTTTGACTTGCATTAGTGTACGGACCCCCATTTAATGGCATTTCTATCTCTGGGACCCACAATTTATTTTGTAAAATCAATGTTATTTTACCTCTGAGAGTGCAAACGGGTCCATTTGGTTCCATTTGTACACTATCTGAGTTACAGACCCATAATGGTCTATTTGTGTCATGATCTTACTGTGAACTTATTTTGTAGTGTTTCCTGTTTTGCCTAGTTGTTGCCTGTCTTGTCTCACCTCATCCCCGGCTGTTACACACCTGTCTCCATTCTGTCATTAGCCTGCAGTTGCCTGATGACACTCACCTGTGTAGTACTGGACTCATTCTGCTCTCACACTGCTAGATCCAAGTTTGATGTTACTGTGTGTTCCTGCCTGTTTTGTCCTGCTGTTGCCTCGTCACCATGTAAGCTGGTAAGTGTTTTTTGTCTAATAAATACTGGACTTTACCTGCCTGCCTGCTTGTTCTGCATCTGGGTCCTCAACCTGACACGCACTGTAAACTATCATTTAGCTGGGGACCACCTGGAACTCCCTCAGGTACCCCTGGGGTCCCCGGACTCCACTTTGGGAACCAAGCTTATACCCAGCTGTGTGCCACATTAAAGTATAGCTTCTACTTCTAACTTCTACTTCTAAATTTAACATTTGTATACTCTCTGAGTTGAAATGAACGCTCAGGATTTAATTTTGAGACTTTGTTTGAGACTTGCTAGTACCATGCAGTTATTCTGTCTTCTTTCCATCTTCTATCCACACAGTAAAGTCCTGCAGGGTTGGTTTAACTCTGAGCAGTGTGTCTCGCCACTTTCCCTCTCTGTCTGTTTCACACACACACACACACACACACACACACACACGCACGCACACACAGTGTTTTTCATCGAGAATCAATGAGTCATCATCAGTGTCTTCCCTGGGGAGGTGGCTCTATATAAATGGGGGGTTTTTGTCAACAGATGTCATGTAAGGCCCCGCCTCCTGCAACATCTGCCAAAAAATAACCTATACATCAATCTGTTGTGAAGGTGTGAGTCAGGCCTTAGACAACAGGGGTAGAAGTGGTCACTACTCATCAATCGCATGAAGCTCATAAACTGTGTTTTGCCAACACATTCTCAATCTCAACCTGTCCTATAGTGACGGCATGAGCGAGACCATGCTGAGATATGACCAAACGTTTGGCGTGTGTGGCGTGAATCTATTTTACGTCCGAGCGTAGACAGAGACCCGCCCTTGGCGACGTCCCGCCTGGCCCACCTGCCTCTGATTGACCGCCAACAAGAAACACTGCTGCTGTCAGAAGTCGCCGTACCCGAGTTGAAGCGCACCCTAGGAAATGGTCTCCTATGATACAATATTAGCTAAGCATAATAATAAATAATAAATGCCAACATTTATGCGTTTGTCGCCATCCCTGAGAGAACCTACCGGGTCTTCATCAGGTCTCAGAGACACATTTTTCACAACGTTCTTAATGTGTCACTATTGTTTGATCTTCAGCACTGATTAATGTAATGTAACATTATACAGTACAACATTATTGTACTGTAAAAAGGCCTCTTCCCTTCATCTTTATCCTTTTTAGTATTAGTTTACTATAATTAGTATTAGTATAGTTTGAATATGGCATAGGCATATTGTTGCCAGCTAGGCTGCCAGCCCCGTATCCATAGGCTAGCAGACAATACACATGAGAATTGCCTATTAGCCTGTATTTATTAACAGTAAAAACTCACAGCCCCAGCGGAAAACTGCAGACCATCACTGTAATAGCATAATGGAGATGGACCACATAAACAATATTAGTTTGCCACTTTGCCTCTTCTACAAAAATAAATTCTGGAGGCTCCAGAATTAATTTTTAACTGGAGCGTCATCTTATTAAATCAAAGCGAATGGCATAAACACTTTTAGTTTTCCGCTTCTACAAAAATATATTCTGTCGCGCGTGCCAAGCTGACATTCTCTGGTATTATATCATACTTGTATTATTTCCCACCACGGAGTAACCTCGCCAGCTAAATGATGGAGAGTTGGTATAACCAAATGTACCCTTATTAGATCTTTTACTCTAGAGAGTGTAAAATTAAACCAAATGGACCCTTTCATTTTGTGATCTCTAGAGTTAAATTATTGTTAAACATCTGCATTACTTAATTGACAAAAAGTTACACAATAAAGAGAATGTAGAATATTTATATTGATCAACGTTGGCCTGTTGTCTCTCCTAAGTACAGTGTAGACTTGTGGAAAAATCTTATCCAATGACAACAAAATATGAATTGGGTCTGAATCTGAGAGGCTACAATCTCATCAAAGGGTGGTCCGTATCTCAAATGCCAAATAAATACTGAACCTTGATATGAAAAGGGTTCAAAACCATACCACAACAGGTGACTCCCTAGCTGTCTCTCCAGCTATTTGGTAAACCTGAAAATGCAGGTTCAAGTAGGGATAACAATTGTATGTTTGTATCCAACATAAAAAACTGAGAACTGATTTGCTTTCAAATGGAGAGGTTGGAAGAGCACGTCCACATCACCTCGGGGCCATGGAAAATGATTAAATAAATCAGTTTGTCTGAATGAGAGCGCTAACATCGTGAGAGGTTTAAAAAGCAGGCTGCCGCTGATAAAAAGTGGCCGAGTTAAGTAATAAGACATGAGTTTCTGGTTGCCTCCAGAGAAGCCAATGGTAATTCATCATCGAGTTTGTCTGAGAAAAAAAATATTAATAACGGTGACAAAAAAAGAAAGAAACTTTTCAAAAATCTTGTTTGGAGCTCTTGGTTTCGGTCAGACAGAGGGCAAAGTAAAAATGAAAATAAAATAAACAAACCAGGGAAATGTTTAGGGCAGGGATGTTTTGGTGTGGGGGCCGCATTGGACGAAATGTGACTTCATGAGAGCCGGAGCAGTCGCGGACTGCAAGCATGCTCACGCATGTTTATGTACACAGCTGTCACTTGGCTTTGTTTTTCTTCCTGTTGTCCCAGTCACTGCTATAGCTAGGGGAACAAAGACAAATCGAGAGAAAGTGATGCATCAATAATAGGACCTAAAACTACGCAAATCAGTGAGCAACTGAAGCCAATGTATAATCAAAATAACATTTGTGGAAACATTGTACTGTATGTCCAAAACCATTCAGTTTTGATTATTATTATTAAAACATTTTAAAATAGTGAAAATAGCTGAACAAGGCATCTCATCGTGATGCGTTGTAAGCTTGTAGATCTGATATTTTCACTACTTTTGTGGGATTTTGTGTGACTCTTGTTTATAAAGGGTATAAAGGGTTCAGGCCTGACAGTAACACTAGCCTATATTTTAATAACCAATCATCCCAAAATATCCTCTCACAGAATACTGTGAAAAGCTGTTTCTCCGTCAGAAAAATGTCATAAAGGTTTATTTGTATCATATTTTTAGAGCACACTGTTGTTGTTTTTCTCTCACTTCCAGTTTTTGTTTAAAATGTTCAGCATGATTTGCCTGAGTTATAAAAGCAGACATGGAAAACATGCATGCTTACGCTGCACATGCATAGCGCACGTCGCACACACACACACACACACACACACACACACACACACACACACACACACACACACACACACACACACACAGACACACACACACGCACTGAATGCCATACTTAATCATACAATGTAAGAAATGCCATGTGTTTTCATTGTGATACCAATAAGTAAGGAGACAAAGCATGCTATACTTTATAGTTCCATTGATCCAAGCCACAGCACATTAAAATAAACAGGCAGCCATCTAAAAATACAGTACACAGCCATCTAAAAATATTATACACAGCCATCTAAAAATACTATACACAGCCATCAACAAAATTACGCATCCATCAAAAAATGCACGCAGCCTTCTAAACAAGGCAGCCATTTGGGTGGGCCATCATGGGAATACTTCTGTATACTCTTGTATATGTTGTGTTATTACTCTCAAATTGCTTTCGCTGCATTTCAAATTAATTTGAAATGCAGCGAAAGCAATTGTGTGTTATAGAGATATTATCTCTATAACTTACCTCTCTTTCTCTCTCCCCTTCCCCTCTTTCCGTCACTCTCTTAATCTCACATGCATGTCTGTTATGTCCTTACTGTGTAAACAGAACCCCCCCCCCCTCTCTCTCTTTAAAACCTAATTGTCGGGCTGTGTTGACTTTTTCCTGCTGTGCACACGTATGTATCTCTCCCTCTCCTCTCTCTTATCTCGTTAATGCCTGTTTACTGCATGCTCTCTCTCTCGCTCTCTATCTCTCTCTCTCTCTCTCTCTCTCTCTATCTCTCTCTCTCTCTCTCTCTCTCTCTCCATCCATACCTCTCTCTGTGCTCCTCTATAGCACACACACACACACACACACACACACACACACACACACACACACACACACACACACACACACACACATGCATGTGCATGCGTGCGTGCATGCATTTGTTGCGACCAAAGGTTGCAGTTAACTATGAAACGTGCGTTCTTGTCACGTCACTCACAATCGTCACTTCATGACGTCTACAGTATGACATCAACAGGGATGATAATAAAATAGATGCATAGAACATGGGGAAAGCCCCCATATATTGTGCCCAGGTCTCGTGACATCACTATGACATCATCAGGGATGATAGTAAATTAGGCATATCAGTGTATGCGACCTGCTGTTGCTCATATGGAGATCCCTGATATTAAGCCCATATATGTTAACTATGAAATCTTGTGCCCATGAGGTCTCGTGACATCACTATGACATCATCATCCCCATACATGGGGAAAGCCTGCCCCAAAGTTATTTGTGCAGCCGCGCCTGGCAGCCGGCAATTCAGTTCTCAACAGGCCCGGAAATTAAGGCCTGGCCCCATGGGCCCTCATCAAACCCTGTACCGTCAAGACACTGCCCCTGCTGCCACCCTTAGATCTCCATATATGGAGCTGACCTGTTCTGACATTCCTTATTTTGATCTGACCTCATCACACCCTGCCTCCATAAATCTGAGCTTTAGTGGGATGGTCCTTCCATGAGAGGTTCTGGACATGCATGAGGAGTCTTGTGTATGTTCCATCAAGACGATCCCGAAACTCCTTATTCTTTGTCCATGTTTCGGCACCATAGAGAAGGATACTTTCCACACTGGCTTTGAACAGGTTGATCTTGGTAGCTCTTGAGATGTCTGACTGCCATATAAGATGTAGCTTATTACAAGCACTCAAAGCACTTTGTTTCATAACATTTCATAAAATAGATAATCAGCGGAAGGCTAGAAATCTTTCTAATCTCTGGGGAGTCTTACGTTCCTTTCTTTTACCTCTAGCTATACGGGTAAACTATAGTTACCTCTATCTATCTCTGTCTCTCACGCGCACGCACACACACACACACACACACACACACATACACACACACACACACACACACACACACACACACACACACACACACACACACATGCGCTCGCGCGCACACATACAGATGAGGCTGAAATTATATCACGCTCATTAATCCAGGCCCCCTTGTGCTCTCCCATAATGCATTTATCAGCACGCAGGAGAGGGATGAGGTGTCATGTGACGTCCTAAAAATGGAACATGTACTTAAATTAGAGGTCCCTCAACGTTGAGATATGTCCTCCCTGTGGTCCTAACCACCTGAACCCTAGTGCAACCACTCATATAGACAGATGTGTGTGTCTCTGGGTCCCTGGCTGGGTCTGTCTGTCTATTCTCGGGTATTATACATAGCAATAAACAGACCCAAGGTCGGAGATAATAGAAACGGAACCGACCCAGGTCCGAGTGATAATATCGTAAAACACAGATCCAGACACGCACAGGTCTCGGGGTCCTATCGGGTATTTTTTGAAACGGAGGACCAGTGAAGAGATCTCAACACGAAATTCAAAATGTACTTGCGTAAAAGTACATAATTAAGTATTGGCATTAAAATGTGTCCCATTTCAAGTTTTCAAATGTATACAAAATCTACAAGCACACAATGTGTATTGTGCATTGTGTTCTTGATTGGCTATTTTCAAATGTATATAGAGCTGAAGTGGTGAATGTATTGTTACGACCCCGGGTCTATATATGAGTATGGGGAGGTTGGAATATAGGTAGGGTTAACCTTCTTTTCCCTGTTATGTGATGGCTTGAGAGAGTGATGTGTGACAGATGTGTCATCTGTGGAAGTGGGCAGAGAGTGAGAGAGTGATGTGTGACAGCCTCAGGTGTGTCATCTGTGGAGGTGGGCAGAGAGTGAGAGAGTGATGTGTGACAGGTGTGTCATCTGTGGAAGTGGGCAGAGGGTGAGAGAGTGATGTGTGACAGGTGTGTCATCTGTGGAAGTGGGCAGAGAGTGATGTGTGACAGGTGTGTCATCTGTGGAGGTGGGCAGAGAGTGAGAGAGTGATGTGTGACAGGTGTGTCATCTGTGGAGGTGGGCAGAGAGTGAGAGAGTGATGTGTGACAGGTGTGTCATCTGTGGAGGTGGGCAGAGAGTGAGAGAGTGATGTGTGACAGGTGTGTCATCTGAGCAGAGAGTGAGAGAGAGAGCATTAAGTGAATGCTTTGGAAAGTAGGTGGCGACTCAGAGCCGGGAGGCAGTGATTGGTCTTCGGCGGGTGGTGGAGGAGGATAAAAGGCCATCTCTGTTCAGTGCCAGGCGTCCTCTCTTCACTCTCATGTGGACTGTCAGCAAACACACGCTGTGCTCTATAATGTGTTCTCCTAGTGCCACTATTGTCACCTTTGATGAGATAAAGATCACCTTGCAATGATCATTAACCAGTCGGGTTGGTAAGGGTGGGGATGGGGGGGTTCTTTATTTTGGTGCCCAGTTTTCTTCTGTTTCGTTGAGTAGCAGTTAGGGTCGTATTGTATTTTCATTTGTTGATTCCAGACAGTTCAGTTAGGGTTAGAATAGTTAGTGTTGATTTTTCTAAAGACGAAATAAAACCCATGGAAAGACTGTACTCCTGTTTGCTGGTGGTTCATTTGAGAGGTTTTAAGAGGGGTCCATCGCATTCATGTTGCAGTCCAGTTCCCCTAGGCTGGTGCTGTAACAGTATGTTTTGTAATAATAATCAAAATGTACAAAGTAACTACTGTAGTAACTGAAGTTGTCAAATAATTTAACGTAGTGGGGTAAAAGTACAAAATTTGCCTCTGAATGTAGTGGAGTAGAAGTAAAAGTACTGAACATTTGACATACTCAAAAAAAGTACTTAAGTAAATGTACTTAGTTCATTTCCAGCACTGCTATACATGGACTTCTCATGGCTGTGGCAACGATTCAATGGCAGGTGGTAAATGACTGTTGTCACACACAGCCATGGAGGATCAAACGTGACAGTGATGCGCAGCGCTTCTCTCCAGTGTTGCCATGTCCGCTTATTATAAGCTCAGACGCATTAATCCTTGGCTGCTGGGAAGAGGAGCGCTATACAGGTATACACGGCAATACAGGGCATCCTTACTATAATTGCATGGCAGAAAAGCGCCGGCTTAAGGACGGGGGTGTTTTCAAAGAGTCTGACATTAATTAGAAGGACAATATCGGCCACCAGAAGCAGGGATGTGCGTTTTCTAACAGGGTTAGATGTTCAATGGGTTTAAAAATAGGAGGGAAGCATTCCAAAACTATGGAATGAACTTCCCATTGCAATCAGAACTGCAGACTCACTCGAGCCCCCCTCCAATATTTCGCCACTTGCCGTAACACTTGCACTGGCCTCGACGACGTTACAGGCGTATGCAGCTAAACCTTAGGTTTTGGAAGGATTTTTTTTAATCAGTCTCAGGTCTAAATGGGTTAAAAAAAACTTAACGTTAAAATGACCCCAGTGAACTACTACACCTTTAAGATATATTTTAAAACTGCTGTACGATGGAGTATATAGTATAAAAGCATTCCTGGCGTGTCCGTTAGCCTTGGGTTGCTACAGTATCTCCTTCCAAGAGCATTTCTTCTGCCCCCTTCATGTCTTGTCCCACTCTATCTTGTTCCATCTCTCCCACACTCCCCCCCCCCCCCCCCCCCCCTCTCTCTCTCTCTCTCTCTCTCAGTTCTCTCTTTTTCTCCCTTCATGGTTCATCTGGTCTGTGGACACATGAGATGTTTTGTTGTACAATACAGCCTCCTGTTTCTAAGTTACCATCTAACTCTCTCGTTCTCCTCTATGACACATGCACGCAAACACGCACGCACATACTCGCATGCACTCGCACACACACACACGCACACATGCACGCACGCACGCGCTCACACACACACACACACACACACACACACACACACACACACACACACACACACACACACACACACACACACACACACTGACACCAAAGGGTAAATAAGCACAGGAGTTAAAGAATAAATAATGTCCCCATATAGCATAATTATACAGTATAGGCTACAAATTCATAACACATCTTAAAATGAACACAAACGTGTGAGCACAGCACTATACAACAGAGAAGAAGAAAATCAAATATGTTACCATAAACAAGAGATATTAAGTTCATTATAGTAAAAAGCCATTCCCAAGCGCATGGCGCAGTTTTAGGGTTATAGTTCTTTTTTTCCGTTTTTACTTAAAACATATTCCCTGCAGGCATGTTTTCGGGCACCTCTGTAGCCCTTGCCACGCGAAAACTACAAAAAACTGCGGGTCCTGTGACCGGAAGTAAGAGCCGCATCCTGTCCATCGCTCAATCGGGTCCTAAACTAGCATGCAACACGATAATATGCTAACCGGAGAGAAGCGCAAGGGTTTTATTGCCATCCTAAGATCATACTTTATCTCATTTCACCAAATCTGAGCTTTGATTCCGAGATAAACTCAGCTAAAGATCGCGGCCAGAGATTGGATGACCGTTTTTCAACTGTTTTTGTTTTCTCTCGTCCGTTTCGATGGATGCCGTTTGAGGCCATAGACGGCTGCCGTAAGAGGCCATGCCAGAAACAGATGTTGTAACACGTATATTTACGTGCGTGGCGGACAAGTGATAAGGTTTGTAACACGTATACACGATTTTGGCCGGAAATGTGTTACTGTAAGTGCAGCACTTGAGTACTTTTGTCTGGAAATGTGTCAAATTAGTGCATAATTTCATAATTTCACAAGTAATATAAACAAACAAACAAATAATATAATCGGTATTCGTATGTTTGTGTGACAAAGCTTGAATTGCTTTTGATTATTTTTATTCTTACATGCTGCATGTGTTTATCTCTACTGGTCTAAGTCATGTATTAAAAACTCATACTACATGTACATGTATAGTGTTGGTTAAAACAATATTGAACCAATGAAAAGTAGTAAAAACTGCTTCAGACAAAACCTCTTAACTCCATTGGAACCTCAAACTGTCTGCTAAAACAGCTAACTCCACCACCTCTCCCACTCTCATGCAAGCAATAATGACAATACAGTCACAACACCAACTTTGATGTGGCAGTATTGCTTTGTTTTCAGAACAATATATATTTTCCATTTTCAGAAACATTTACATTTTGGAGTTTGGTTTCTTCCGCAAAGATACACCATGAAATCCTCAGTGTTTAGTGAAAAATCTATAAGAGGTTTCATTTGATTGCATGGCGATTTTACTGGACACAGTGACGTCTCACCCTCTCATAAAGGTGTCAGAGAATACTCGTTTGGTTCTATAAGACGACCTTGGAAAACAAGATAGATCATGTTGTTGCTGTGGTGCAGCAGCAGAAACCACTTATCACATCCCAGCACACCACTTTCTTTTGCCAATTAATGCCCTACCTCGTCATATTAATTACAGTGTCACATAAAAGCAATAGCCAATCTACAAGTTTAAAACGCGTACATTTTTCAATTTAAATCCCGAAAAGTAACAGTTTTGGACATACAGTAATGAGGTTTCCACCCGACAGCAATGATACAGTGTATCCTATGTGATTGGCAAGGTTGCAATGCTCAGCCACAAGGTCAGGTCAGGTGTGTGAAAGTTAATTAAGATAATTTAGACAGATGTGGAGATAATAAAGATGCCCCTAGGAGACAACTTTGGATTAGATCAAATTATCAATTAAAACAATATTTTGAATAGTTTTTTTCTTATCAATATATTATCTATACGCAGACAAACATAGCACTGTGTCTATATACCGGTATGGGACCTTGACTAAACAGTAGTTCTGTTTCAGTGGTGGTATAAGTACAATATTGAGGTACTTTTCCATTTTGCAATACTTTATACTTCTACTCAATTACACCTCAGATGCAAATAGTGTTCTTTTTAATCCACTACAAAAAATAAGACTTTGCAGATTTACGCAGATAATTAATACACAACATACATTAACCACTTAAAAAGCAGGTCTACAAATTGTATGATTCTGTATAATGAGTAAATTAAGTTATCTTGATGCCAATACTTTTGTATTTTTACTGGTTGCAACTTTTACTTAAGTAAAACATAATTATGTGACTGCTTCTTATTCTTCCTCCTCTGGTCCAATGCTTACTTACCTTACCGAGGCAAAACGGGAGGGAAGGAAACAGGAAAGTCATAATTTCTTATCTTCTGTCCTTTCTCTCATCTTCTCTTCTTTTTCTCTTGTTCAAACTCCTCCGTTATCTCCAGATGCTACAGTCTCACTGACAGACCGAGAGAGAGAGAGAGGATCAGCCCTGTCCTCCGGCTGCGAGGTATTCCAGCCAACTGAGCTCTCACTGGAGTGGAGAGACCAAGAGAACATATGGAGGGAAGGAGGAGAGAGGGAGAGAGAGAGAGAGAGAGAGAGAGAGAGAGAGAGATGAAGTGCAAAACAGTGAGAGTGAGAGAAAACGAGGAAGGGAGGGAGCTACTGCATGTTGCCGTTGAGTGGTGCAAAGCGCACATAAGCAGAGCAACTGGCAGCCTCTCTCTGTGTGTGTGTGTGTGTGTGTGTGTGTGTGTGTGTGTGTGTGTGTGTGTGTGAGAGAGATCGGCATACAGTATGTGTTCATTTCTTTTAGGAAAGTTTGACAGCTGGCCAGAAATCCAACAACCAGCCTTCTCTAAAGACAAAGTAAGAGAGAAAGAGAGTTTATCAAATGTATAGCAAATATCATAATGCTCTCAGTTGACTTGACACCAAAGAGCCACAAACGTTTAAGACATATTTATACATTGTCCTATGACGGTGTTGCAAGCCAAAAATAGATGTACAAGCTCACAACACATCATGTGAGCGAAGCGGTGTGAGCTTGTAGACACAGGATATATACCGAAACGCCCAGTACAGTAAGACCCAGTAAGACTTGAAGATTCACATCGATCTATATATGGCCTCAATATTTCACTTCCTCCCTCATAAAATATGATGTTCACCTAACCCCGGCACATTCTAATGACCTTCACAAAGCAGCGGGGGATTCGCACAAACACAGCAGGGTGCTGCATGGGATATGTGTCATCACATGAATCATGTTCAAATTTGCGTGCATGTACAGTATGTATATGTCAATCAACCAAGGGGGGGAGCCCTACGCCAGGGCTGTGCATTTTGTCACCTATATACTGTAATTCAGTGATTCTCAATGACCCCCCCATATGAACATGTATTTGGCCAAAAATGTTTCTAAAGCATTGAAGATGTTTCAAGATCTTTTTGAAAATAGCCTATGTACAAGCTCACAGATCCGCTATGGTCATTGTAAGGTTAGAAAGGTTAAACTCATTTTGATGCTATACAGTATATTAACTATAGCTGGGGACTCCCTGGAACGCCCTCAAGTACCCCTGCGCTGGGGGTCTGATGATATCCATGGTCAGGATCTCGACACGCAGTCTTGGAGGAGAGGAGGTTACAGTTCGGTGAGCTGAGGATTGCCTCACTGCCTTTTGCAGATGATGTAGTCCTGACGGCTTGGTCGGTCCGAGACCTCCAGCTCTCTTTGGATCGGTTCGCAGTTGAGTGTGAAACGGCTGGGATGAGGATCAGCATCATCGGTGGATTGTCCAGTACACCAGGTATAGTGAATGAGCGTGTAGGGTATAGTGAATGAGAGTGTAGGGTATAGTGAATGAGAGTGTAGGCCTGTCCAGTACACCAGGTATAGTGAATGAGAGTGTAGGCCTGTCCAGTACACCGGGTATAGTGAATGAGAGTGTAGGCCTATTGTCCAGTACACCAGGTATAGTGAATGAGAGTGTAGGCCTATGCGTACTTTGCCCTAACGAATGAACAGGACTCTAAACTCCTCGCTTAGCGCTGAGTGTCGAGCTTGTGTATCTTCCACTTTTTATGCTTTCCTGTGACGCTGTGGTATGATGGGCACAGAGTATAGGGCCTTCACCCCCCCCCCCCCCCCCCCTCTTATCTTCATATTTGAATATGGAGATAAGAGGGTTCTGCCTGACAGCAACACCATTCTTGTTACACACGCAGTAACAAGCGGACTGTCAAAGCACAGGGACAGCCAGGAGCTGCAGCTACAACGTGCCTATACATTAGTGATGCACTATATGTGCAAGTAGGGCACAATGCTATAGTCAGTATACATCATACCTGCAGTGAGCTCGCCTGTATAGATACAAAAACTCGCAAGCTACGCTACATTTTTACCGGCTGTCTACAAAAGGGTTCAATTCCAATTTCCATGACGGACGCTCTGTCTCTCCGAATAGCGTGGTGATTAGTGATGTACCACCATGTGTGTGCATCGATTAACTTGATGCACACAAGAGCATTGTGCTGCACTCAGCCCAGTAACCTTGGGAACCAAAGTCAACCCCCACGGACATGGTGCTAGTTAAGTCATACTTGTCACAGGGACTTACACTCAATTACCCTTAATGCTGAGTGCCAAGCAGGGAGGCATTGGGTTACCATTTTGGTATGGCTCGCCTGGGGATTGAACCCCGACCTCGATCTCAATCTCAGAGCGAACACCCACTCTGAGATGGTGTACTTGCAGTGCTAATGATCACAGTGGCATGGAAGAGAATCCTTGGAAAAATAATAATAAAAGAGCAAACTGATGGCCTTGTGCGGGAGGTGTAACCCCTCAAACAGACCGCCAAAAGCAGATTATGTATTTTTTTTTTCATTCAGATTCATAGAAAAAAATAAAATATCAGATTTTAGTATCAGTGACTGGGGTAAACAAACATACTGTATGATCGTGGGCAGACATAATGGAAAGACTGTTATTATGCAAAACATGGCCCTTCAAGGCAAACGAAAAACATTTTCTCCCCAATTTAGTATAGCCAATTCCCAATTCCCCAGCCTCTCTACCAAGTACTCCATCTCTGCTAACCCCCACAATCAGTCATTGGGAGGGTGAAGAAAGCCTCAGGTCTCCTCCGATACCCGGGCCGTCAAGCCAACATCTTCTTTTCACCCGACAGTGAAAGGTCTCACTAGGGGGGCGTAATGCATGTGGAGGTACACCTCTTCACTTCAGCCATTTTCAACCCATGTTTATATACTTGCTCACTACTTGCTCTGTCTCTCGGAGGAGGGCTGTGGAGTGTGGACAGATCAGAAACCTGCCGCCATGTGCGTGACATCATTGGTAGGCAGGTTTGGTCATGTGAAACAAGATAACATTTTGGTTTTGTTTTATCAATGCATTGTATTTGCATTAATTGATTTGTGTATTAATTGGCTTCTATTTCAGCATGCTGACTTTCCAGGAAGAAAATTAAAGGCTGTCGTTTCTATTAGCTTGGAGTCATCATGGATCACTGGTAGGCAGGTTTCTGAACTGTCCACAGCTGACCAATGAGACACAGAGTGAGTAGATGGAAATTGTAGAATCTTAGAGAGCGCAGGCACACTTACGCGCCAAGAAGCGGCAAGAAAACGCCTAGTCCAGTCGTCTCTTCCTGATTTCTAAACTGGTGGACGGAAATGACGCTAGTGCACGGCTTCAAGAGGAAGAGACGCCTGGTCTAGGTGTTTGTTGACGCGATAGTGTGCCTGTACCCTTAGTGAGGACTAATTATATGAAGATAAGGTTGAAAATGTGCAAAGTGCTCCTTTAATGTTTGGCACTGGTCCTCTGAGAAGCGTTAGTTGGTGTAATGCCAAATAAACATAAAATTACTGTGGTCGTGCGGTGTGCAGTGCACCTAGGTGGATGTCTGCTCAGTGTCTGCTGTATTATCCAAAGGGACGAACAGTGGACTGTGGACCATGAGCAGACATCCGCCTAGGAGGTCCGTGCAGCAGTCATTATGTTTATGTCCATTTCACACCTATCCTTGTGACCTGTGCATGAGAAATGTCTATATAACATGGGGCTGGTGCACTCTGAGCATGCTTTGAATTCTAGAAATGCCTTCTAAAACCTGAAGCAAAGATTTGAGTTAAAAACGTTTGCTGTGAAAGAATATATATTCAAAGATTTTTTTTAAATAGTTGGGTGCTCTGTGAACCAATATCCACCGACTGTTTTCGTCTGGCACCCGCGCCTCTAGACCAGAAATCATACAGGCATGGGCCATGCTAGGGTAGGATAAGCCTAATTAAGCCACCCCATTTTTTTTTAAATTGCATTATAATTCATTGCTACTCAAGTTCATAGTATGAGTTCATGGGATTACAAGTTAAATAGTTAAAGTTCATGCATAAACGTTTTCATTATTCTTGTAGGCCTATATGTAATGTTGGTCTTTTCTACTAAAATAGTCACACTGTGTTCCATGCATGCAAAATACAACACATGTTACACATACACCACCACACCACAAGGGGGCACAACACAGTGAGCTCTACATGATTCTGTCAGTAATGTGAAGCAGACTGAAACATGATGTCCATGTTTTGTTTTTGGGGGCAGCTGGGGAGCATGTCCATGACACTGCATGTTGCAGGTGAGATATTAAAAAGTGGGTAAACTTAGACACCTGAAGTAGCCATAACCAGTGGGTATTTTGATGGTGGAAAGGTTGTCCGTTTTCATGTCTCCACAATGTTTGCTAAAGCTAACAGACTGCAGATAGGCCCCAAGCTGCTACTGTGTGACTCTGTTTTGTGAAGAATTCATTAATTCCAACCAACTGTAATAGCAGCCTAATATTGCTATTGTCGTGTATTTATTATTTTAATTTAAAACAAATTTGTGTTAATGTGATGTTATTCTGTTTATGTACAGATACAGTATTGTCCATCAATGAGGGGAATACGCTGTGTTGTAATGTGAAGCAGACTGGACAGAAACGTGTGTTAAATGTTAATTCATGTCCATGTGTTTAACTGTCTTGTTGCAGTTCCATGATGTCCAGTAAAATACTAAAATCAAACAAACTGATATGGACTCATACCTTCATTAAAGTACACCAGCGGAACTCTCTTTAAAAGCAGGAACATCAGATCTGGCAGATGCTCCACAGCCAGGTGAGTGGATGATGTGTTCCTGTGTGGCTATGGTAAGTTTTTTTTAATATATTTGACTTTTGAAGTTTATATTTATATTTGAAGTTTGCCCAAATTGGGAGGTTAACAATGTAGTGTTTGGGTACATGGCAGCTTTATTCTGCCAAGGTGCGCTCCACTCTATTTGCCCTGTTAAACATGCGTTGGTGTATTTTCATGTCTAGGTCTTGCCCAAATAATAACAAACGCCTTTTACTTGTAAAATCCACCTTGAGTGCCTGGATTTTTTTTTCTTTGTTTTTCCTTTATTCTTTTTTTACATTGGTTTTCCTCCCTCATGAATGGATTTTAAAATGTTGTGCTTTTAAGTACTGTAGCATAGTTTTATTATGTTACAGTATGTTATTTTGTTTTGTTATGATCATGGGTATCTGTTGTGCGACGTGTCTGTATGTTTTTTAACCAATGCACAAACAAAATGAAACATGTTTTAAAGCTCAAGGGGTTAATATCGAGGTGAAACAGACAAGAATAACATAAAACAGGTTTGTGTGATTTTGCAGACTAACTGGGCTCTCACACGCAGATACAACCGTAGGCACCAGATGCAAATCGTGATCCTGGTTGACACCCAAATAGCAGTGTGCTGCTCCCGTACTGCACACACACCTCCTCCCACACGGTGCACGATGTGTCCCAAAAACACCACACACATCAGGCAGGGAGAAACACACCTAGAAAAACATCTAGAAATGGTCACCCATTACTACACCAAAATAGGGTCCTGTACTGTGCTGTATATATTGTTCTAAAACCATTTGAAAAACACATTTAGATAGATAATTTATATAATATAAATAGTCTGATTCCCATGAAGTGATATAATTATATGCTAGTGTGCTATCAATATTCATGTATAGGAAATTTGGAATCTGACTCAATGATACTATGGAAGCGGACACTGTCTTGGTTATCGCATGCACGCGCACACACGTTTACATGTTTACACCCACACAACCAATGTCAACCGCCAACCCTATAAGCAACTGCTCCAACATACTGTATGCCTCAACCTTTCTGTCTATATTTATACATTATTGTACAGTGGATTCTCTCTACTGTATATTGTGAAGATTATTATCGCCGTTATTCTTCTCCTCCAGGCAGTGTGTGTGTGTGTGTGTGTGTGCGTGCACTGGTGCTAAAATACTCGACCTCCAGGTCACTCTGACATCGCTGTTATTCCTAGTTATGCATGAACACAGAGAAGAGCATAAACACTTCCTGTCTTCTACAAGGCTGTTTGGACAGACGACAGACCCATCTCTCTCTCTCTCTCTCTCTCTCTCTCTCTCTCTCTCACATCCACTCTTCTCTTTGTTGCTTCGAATGGTCTTTTTGAATGTCCTGTAAGTA
The DNA here is from genome assembly GCF_963924005.1 of Protomyctophum bolini. Classification (NCBI taxonomy): domain Eukaryota; kingdom Metazoa; phylum Chordata; class Actinopteri; order Myctophiformes; family Myctophidae; genus Protomyctophum; species Protomyctophum bolini. Next base: position 13,649,803 of record NC_137884.1, read on the forward strand.
GCTGATCTAAAGACGTTATTTTCTAAACGCCTATAGGGTTTTAAGTGGGTAGTAATTAGTTAGTAAAAAATTGCAGTCTTGTACAGTGCTTGAGTACCCTACATGCATAGGAGGCCTTGCTATGTTTCACCAGTTTCAATTAAAACGGGCCTCCACCCTCAGGGGGGCCTCCGAGCTCCGACTGACGTCAAGCATCAGTCAACCCCCTGCCACTTTTGGCCCTCTCTCTCTCGCATTGTCTCTCTCACTCACTCGCCGCCTTGCTCTCTCCCATGATGTTAAGTTACACCTATTTCCTGTTAATAACCTGGGTAAAATGTGCGGCATTGGGAGGTAAAGGGGAGACACTTAATTGTGTCGGGACGACAGGATGAGGAGAGGTGTTGTTGTTGCGTAATTGTCGAGAGTAATATGGCTGCATGTGATATTGAAGTCAAAACTATTTGTATCACTATCAACAAATGGTTGTATTTGCCTGTATCAACAGAATAATTATGTCATAGGTATACGTATATGGGGCCTTCATATTTGGTCTTGAAACGGGCCACCAGATTCCTAAGGGCCGATTCATACTCCTATTTTAGAGCCGAATAAAAGTCGGTTCGGCTCTGTAGAGCCTACAATGTGACGTCATTTGAGGTTCGGGGGGGGGGCGGGTACCATCCTAAAGTCGTCTCTTCGGTGCTACTGAAAATTTCTGACGAGCCGAGATTTCGGCACTACAGCGCCGAAACAGCGGTAAAATAGGAGTATGAATCGGCCCTAAGTAGACTACTTAGTTACTTTCCACCACTACTGCATGGCCAATCCCTTTCTCTCTGTCTTGCCGTCTCCCTCTGGCTGCCTTTATACAGTACATCCCCTTCTCCATATTCACTGTTTTCTTCTTCTGTAATTCACCATCTCTATCATATCCTCCCTCTACCCTTCTCTCACTCTGTGTGTGTATGTGTCTGTTTCCCTTTTAATAATCCCAGTGTTTAGAAAGGGAGGTTTTAAAACATGCGAGTGTATCTCCAAAAGGGCTGTGTTTTCAAACAAACTCAGACGGGAGTCTAGGTGACTGCCTCTTATATAACCAGAGAGAGGAGCATTCAATCAAACGGACATTATGTTCAATGTGTCCAAGCACTGTCTGTCCTCCAGCTAAACTTAAAGGCTTCAGTTTGGATAAAGGCTTAAGACTTGCGCTCCGAGCGTCTTAGTTTGTGTAGCCACGAAATGGGAAAGATTTTAGATTTCTTTCATTCTATTTTTAAGGCGTACGTGGGTCTCCGCCAAACTCCACCTACTGTTCTCAGTTTGCTTCATTCTAACCTATATATACCCCCAGGTTATATATAGTTTATATTTACTATACTTTGCCCCTCTACACCAGATCTCTTTGTGGAAAATAGCCAATGTACAAGCTAACTGTAATGTATACAAGCTAACTGTGATGCTTGTAGTTCGGTTATTTTCACAGAATGTTTCATCAAATGTTTGCTCATTATTGTGAGGGTAAAGTAGAGTCTCTTTCTCTCTCTCTCTCTCTCTCTCTCTCTCTCTCTCTCTCTCTCTGATTGAGCTCTGGTCTGACATATACACATAATTATGATACATGAGCATATTTGTCCAGTCACCCACAGACAGACAACTATTCCATCCCTCTCTCTCTTACTATCAACTTGTTGAGATGTGCGAGCCACCAGTATGCCCATTGCCCTGGGTTATTCAAGGGTGAAATATAGGCTCTCTCCCTCTATACCTTTCTCAATTTCAAAAGGCTTTATTGACATGATAAATATGTTCTACATTGCCAAAGCATACATGCAACAAAACAAATTTTCAACATTGCGCACACAGAGCACAACAACAAACATCCCAACAATAATGAACAACAACCAATACAGTAACAATGAAAATAAATGAACAAACAGAAACATAACAGCAACTTAATGACCCTGTTCAGCCAGATATACCTGGCTCTTCTGTCCACTGGCTGTCCCTCAGTTGATGACAACTGGAAATTGGAAATACTCAAGTAAAGTATAGTCCAACAGGCACTAGGGGGGCACCACCTCCTTTTCAGGAACCCGGTTTGTCCGTCCATCTGTCCGTCCCCCCTTTCTTAGTCTCCTGCGTGCTTCTTTGTGTATTCCTTCTAACAACAGAATTACAACAGATTACAGATAGACAACTTGAACTTTATAGTACAGACAATAATCATTTCTAATACTATGCTGCTCTACAGTGCGGTGCAGTGACTGCAATACCGCCCCTGCTGCTCCAATTCTACCACTACAAATTAGCATTTTGCATTACAGTACCTTTGCCAGTTCTCAAACAGTCGTAGACACGCTTGTTTACAATATGGGCGCACACTTGCTTTTTCTACTAAGGTAATTGCTTTATATATTGAATATACAAAGCAGCCATCTCGGAAGAAAACATGCAATGTGTTGCGTTTGTTTATTTCCACGTTTTTGTTTTGTTTTTTATGGCGTGAAGATGGACAGAGATTTATAGACTTAGATAGATTTCTGAGTGAGTCGTTAGAGCTACTGAAGTGTTGTGTACAGCAGTTTTATCACCTGGATATTCACTCCTTTTTTTATAACCCTCCGACGTGCTTTGGCCAGCGTCTTTTCCACAATGTGCCGTGATGCGACGCATTGTGAGCTTGTATATCTGCACAGATCAGAGATCACGGGGGTTCTCATAGAAATTAAGGAAATAAACGATTTTTTTTACACCCAGCTGTGTATAGACAAGAGACGTGATCGTCTTGTAGGCCCTGGTGTTTTGAGTTGGATGCGAGCAGCAACTGGTATAGCCTGTGAAGGGGGCACAGAAAGGAATTTGTAAAGTGTGGTTAAGTGTGTCATTTATTCAATATTGAATAAATTAAAAGTATTAACAAGAGCTTAGGACTGAATATTAACCACACAAGGCTTGCACCCGACAGTGACGATATGGGACTGTCTTGCATCTTGTTTGTTTATAGATTTTCGTCTCCCTGGAATTCTCTGGAAAAAAGTTTGAACTTTCAATTGAATGTATATGAACATTGTTTTGAAAGTGTTTAAAATACTAATTTGTAGTAAAATAAAGTGTTGTAGGTCATCATCACCAGTGTTTCCAATTGGATGCAGGACGCAAAGGAAGTGGAAAGAGACAATGAAAGGTCTGAAGACGACACACGATTCCACTTTTCGTCGCTTGCAATCCTTTATTGGAGGTCTCTGCGGCAGATAGAGTATATGTACAACCTGTCTTTTCCTGATATGAAAGATAAAGAGACATTGAACAGTCGTCGTCGTCCCCACCCCACACACACACACAGGGAGGGAGGGAAGATTTCCGTTGTTTTGTTGAAAGGAGCAGTAAACGTCGCTCTGCTTAACGACTGACAGTTTCACAGCTTCCATAATCTCTGTGGGAGAAACAGCCCTGCATGAGATGTTGACATCTTTGCCACACACACGCACGCACACTCACGCACGCTGCTGGCTGCTTAGTGTCTTGTGTTTTACACGTGATAAAGACAGGTTCCACATGCGTGGTACTGTACATCCAATAACCACTGGCCGTGTAAACAGTGAAGGGGAATCCCTGGGTGTGTGTACGTGTGCGTGCGTGACAAGGTATTTCACACACTGCAGTATCTTGCCACTTAACTGTCTGCCAGCCAGAGCATGTGAGCGGAGCGGGAGAATGGCGTGCCGCCGCCCCCACCCTCAAGAAGGCTGTAGTCACGCTCGCTATATACTCCTATTGATTCTGAATTCCCCCTACGGGATCAATAAAGGTCTGTCCTATATATCCTCTCCTAGTAATTGGTCACACCGTTTCATTGTCAACCTTCAGAGGCGTGTGTGTGTGTGTGTGTGTGTGTGTGTGTGTGTGTGTGTGTGTGTGTGTGTGTGTGTGTGTGTGTGTGTGTGTGTGTGTGTGTGTGTGTGTGTGTGTGCGTGTGTGTGTGCGTGCGTGCGTGCGTGCGTGCGTGCGTGCGTGGCTCCCTCATACGACAGTGTCAAAAATAGCAGGCCTGCAAGCTCACAACGTGTCGCATCCACGACGCGTTGTGAACTTCATACGTCTGCTATTTTAACATCTCAGAGCTTAGCAAAAGTGTATAAAATATGTGAGCTTGTTGGATCACCTTCACATAATGAACGTCAAAGTCGTGTTGTTAAGGACTTTATCTTTAGAAATGTGTAGGTCTTTATTAACCAAATGCACATTAGTATCTGGGCATTTCATAAAAGTTGGCGAAAATAACAGCTCTATAGCCCTGTTTTGTAGTCATCAATCTTCCCGGAACTTCCTTTTCCCTCAAATCGATATTTCTCAATAAAAGCTATAGGCTATACGAGAGCTTTTATTGTTATTCTTCCGGTTTGAGGGAAAAGGAAGTTCCGGATGATTGTTCCTGCGTGATGACTACAAAACAATACTACAACATGACATAACGATATCATCCACTCCAGACCGGTTCACACCTCCGAGGTGGAAAGCCTGGCGAGGCGAGGTTACTCTTTACCTCAACTCAACTCGGCTCTGACTTTGTAGCGCTGTAGAAGGGCAGGAGAAGTGGAGAAAGCAAATAAAAATGACACAAACTAGAGCATACAAGATAAAAACATAATTTAAACAGTATACGGTAAGGATAAGAGTTAAGCAGCATTATAGGCTGACCTCATGGGCTCAATCTGGCTGGGATGTGTGGCTGTATGTCTCTCTCTTTCTCTCTCTATAGAGATACTATCTCTATCTCTCTCATTGGCATGCCATACCTCTACAGTGCTGTAGTGTCAATCCATAATTCTGCTGTCTTCTCTCTGGCTGATCTTTTGACATTGGGGTCAGGGGTTCAATTACATGCACTGAATCAATTCAGGAGATGGATTCTCTCTCTCTCTCTCTCTCTCTCTCTCTCTCTCTCTCTCTCGTGCCAACTTTTTGGGCACGGACAGTCTGACCTTACAGAATCTAACTGATGAATGATTAAGTGCTATCGCTTCAGCAAATGCATTGCACTGGCCTTCCTGTAATAGAACCCACGCCCTGCAAGATGATGTGACATTCTCTGTATGTGTGTGTGTGTGTGTGTGTGTGTGTGTGTGTGTGTGTGTGTGTGTGTGTGTGTGTGTGTGTGTGTGTGTGTGTGTGTGTGTGTGTGTGTGTGTGTGTGTGTGTGTGTGTGTGTGTGTGTGTGTGTGTGTGTGCGTAAGTACAGTATGTGTGTGTGCGGGTGCTGCTGTCCTCTGTTTGCTTCCGTTCTGTCTCCTATAGCTGTTCACTTCTGCATTTCCTCTAATATCTTTTAGCCTCTTGTGATTAAAATTGCATTACTCTTTTGGTCTGTCTATATTAAAACAATTGCATTAAACCAGGGGTGTCAAGCTCCTGGTTCACAGGCAAAATGCAGTCTGAGGAGCGGTCCAATGTGGCCCGGCCGTGACATTGGTTTTCAAAAGAGGAAAATCATACATGCCTCTAAAGACGCTACTGCGCCAACCCATTTAGACCTGAGAACAATTCTACAAAATATGCCTTCTAAATTCTGACAGTTTTCTGAAAAACCCTATATGTTTCTATGTCAGCGGTTCTCAAACTAATGCATGTCAAGGACCCCAAAAATTATATGTATTTGGCTTCCGACCCCCATCTGAAAATATGTTGTTCCAGGGACTCAAAACTCTGAAAGAATATATATTCAAAGATTTGCACCACATTTTCAATACTATTTTTTTTCGTCAGTGAAAAAAAGGTAGTCAGTTTTAGTCGACAAAATCAACACAGCATCCACTGATACTGCTGTGAGTGACATGAGAGAGAGAGAGTAGAGCGAGAGAGAGAGAGAGAGAGAGAACTACTGCATGTAATGCCTTTGAATGGTGCAGTATATACTTTGAGAGAGAGAGAGAGAGAAACCTGGAACAGATGGGAATGAGAGAAAAGTTTGATGATCTGTTTTATGATTCCACCTGAGCTGGAGAAAAAAAAGTCTCTACTGTATTGTTCTCAAAAGAATTGGACTATAAATCACTGGCGCCTTGACGAGTATTTACATTTTCAGTTATTTATTCTTTTCTAATTACAGTGTGATAAGTGTGTACACTACAGTGTGTACAGTATCTCTCTGTGTGTCTGGAGCTAATCTGGCAAATATGAGCTCTTTGCAATAAGTAAATTCTTTGTTTTAGTTTTTACAGACACTTAAAAGTGAGCCTTTCCTGAGGCATGGAAAAATAAAACAAAACGTATTACTTAATTGTGTGACCTGACTTATATTTTGATTAATTGAATATCCGACTCTTGAGTGGTGAGGTGCGGTGGCATAGAGATAAATCAACTTTTTGGGAACAGCTTCTGAAAGGCTGCCGTTGTAGTATAACAATATGTAAAGTACAGTATGGAGATGGTTGTCTGCCCTCCAATGTCCATTATGCAAAAATAACAAGGACTCTGCTTCTAAAATATGCATATTTACATATAGTATGACTACGGTACGTCTTTCCCAAGCTGAAGGTTAAACATATATGCTATATACGGCTATACTAGCGTGCTGTGATGGTGAAACAGAAAGATGAGATGTCAAAGCCTTTTCACGCTTATCTTCTATTTCAACAGAAACGAGGCTTCCTGTGTTGACATTCAATGTCTACAATAACGTCCCTTCCTTGTCATGAGTCACAATCTATATGAGAAAAGATGGGTGAAGGCGAGAGCAGAGGAGAGGAGAGGACAATAGAGCTTGATTCATATACGTGATGATAATCAGTGTCTTTACATGTGAGTTCGGTCTGAGACTCGGACAAAGGCCTTGATTACAACTGGAGACTCCAATTCTGGAAAGCTACTGTAAGAGAGACCATTCAAAGCTAGTGATCTTTGGAATAAGGTAAATGTAGGCCCATGTGCAAACCTACTAGCACGCACGCACGGATTTCTACACCGAGGACAATTCTTTCAACATAAATTGCTGCATTCAAGTTCAGGAGAGTTTGGGAGAGGCAATTCTCTTGAGCATTTGCATTTTGTGCGTGCGTGAGTGCGTGTGCTTGCGCCTCACGCACATGCATTTGTGTGTGCTGGTGTGTACAAGGCCACCAAGTAGTAAACATCCTCCCGTCCTTGAAAAGACTTCTTTACACCAACACTCATTGAAACTGTGAAGAAGCACATGGAACGATGTTTGAAATAAACACAACCCAAGGTCTTCTTAGAGAAAAGAAGGAAGCTGAATTTATGACTACTATTATACTATAGAATACATTCAGCTATACTGTAAGTTGCTTATACCACTGTTTCTCAAAGTCAGGTCTGGCCAGGGGACCAAATGGACCCTTGTGGGAGAGTGCTGAGGATTTTACAGTTTAGATTAGGGTTCCAGAGATTAAAAAATGTAAAAAGCATCAAATAATACAGTGGCATCCTACTCCCTTTACATTTAGCAAAACTATAGGTATAACATACGCTAATACATATCAAACTGGGTGTCCATGTTTGAGAACCAGTGGCTTATAGTGTAACTACCGGTAGCTCAGTGGTTCAGGTTCACACAAGGACCCCAAGGATCCATAGATTCTCATTTATCAACGTAGGGGTACACCAGGTGGACATGCAGGTGTACAACACCCACATTTAGGTGTACAACACGTTGATAAATGAGGGCCACTATAGTCTCTTGCTGCAGCCCTCCTATATTGTAAAATGTAAAACCCTCAGAAAATACAGTAAATAGCCGATATACGAAAATAAACACTCGGAAATAAACTTGAAAAGAGAGCTTGTAGCTGTTTTTTCTTATTATTAGGGGTCAAGTCCGAAGGGGCGAAGACTGCTTTTTTTTGTGATAGTTTTTTCCTTCTTCCGCCATGTTTTGCAGTTCTGGCAGTTCGCTTTCCACGAAATTCAGCAATTTGGTAGAGGCTCATAGTCATAGGAAACCTATGGACAAAGGACCTCTGACCTTTAGATCTCCCAATTATATGATTGTATAGATTGATAACGTATACTGTATCATCGACACTATCCACTGGGGTTTTTGTAGCCTGGTTAACCACTCCCCCTTGAAATCGCAATTCCATTCATTTGTGTGGAGTCTGGACCCCTACTAATGTACCAGTGGTAATATCACTTATCTTATCTTATCTTGGGGGCCACTATATCCTCTGGGGCCCACAGGTTGAGAGCCACAGACTGCTAGATGCATTTTCTTCCTTCTTCTTATTTTGACTCTCCTAATTCCCCCCTGGCGCCCCCTAGGGCGGAGCCCATTTTGAAAACCCATTGATTGAGGCTATGGCATGCTGGCAGCATTGAAGCGTTGTCAGCTCTGATCCATAATTAATTGGTTCGGAGCAACGCACGGTCGGGCGGCTGCATTATTGATAGCTGTCCCCTCCATCGGTCGAACAAAACAAACGACTGCTGCATGGACTGATGGATGAATCAGCAAATTACTGCTCCTCAAGTGCTGAGTGATTGGGGGAAAATAGTTGAAGTGTGAGCCACTTATATGCCAAAACCCGCAACTGCTGTTGAGTTGAAATAATATTATTTAATAATGTATTTAATACATGTATTTATGAATTAATAAAATTATTTAATATTTCAAATAATATAAGCTTTAGGTCAGCCGAGACCCAAAATAGAAAGGTTTTAGCGGAGTACATGTGGAGTAGAGTTATAAAGTGTCAAGAAAACTGCTTTTCTGCAGAGAATAGAGATGACAACATTCTTCTAGACAAATAAGTACTTTTTTCTTCAAGAAGTTCAACAGACGGCAGATGCCACACATTTTCTGGTTCATTCTGACCCAAACAAATTAGAACTAGTCCAAAATAGCGTATACAAGTTGAAAAGAAAGAACCACATCACAGAATAAACGGCAGGTGGTACTTTGAAGTTTGGACATTTCCATGTGTCCTCAATTCGAAGCAAGTGATTCTTTCTAACCACCCCTAGCTGTAGCAGTGAGTTCAGGTTAACAAGGTTGATGTGTGTTGCAGAGGAAGTCACAGAGGAATCATGTGCTGCATTAAAAGCTGTGACATCGCTGCATGCGTGCTTAGAGATACAGTGTGTGATTTACATAAACCAGACTTGTCTTTCCAGACGATCGAAGGTGAACTTACAATGAACCCCTTGTCTTTCTCTCTGTCACTCTAGTACACTCTTACAGTTATTAGCCTATACATGCTATTCAAGTTTTGTTTTTCGTAATTTAATGCCCTATACGTCGTCATACTACTAGTGTCACACAAATGTAGCAAAAATAACAGTTCTACAAGCTCTAAAACCATGAGTCGCAATGTGACTGACGCATTTTGAGTTTATGGATTAGCAACAATTTGAATGCTGAAAAGTAAGATTTTGGACAGGGAAATTTCCCAATGCGTGTGTGTGGGGGGCGGGGACGGGAGTGCACGGTTAGACTGTATACTAACATGCGTGGCCGGGTAAAACTCACTCATGGCTCCTGACATGCGTGACAGGTTAAAACTAACCTGTGGCTTCCTATGAGGTTAGGTTTAGGGTTGGGTTTTGGTCAGGGTGTCGGACTCATACCTGTCGGACCGTGTGTGTGTGTGTGCTTGTGTGTGTGCGTGCGGGCGTGCGTGCGTGCGCGCGTATATGTCCCAGTGTCCATATTAGTGCAACATCACATTGAGTGAACGTACGTTGACTCTTTCTGAGTGTGTGCGTGCATGCGGCCGTGCGTGCGCGCATGTGCACGTTGCTCTGGGCAAGGGCAGCGTGACATTAGGACTCCTAATGTGTAGGAGAGCTCTAGGGATTGGGTAGGGCTATTTTCAGTGCCATCCTATTGAAGTTCAGCCCTCTCCACACCTCCATTCTTCATTACCCCAATGTGCCTGATGGAAGTGCTAGCGCTTTGGCGTCGGGCTAATACAAGGCCAACTGTTTGTTCCCGGTGAGTGACGGTGGGCACATCGTTGCTAAAGTGTCCTTGAACGGGGAAGTTAAACTCCTCAACTCGGCATTAGTCCGACAACACCGACATGTGTGGCAGTTTAAAACTAACCCGTGGCAGGTTAAAACTAAACCATGGCTTCATGTGAGGTTAGGTTAGGGTTTGGGTGTCGGACTAATGCTTGTCGGAACGGTTTTGGGTACGTCGGACCAAACGCATGCACCCCGCCGGCAGACACTGTACCTTGCAAAAGGTCTAAAGCCACAAAAAAGAAATCTTTTAAGTGTACTCCCGGATGGATGTTATAACACTGTCAAATATGCGGAATGAAATGCTGTAGAAAATGATAAGCTTCTTTATACTTCCAGAGCCTGGAGGAGATCTGGGTGAACGACGTGGCACTATAAACAAAACAAAAGATAGAAGAGCATGTTCTGCCCTGTGCATGACCCCGTAGAAGACATCAGATCTGTGGACTGAAAAAAATCCTTTAGAACACGCTATAAGTTGGAAAGGTCATACTATTACATATGTCGTTTATGTTGTTTGTCTGTAAGTATCGATTATTTTCACAGCAGTTCTTATAGGTAACCTTTTTGATCAATTGAATAATCAACAAGCACTTTAAAAATGAATATAAATTGAAATACTTTTAATAATCAACTTGAGCCCTATTTGTTTGTACAACAGCATAGCACACAACATTCTACACGCTCGCAACGTGTCACTTTGCAACACTTTGGGAGCTTGTCAATCTGCTATTTCTTTGCGATATTTTCTCTATTAAAAAAGTACACAAGCAACTTCAAGGACAGTGCATAATCTTGCTACTTCATAGGCCTACATCACTGTGCAACACACATTTTGTAAAATGATCACATACACATTTTCAAACGACTCACTGGTTCCTTTTTCCTTTGGTGGCCATGTGTATTCATCTTTTGACACTTTCATCATCTTCCAAGTCATGTTTTGAAAGCATGACACTTTGCCGTGATGCAGGCTTAAGCTGCGTTCAGACCTGAATATATATTCGCCTCGGTTCGTCCCGTTTGTACAGCACCAGATCGCGCCGTGCACGTTCCCGCAATTCTCGTCTTTGCATTGACTTTGTATGTAATCACGCCGCTCTAACCAGTCTGAACACACCTTTACACTTTGTGAACTTTACTTTATGTTTGTGAAATGTCCAACACACGGGGAAACAGCTATGCAAACCAGGCCAAGTTAATATTGAGGCTTTCTGCATGATGCACTATTAATCTAATTTAAAAAAGCATTCGAAAGAGACTATAAGATGAAGCTCAGAAAAAAGAAATTGATACCCGGAGGGAAATGCAGAAACTGTGTTCAATGACCATTGACCAGGCCTTCATTTGGCTTTGTGAAATGGTTTTCAGTCATTGAGTCAATCATTTATGCTGTCAATTACAGCAGCAACAACAACAACAAATGCTCAGGCCAAGTGGAGATTGAAGTTTTCTGCAGAATGCTGTATTTATTTCAATGAAACTGCTGCTGTCATGAAAAGGAATAGAGCGGAGAGACCGCACTCACTCACCTGTTCCAATAAATGTACTGACAACGTTCCCAGCCGAGGCCCTTCGTCAGGTTTGACAGACGCTAACGCGCTCTGCATCACTATGCCTCTCAGCCATTATATAATGCAAGGTAAACATGACATCTCGTGGCTTATTGCTTTAAAGTGACATATTGGCTTTGTTGTACAGCTGTGTTCATTCAGGTTGAGGTTGTGACAGAACACATAATTATATCTCCTCTAGGGGTGCAACAGTTAATCAAACTAATCGATTTGATGGATTATGAAAAATAATCAATTTACTAAAACCATTTACACCAAAGATTCATTCATCCCAACTGTAATCTGAGTTCCCAAAAGTTCTCACCAGCTCTACAAATCTCAACTGTGACAGCACTGATGCAAAGGTTTCACAGCTAGACTGGCAGTGGTGGAACATAACTATATAGAATATTTACTGTACTGTAAGTACAGTCTATATGCTACTTAAAGTGACATTTCACCACTAGAAGAAAGTGCAGTCATTCAATATTAATAGTATTTGTAGTAGGCCTAGATAACACTAGCACAATTTGAAATGTTCACCCTATGGCCAGAAAAATGTTCTCCTCCTTGTGGAGAGGGGGGGAGGCTGCGTGGAGGTGTGACTTGTAGTACAGGAGACCACATTTTCATGACAAATGTTGGTCACATGGAAGATGGTGTCACATTGGAACAAAAGGAAGGGAGGAACAATGAGGATGAGTAAATCATGTACGATCCTCAATGTTCTAACAGAAAGAGGAAGATTAAGGTGGAGGATGCATGGGGGGAAGAGGAGAACAGTGTAGGTTAAGGGACAGGGAGATGCTGCATGGGAGAGGATCAGAGATAGGGCAGGACAGACGGGTCTGGAGGAAATATGAAGCAGCTGTTCTGGCCTCACACTCTTGTCCCCACTTCCTTTCCTTCTATCCCTCTAAATTGGCTAGTTTGATACACCCCATGTCTGTCTGTTTAGCTGGACACTGTTATGCCGTGTGCACAGGTGTGCACGTGCATGCGTGCACGACGCACGTGCCAGAGAGAGACAGGAGGAGGAGGGTGGGGGTTGTTACAAGTTCACCTTCATCCGCCTGGAAAGACAAGTGTGGTGACTGTAGTTTAATAAATCATTTCTACGGGTGCAGCAATGTCACGACTTCCTCTGCAACTCACATCAACATTGTTAAAGGATAATTCCATGCTAGAAGGCTTTTATTTGTAGTTGTTACGCCCCCACCAAAGAGGTCCAGGTGTTATTTTGTGCAAAAGTGCATTATTGGCTATTTCCCCTACCAAGCCCTCAATGAATTGCATTGAATTGAATGGGGCATTGGGGTGTTTCTATGGAACTAAGCGAATTAGCACAAAAACCCAACCCCCATTGAGGACTTATATTACGGGAAATAGCCAATAATGCACTTTTGCACAAAATAACACCTCTTTGGTGGGGACGTAACAACTACAAATAATGGTAAGAAAGCCTTCTAGCATGGAATTCTCCTTTAACCTGAAGCCGCTTACACAAGGGTTGTTTAGGGAACAGCTCGCCTCAATTTGAGGAGATATGGGAAGGTATTCTTTTTTGGAATTTGGTTAGGGCTGTCCAGATAATGTGTTTAAATTATTTGTCTAGCAGACTGGGACCATGCTGTAGAATAGATTATCATTTCTGTCTTTAAACTGTTCACCTCATTTGCTGTTTTATGTCGTGACATGAGGACATAATTAAGCCTGGACAAAAACTACTGCCAACTCAGTCCAGCCTTTTACTGAGCCTTGAGTCTTGTCTAACTAAATTGATTTCCTTTATTTCCATTTGCAGGTACAAGGACAATTGTTCCGTACCTGGTCCTCTGACCAAATCTTAGCGCTATGCAGTGAGTCTTGTTAATTCAAGGGACAAAAATAAAGGCCAGTCCAACTCCTTGCAACCATTATCCCCAAATGGCACCGGTCTGCAACTGGACAGTCCAGACCTTACTGTAATTTCTTGCAACTGCGGTTGCATTGAAAATTGTGACTAGTTGCATTGGTGTGGACTGTGCTTGAGTCTTAAGTGTTTGTGTTCAGTCAGTGCAACTTGTAAAATAGCAATTGCGTATACTGTAAGATGGAGACATTATTACTTAATTAGTAAATTACCACCTGAAAATAAGACGTGTACACACAGCATAACAAGAGCATAACATACTGTATGGTTTATTCCCAGCCAATTTAGAGGGATAGAAGGAAAGGAAGTGGGGAGTGTGAGGAGGCCAGAACAGCTGCTTCATATTTCCTCCTGTCTGATCCTCCCCATGCATCTTCCTCTCCAAGAAGTGCAACACAGCTATTGCAATAGAAATAACAGATTTAATTTAATTCATTATGATCGACAATTAATTGGTTGGGGGGACTAAGCATCCACCAGAGGTCCACCGTCGCTGCACTTAAACCCTGACTTGGTAAACTGGAGCTGAGTTGTCTGTGTCCTTGGACCACTTTTTTCCATCCAGACCAAATCTCGTTGCCATACGGGCATACCAGTCGGATCGACGGTTCTGGACAACCACCTATCCGAGCGAGTCGACTGCGGGCACTGCATGATTTGTTTTGACATACAAGCCGGTTTCCACCCAACAACATTCCACAGTGTGATTATTACTGCGCTTAGTCAAATAGGGTGCTGCACCATACAGGTGCATAGAGCCAATGGAGGTACCTAAGTAAGTAGGTCAGTTGAGTTATGTTTAATGTCAACCCAATCCCCAGAGAAGAAACCTATACCGTCATAAACCTAATTTATGCTCCGTGGCACGGCGGTGTCACGTGTCAAAAAAATAGCCGACCTACAAGCTCATAACACTTCATCATCATCTTGTAACATTGTTTTGTGTTGGCACAGTCCTTGAAGGAACATGCCCCACCAATATTTCACTGCCTTTAGTTTTGTGTGACTTAGTGACAGAAACCCCTCTTGATTCTTGATTCGAGAGGTGCTGGCGAGCAATTAAGACACTATGAGCAAGTGCCCGCACCGAACAGTGCAAAGCTTGAGAGTCAGCAGCGTGCCATTCAAGTTGCACAGGCACAGAATAGTACAGCATTATATGTTCTCAGTTATAATGTACTATGAATGAAATGAAAAGAATCTAGGATTGAGTCGAGATGCATGGCCCTCATCTAAACCACATGGTCACATGGAGTGGTCACCCACTAAAACTAATTTCACACTGTGATGCACTTAATTGTTAGAAAATGGTAAACACAGTTAAACACAACTACAACACAGTTGGCATCATTTGGACACACAACAGCTCAAAACTGATCACACAGAATCATAATGCCTGAGCAGCTGGATAAACTAAATAAATAAAAATAAAAATGTAATACATAGAGGTATATGTTTTAAGTGTATCCTCTAATTTTAATATATTAAAGTCTAACTCCTGTTGCTATGATTAGGTAATGTAATGGTGATATAAAAAAAACACGGACAAAACAAACTCTTTATTGTCAATGATAAAATGACGTAATTTTCCCTTCCTTGTCAATCATCATCATCGGTTTAAAGTCCGCTTTCCAGGCACTGCTGGGTTGGACTTGACTCTCGATATGGCTTTCCTCCATAGGAAAAGTCCATGGCCACCTCGTGATCGATGCCGAGCGCTTTCATGTCAGCCAACACGGTCGTCTGCCAGGTCTTCTTAGGCCGGCCACTGGGTCTTGTCAATCTAAGTCAATCGACATTACTTTCTTCACCAAATCGTTTTCTTCCTTCCTTATACTACGTGTCCGTACCATCGCAGTCTGCCTCTCCTCAACACATCCACTATGGCCTCCACTCCCATCCTCTGTCCCAGCTCTGCACTGGTCTTTCTGTCCCTCAGTGACACACCACACATCCATCTAATCATCCTCATCTCTGCTTCTCTTCATGCTCCACCTGAAGAGAAGCTTAACAGAGCAGAGATGAGGCAATGGCGTTTTTAATGTTTGTTTAACAAACAAAAAAACCTGCCCCTCAAAAACACATTTGACTCTCGTTGACCAACCTGGTGTACAGAGGAGGAGGTTACAGCTAAATCATGATTATTCTAGAGAATACTTTTCAATTATTGTAATCAAACAAAATCGCAAAAGTTCACACGTTCTGCACACTGTGTTCAGTGTATTGGACACAGAGTTTGAAGCTATACTGCATCAGATATTAAGTGTCCTTGAGCAAGACGCTGAACTCCAGGTTGTTGCATGGTTAGCTATGTCGGTGTGTGAATGTAATGCACATTGTAAAGCGTTGATGAAGGCGCTATATGCATGCTCCATTAAACATTTCAGGCTGTGTAGAATAACATTATCTAACATTGTTAGATACAGTAATATCCAATTCCATTACAATAAAGAATGAAATGTATTACACTACTACATCGTATAGGCTAACTCTTTGAATTCCGTTACTCAAAAAATGACAGAACGAAAGAAAGAAAGAAAAATAAAGAATCGTTTTAACTTCCAAATCCTAGTCATCCTGTCAAATGGAACAGAACTGCCCCCTTTGTTGTGTACACAATCTGAGTTACAGACCCATAAGGGTCCATTTGTTTCCCAATTATCATTGATTTATGTGGAGACCCCCTGAAACCCCAGACCCCACATTGAGATCCAATGCTTTAATTAAATGACAGCTCTGTTGCTTTCCAATTACCAAGAACGACTCATGCAGATGCAAGATGAATAGATAAATTCTCCTCTGACTTTACCACACAAGAGGTCATATAATGGGACTAGAGTCAAGAATTTACCACATCATGTGAGAGAAGGATAAAAACAATAGGGTCCTAGGAAAGATTTTCATCAAACAAAATGGCTTCATTTGAAACCAGACTTTGAACAGGAACTATCTTTTCCTCTCCGACCTTTTCTGTGGCCTTATTCTAAAAACAAAGTAATTGTGGCTCATCTCACTGGGCACCTTATAACCGCAGTTACTGTGGAGAAAGCGGAAGACTGAGCCCACTCATTGTCTTACATTATTAATCTGCATTCCGCAAAGCACACAGTCGCAGAAAAAAAAATAACATCACGTCAACATCGTAAACAATGTGGCTGCAACTTGCATCCATTTCCCTTAATGCGAGGCAGCTGTGTGTCCTACAGTGAATCCAGGCAAATAACAAAAACAGCAGGTCAAACTGCATGTGACACGAACTGTGAGTTCCTGCCCACGACCGAGGGCACCTTAGGACAGCCAGAGCATTACCTATTCAACACACAACTCAGAGAATGTTGTGGGGACTTGGTGGGCCCCATTAATCACTGCGATAGGGTTGGTCTCGTCTCCCCGATGTTATTTGATGTCCATCTCCCTCTCGCTCGCTCCCATATTCGTCCTCTTTGTCTGCTGTACTGTGCTAAGAGGGTTGCAATGTGACAATGAGCAGGGAGCTTGTACACAAGCTATTTTAGCTGCATGACATGGTGCACATCCGACTATAAATTAGGCAGTACACACACTAGTAAAGACATTCATAAAATAATAGAGGTAATTTGGTGACTAATCAATTAGTGGATTTAATAAACAATAGTTGATAGACTAGTGTTTTATTTTTTTTCCCCATGCATAACTCTTGTAAACTCTGCATAAAACCCTTTAATTCTGCCAGATAAGAAACAAATTTCAATATCCAGTAGCCATTGTGACGTCATTGTTGAGTTGTCACACACACACACACACACACACACACACACACACGCACACGCACACTTGCACGCACACGCACACACACGCACACACACACACACACACACACACACACACACACACACACACACACACACACACACACACACGCACACGCACACGCACACTTGCACGCACACGCACACACACGCACACGCACACGCACACACACACACACACACACACACACATGCTGTTGTAGTGTTTATTGTGCATGACTGCCATTAAGATAACCCTGGGAAACTGTTCTAGCTGTCATAATAGAACGGACAGCTTTTTTTTCACTGACCGATCGAGTGTCACATCGTTTGAAAATACCTGCCACAAACAGCCAGCTATAATCTGTACAAAAGAGCTTTTGCATTCAGTACACATTTTCTGGTGTGATATAGCCTGGATACATGTTTAAAATGTTTTAAAATGATTAAGCTGCAGCAGTGGGCAGTATAATTAAGTACATTTTACTGTCTGTACTTAAATATTCAGTGATTTCACTTAATTCAAATATCACTTATTTTTTTGTTTTGTTGTGATAATCCTCACTGCTATAGAGTGTGCTGACCATAAGGAGTTCCTCCCTGTCCCCAATTAACCCCTGGGGGTCAAAAAACCTTGGATTTCGTTTTTGGCTAGGTGGCCCAGCCTTCATTCAATCAGGATAGACAGGGGCCTTCTGCCAATCATGATCGAGGGGGGCGGTCCTTGGTGTGTGTGCTGTTGGCCTGTCGTGTCCACCCCACTGTAGTGCGTGCATGTGCACATCTTGTTAACGGGGCGGACCGGGTTTGTTTCCAAATCACTCAAATCACTGAATGCTCCTTTAAAGGACCACCCATTTTCAACCCATCTTCTATTAGTCCTCACTAATGTTAATTATAATATGGTGCCATTTTTGTCTATAGGTCTGTGGGTAGTAAGGCTGTGGGTAGTTAAGAAACCCACCTACACATTCATGTCACTGGAGAAATGTAATAATAACAATACATTCACATAAATTAAACTATAAAACATTGCTTAGCAAAATGCAAGCTCACCATTCGGCAGTCGGCACCATTCACCAGATCGGCAATGTTTGCCGAAGAGATTTGATGTAGTAGAAGCCAGGGAAAAAGGACCCAGTGTAGAGTGTGTGTGTGTGTGTGGGTGTGGGTGTGGGTGTGTGTGGGGGGTTTAAGTGGTTCAACTCCTGGATATGTCCCAGGATTTTCTTTCCTTATCAGAACCCTCAAGGGATTAAAATGAAGAGCACAAGGCAAACGAAAGGAGGTCTGCACTTCTGGCTCGGTTTTCGTTGAGACAATTTAAAATGTTCTTTAAGCTCTTAAGTTCTTTCAACTTTATAAGTTAGTAGGATGGATGAAAATGTGGCAAAAATGTGGGCACGCAAGCACACACACCAGCTGCTAGGGATCTAGACGAAATGGGCAAATAGACCCCATGGCCAGTCATTTGGGATCAATATAAGGAGTAAGAGGGACAAATGCCACGAACTGTGAACTGTGTACTGTATACTTTTATTATGTAGTGATGTCCAAGTGTTTTCTGTTTTGCCTTGTTGTTGTTTGCCTGTCTTGTCTCACCGTGAGTTCTTCACCTGTGTCCTGTTAGTCTCCCAGCCAATCCCTGGGTTGATTGTTAGTTCTGTTCATCTGTGTATTGTTACCCCTGTGTCTACTTACTGTAAACCCTCAGTTCTGTTCCCTGCTAGTATATAGTTTATGGCACGGTGTGTTCTTCCTTACATGTATGTCCTGTGTCCAGTTTGATAATAAATCATCATTGAACTTCAGCTTAACCTGTGTTCTGCACTTGGCTGGCTGATGTTCTGATTACCAGCCAGGCACCCTGGCTGGTAATCCAGTCTGGCAGTGTGCCGCGGGCTCGACTCCCGATCCCGACGGCCTATACTGCATGTCACCCCCCATCTCTCTCCCCATTTCCTGTTAGCCTACTGTCTATCCCTCCATAAAAAATATAAAATAAAGGCGAAAGCCACAAAAAAAGGCTATATTATATTTAGTCCATAGACTCCGGACTTGTCCTTTAAGAAACTTAGCAGATTCATGCGCTACATCAAGGCTTTTATTTGGGTAAGCCCTAAAATTATGATGCAGGGAATTATTTGGGTTAATTCTGATTCCGGTTTTGGAGTTCCGGCCTAATGACATAAGTTGACATAAGTTATCACCCGCTCCCGACAGGATCATAAACCTGAAAGGGTAAATGGTGCATTTATATAGCGCCTTTATCCAAGGCGCTTTACATACCGGTAGATTGTGCATTACATTCACTCATTCACACACACGTTCACACACCGATCCTGGGGAAACCTTGCAAGGCACCAACCTGCACATCAGGAGCAATTAGGGGTTCAGTGTCTTGCTCAAGGACACTTTGACACTAACTCTGGGGGAGCCCGGGTTCGAACTGGGAACCTTTTGATTTCCATCTGGTCACTCTACCACTGAGCCACTGCCGACCCCAAATGAATCCCAGGCTATATATGGTAGTACTGTGAGCATGGTGGTTTATGGTTGTTTTGTTGTGTCTAGTAGAGGAAATGACACCAGGAATAGAAGCACCTTCATATTAATAAGAATTAGCTTCCAGCCTCGATCTCTTCATGCCTCTGCTTTTTCAAATGTTTGAGAAGCCCTACTTCCTCAGAAGTAGGGCAAATCAGTCGACTGAAGCCCAGCGGCAGGTTATTCACCACAGTCCACAGGGTATCAGAACCCCAGACGAAGCTCAACCAAGCACAGATTCACCAATGGACATGAGTCCAGAGCCCATCCAGCCACAGACAGCAGTAGAGAGGAAGATGAATGGACGGAAGCCTCAAATCTTGTGGCCTAAATCCTGCCAGAAAAAGGAGTGGGAAAACACCAACACAGACCTCGTCCATCTTCTAGAAGGTCTGAAAGGGTGCGTGGAAAGAAAACTGGACAAGATCGGAGAGATCATCTACAGCTATGGAGCAGAGAGTTTTGGAGTGAAGAGTGAGAACCTTAGGACCCAGAAGGAACCATCAGCCCCTCTCAAGTCTAGGAGACAACAAGAGATTGAGAGACTTGTGAAAGAAAGAAGGTGCCTGAGAAAACAGTGGAAGAGGGCCACAGAAGTGGAAAGGAAAGGAATTGAGGAACTACAAGGCGACATCAAGCAGCGTCTTGCAACACTGCGAAGAGCAGAATGCTTGAGAAAGCAACACAAGAAGAAAGAGCGAACGAGGACTGCCTTCTACAGAGATCCCTACAAGTTCGTCAAAGACCTCTTTGTCAAGGAGAAAAATGGGACCCTCAAAGTACCCATACGGGAACTAGAGGAGCACCTGAGGAAGACCTACTCCGACAACCAGAGACATGTGCCATTCAGCATTCCGGATGACATGCCACCAATCCATCCACCTGAGCACCAGCTAGAAACAAGGCCCCCGACATGGAGCGAAGTTGAGAGGACAGTGAAGCGGGCAAGAACAGCGTCAGCCCCTGGTCCCAACGGTGTCCCATATAGGCTCTATAAGAACTGCCCGGGTGTCTTGAAGTACCTCTGGAAGCTGATGAAAGTGGCATGGGAAAAAGGAATCATACCAAAGGCATGGCGACGGGCAGGAGGGATCCTGATTCCCAAAGAGAAGAATTCCTCAACCATCGACCAGTTCCGCCAGATCAGTCTGCTGAATGTGGAAGGAAAGCTCTTCTTCAGTGTCGTGGCCCAGAGGCTCTCAATATTCCTGCAGAAGAACAACTTTGTCGACACCTCAGTGCAGAAGGCAGGGATTAGTGGATTCTCAGGATGCCTGGAACACACAAATGTCATCTGGCACCAGATACAGATGGCCAAGAAGGAGAAGAAAGATCTGCATGTGGTTTTCTTAGATCTTGCCAACGCCTTCGGGTCAGTGCCTCATGAGATTTTATGGACAGCATTCAACTTCTTTCAAGTCCCAGAGGGCATCACAAGGCTGGTCAAAGCCTACTTCCAGGACCTCCAGTTCTGCGTTACATCACAGACCAGTACAACTGCCTGGCAGCACCTCGAAGTAGGCATAATGGCGGGCTGCACCATCTCTCCACTGGCTTTTACCATGGCAATGGAGCTTATTATTCGAGCATCCCGATGGGTGGTTGGAGGGGAACGGCTAAAGAGTGGCCTGCGTCTTCCTCCAATCAGGGCGTATATGGATGACATGACGACGATAACAACAACAAACGCATGCACCAAACGCCTGCTGGATAAACTCCAGGGAAACATCAAATGGGCACGAATGGAGATCAAACCCAGTAAATCCCGAAGTATCTCCATTGTCAAAGGCCGGCTTGCCAATGAGAGGTTCCACGTCAACAACGAGCCAATACCAACAGTTCTGGAGAAACCTATCAAAAGCCTTGGCCGCTGGTATAGCGCAGAACTCAAAGACTCGAAGCAGGTGGAACAACTCAAGCAGGATACCATCAGTGGCCTCAAGCAGATCAACAACACTGCTCTCCCTGGGAAGCTGAAGCTGTGGTGCTTTCAGTTTGGTCTGCTGCCCCGTCTCATGTGGCCAATGTCCATCTATGAGGTCACTCTATCCCATGCCAATCGGCTGGAGAGACTGGTGAATGTACAAGTGAGGAAGTGGCTTGGACTACCGAGAGGCCTTAGCAGCATAGGCCTGTATGGGAATGGAGCCCTCTCCCTACCAATCTCAAGCCTGGTGGAGGAGTACAAATGTGCAAAATCAAGGGTGGAAATGACTCTCACAGAATCCCGGGATCCATTCGTCCGAGGTGCTGCTCCAACCCTAGCAACAGGGAGGAAATGGAAGCCATCTGCAGCAGTTGCAGTGGCAAAGACCGCCCTCAGACACCGGGATATAGTGGGGCATGTCCAACACGGCAGAGGGGGCCTTGGCTTGGAAGCATCCACACCCACATGGCAAAAGGCTACTCCAACTGAACGGCGGCACATGGTGGTGGAGGAGGTGCGCCACCAGGAGGAAGCAGCCAGGTGTGCCAAGGCAGTCTCCCAGGCCCAGCAAGGCCGCTGGATGAAGTGGGATGGCGTGGAGAGGAGGAAAATCACATGGAACGAGCTGTGGAGCATGGAGTCTAGTAGGCTGAGTTTCATCATTAGAGCCACATATGATGTCCTGCCCTCTCCAACCAACCTACATCTTTGGTATGGAGAGGACCCAGCCTGTCTCCAGTGTGCAGCCCCAGCAAACCTCAAACACATCTTGGTGGGTTGTAAGACCAGTCTAACTCAAGGAAGATACACCTGGCGCCACAACCAAGTGCTAAAGTGCTTGGCTGCCGAACTTGAGAACAAGAGGGCAACCACCAATGCCATGCCTCTAAATGCCCAGTCTACCTTCCCACAGAAAACCTTCATCCGGGAAGGGGAGAAACGGCGGACCAAGCCAGCTCCTCCAAACTCAGGCCCACTGAGTGCAGCCCGGGATTGGGAAATGCGGACAGACCTCACCCAGAGACTCACCTTCCCACCCGAAATTGCAGCGACCAACCTGCGCCCAGACCTGGTCCTCTGGTCCAAATCCTGTCGGCGTGTCTTCATCGTTGAGCTAACAGTCCCATGGGAGGATAACATCGATGAGGCATTCGAGCGGAAGAAACTGCGGTATGCCAACTTAGCAGCTGAAGCAGAGGGGCGGGGCTGGAACGTGAAGGTGTGGCCCGTGGAGGTGGGCTGCAGAGGCTTTGTAGCCAGTTCCACCACAAGGCTCCTGAAGGAAGTAGGGATCAGAGGTCAGGCCCAACGGAAGGCAATCAAAGAACTTTCAACTGCGGCAGAACGGAGCAGTCACTGGTTGTGGCTGAAACGTAGAGACGCAACATGGGCTTCCAGATGACCACGTGGTGCCACCATGCGACATACACCCAGGTCTGATCAACCTGTGGTGGGCCAACCTCGGCAGAGGGTGTCTTGTGATAAGAGGCCGAAACACCCAATGAGGTCGGGGCACACAACTGAAGATGTGTCGTATGGTGGCACCACGCGATCATTGACAATTCCACCCCACCCAAGAAGTCATCTCCAATCCAGTCAATTGTTGTGCTGAATATTTAGGGATATCTAACATCTAGTCCTATTAAGAATCCGTCTGATGTATTTTCATGTCGCTTCCATGTGGCTTCCATTGAAAATGGAAGCCACAGCCAGTGTGAACACAGCGTTAGTGTTAATTCAACTCAACAAATATTATACAGTCTTTGGAGCTCAGCTGAACATAATTTACATTCTAACTTTCTTTTGAACTTCCTTTTAAGCAGCACCACAGTCATTCATCACTAGAGAGACAGCTGGTGTTCACCCATCGCTGACCCGCTGCACCTGGGAATAAATGAGCTTTTATATTTAGACAGACAATGGGACCATTACCATACTAATGACTAAATACACCCAGCACAGCAATAATGTACACATGCACACGCAATAACACCCCCAGAGGCCAGCCAATACATGCACCCGAACTCTCTCTCTCACAGTGTCACGCACACACGCACACACGCACGCACGCACGCTCTTTTTAAACATGAGATGAGACATTATGCAACAAAATTATGTTTGGCAACGCTCAGAGACCAACAGCAATAAATAAGACGAGGCAAACAAGACGAGTAAACAAGATAATATAATGACGATCTAGCGAGAAAAAGAGAGAGTCACAGAGACAGAGTAGAGAGTAGCTCTTGGATGAGGCAGGTTAACAGTGACAGTGATGATATTGCAGCATGGAAAAACAAATGAACAGTACTACTTCTTTGTATATTAGTTTTCCTGAGTCCCATCGAAGGTTCAGGGGGGACTCAACCTTTTCTGCCCACCTCTGGATCCTGGTATACCACAGCCTGTTCCCTGTTGGGTCTCGTTTGCCTGTCCCTGTGTTTGACCCTTGCCTGCCTAACCTATAGCTTCTCTATGAATATTAGTCATCATGCAGTGTTTGAAGCTACTGTGTCTCTAGCCGTCTGCACTTAATTGGGTCCTTTCCCTGTGTTTTTGTTAGCCTGTTGTTAGCATTCTCCGGTCTGTGACAAATACTGTCTACACAAGTCTACTGTATGCAGGCCAACAGAGATGTGGTGTATTCCTCTAAAGTCTGCATGCCCGCTATGTGTGAGGCTGTGTTTGGACAGTTTTAATAGCAGTCCTTGTTCTACACAGGTTCGATTTGTTAGGATTGAGGCCGCACAAAGTTATCGTTCTATGAATGCATGGAATCTCTGTCTGTGTGTGTCCGTGTGACTTTCCCCCGCAAATGTTGAGAACCATCAACTTTAAACTTGCCATGTGTATCGCCTCAAGGACCAAAGTGAGTGCACTGCCAAGTGGGAAGTCAACAATATAAAACCACAAATCTCATATGACCCTGTTTGTCATCAATATGACGTCAAAGTGTCCCGTCACGGCACGTTGTAGGCACTGCAGCGCATGAAATCTGCATGTGTGAAGCGTTGGGTTCTTTGGCAGCCATTTTGGCTTGTAGTTTTCTTTCAGTGAGTCAACAGTCCAATGCAAGTCAAAGGTACTACACAAGGAAAGCAATACCCCACAAGGTCACATCAGGGAAATGGTTCAGCTTGGGTTTCATATAGGCGTTGTATGACTCTGGCCTAGATTGGCTATATTCACCGTATTCACAGTATGAAGCTTGACTCGTCTCCCTCTGCCAACCTTGCAGAGTTGAATTCAGCACTTCGTGCCAATTTGTATGGACTTACAAGCAAATAATGGTATCATAAAGTTGAAAGTATACGGGGTAGTCAACACAACGGGGGTGGTGCCCTTTCTCTACACTGACTTCAAAACTAAAATAATGATGGCAGCAGGACTTTGAGAAAGAGGGCAGATTTGACCAGAGGCTCTCCAGCACGACGAGGAAAGGAATAGTAACTTTACAACTGTTTTTGGATCAGCCCTTAGAGATCTGAGGGGCACTGAGCGCCCTGTCCCGTATTTTACCGGCGAGGCTATACTTCAAACGTTTCATGGTATTCACTCGCTTGAGGTCAGAAGAACAGTGACACAGTGACACTTGGTGGTGCCGTGCATGGCATATGGTTTCCTCTGCCGTATGAATGGTTGAATGAAATGCGCAATTGTGTGTGTATGTTATTTTTTATATATATAATTCTCTTATGTCCTTGTTTCCTGTTGGTTTAGGACGGTGTTTAGCCATGTTTCTCGTTAGTCTGTAACTCCCCAGGTGTTGTGTACTGTATCTGATGTTGTAGTAGTGTTCTTTTGCCTTTCAGTCGGCCCTTGTATAGCTCTTACCTGTCTTGTCTAATTATTTGTTAGCCCTGCTCACCTATGTCCTGTTTGCCACAGCCTGTCCTGTGTTGATCCTTATTTTGAGTTCACCTGCGTCTAGTTAGTTCCCTGTCTATTTTTATACCCCTCTGTTTCAGTGTGTGTCCGGCAGTCCATAAAACTTAGATGTGATTTCTGTTTTCTGTGTTAGTGCTTATACCTCCTTTGTAACCGGCTTTGGTTTAATTGAAATACCTGTGGGTCCTGCAGCTTACCATTCACCCTGATAACCACCAAGCATACTAGACTAGACATAAGTAGACTATACTTTTACTTAAGTAAGAAATGTGAACACCTCATTATGAAACAGAAATGTTCAAGGACATCCAAAGTACAGGCAGTACACCCAATATTTGTCATGATGTATTCTAAGTAGCTGCCGATCAGTGGTAGGCTTTCTATATTATATTCATGAAGCCTGCAAAAGGAGAGAGAGAGAGAGAGAGAGAGAGACTGAAAAACAATGACGGGAGGAGGAGGATGAAAAGTGTGGGATGAGAGAGAGAGAGAGAAATATGCAGAAAGAAATACAGAGTTAAGTAAGGTTATTATAAGACAAAGTGGAGGGAACGAGAATGCACCGAAGGATGGATATGTGGATATGGGAAAGACAGGAAGAGAATCAGTGAATACAGCAAAGATGTTAGAGAGAGAGAGAGAGAGAGAGAGAGAGAGAGAGAGAGAGAGAGAGAGATGGAAGGCAGAAATAAATAGTATAATACCAGAAAGAGATTGCAATGAATGAAGGATGTATATGGGAAACAGTGAATACATATAGTGAAACAGAGAGAGAGAGAGAGAGACTTGTTGAGAGCTTATCATATACAAACACACGATGAAGGCCAAACACACATTGTCTGTGTTAAATCATCTGACTGGCACAGACTAACGAGAGACGTATAATGAGAGAGAGAGAGAGAGAGAGAGAGAGAGAGAGAGAGAGAGAGAGAGAGAGAGAGAGAGAGAGAGAGAGAGAGAGAGAGAGAGAGAGAGAGAGAGAGAGAGAGAGACTTTACTGTTGAATAAAGCTGAGAGCAATACATGACTGGTAGTAATAGTAATCATAGTAGTAGTAGTAATAGTAGCCATATGCATGTAGTAGTAGTAGTATAGCAAGATAAGATAAACCTGTATTGATCCCTGGAGGGGAATACAATAAATGTACAGTCTACATTCAATAATATGTACTGTATTCAGATATTATATGAATGAGTATAGCCTACTCCTACTGCATTAATGAATATAACTATGGAACTGTGAGATTAACCAATCTCCATAAAAGTTATAATGAACTGTCTTGTCTTCTCTTGTCTTGTCACACAACAAGGTTTTAATCCAGACTTGGTATATAGGAAAATCTCACAATGACTTGTTGTTGTGTGGATTTACAACCACCAGGAGGCGTACCACTGTGAGTGCTCTAACTATAAAGTTTTCTCTGAAACTTTTATGCAACTATTAAACTGACAGCGAGCACAGGTGTGCAGTGGAAGGTAAATTGAGTTTACTTCTCCTGTAGGTCAGAGGCCTGTGATTACATACAGCTGTCACATGAGGAGACATACAGCTGTCATCCGCTAGCCTATTCCGGCCGCCTGTCAATGTTGAACAATGGGATATGGGACCATATGTGTTTTTCTCCTTGATAACAGTCAGAGCCCTTTGTTAGATGAACATGGACCCATAACACCAGAGAACCAATATATTATTAGCATAGTAATGACTATACAGCCACACATCAAGGGGAGCTAGTTTTGAAGGGAATTTCATAATAAGTATACTTATTACACCATCTACATACACGCGCACGCACTCATGCACGCACACACACAGAGTTTGGGGGTTTACAGAGGTCTAATTCATCACAGTGTGAAATTGTACCCTGGGGTATAACGATGTAATGGATCAGGTGGTTCATCTTAGTATTATTAGACTAGTAGCACGACTCCACCAAACTCACCGGCATTATTGGCAACGACAAGCATATACAGCTATACAGGAGCACCAAACTATCATGTGGGGGAGTCTTCAAGTGGATAAATGAGGATTTAAAACAGGAAATATTACATAGGCCTGGGCTGGCTTAGCGGTCAGGCAACAGACCCGTGTTGCGGGTTCGAGTCCCGATCCTGACTAACTTTGCTGTGTGTCTTCCCCCCCATCTCTCTCCCTGTTTCCTGTCATGGTACTGCATATCAATCAATAAAGGCAAAGGCATATTTGTTTTGATTGATTGAGAAAGCACATTTATCCGAAAGGATAGCACCGAAAAAAGACCTTGCGGTCTCGTTTCCATTCGGGTCCCAATGCATTCATTCACAATACAATGATGACAGTAATTGAAGATATCTCAAAAAATATGAAGATTATTTACAGGTGTAAGTACCAATAAATATAAATATATCCGTATATATATTCGTATATATCCCTATATCGGTATAGGGAGGTTGGGCAGTCATCTTCTCTCCTTTTGACCCGCTGACATTGCTAGATGATTTTTCAGACCGGTTTTAAAGGAAGCCAGTGATTTGTTTGTTTTGAGGGAAGGGGGCAGGGCATTCCAAACCTGAGTGGCAGTGCTGTGGAAAGTGAATTTACCCATATTTGTTCTATATGTGGGTGGCACACTTGTCAGGTGAAACAAACGCTGTGTCCATTGTGCGATCCGCTGCAGTGTGTGCATTTGGGTATAAGTGAAATATATCGGTCAAACAAACACAATAAAAGCACCCCATCGCGCCAGCTAACTCTGGAGGCTGGAGCAATCTGTATTATTCTAAAACCGTTTTAATAAACAGGGTTAATAATATGACATATGGTATTAGTGTTATTTCTTCATTCAGAGCATGCCAACAGCCAACACATTACACAGCGTAAGAGAGGTGATGGAGCAATCGGTGTAAATGTATGACAGCTATAATTTCAATAAACATGGTTATGACATGGCGTTGTAGACACTACGTGTAAGTGTAGGTTCTGGTAGAAAGGGCTGCGACAGCAACCAGGTTTATGTATCGAGCACTGATCCATTTCCGGTTCTCAACAGGCCCACCTGTCCATTCAAACTCTAGACGAGCCTGCCCCAAAGTTATTAGTGCAGGCGTGCCCGGCTGCACTAAGGCATGAAAATTAAGGCCCGGCTCTACCTGGGCCCTCATTAAACCTTGTAGTCTACCACCCTTAGATCTCCATATACTGTATGGAGCTGACCTGTTTTGACATTCCATATGTTGATCTGACCTAATCAAACCCTGTACACTCAAGATATGCTCCTTATATGGCCAGTACAGAATTCCGCCCTTCAGGGCGAGGTATAGCTTCTTGCCCCCAGGCGTCTTACTGGTATTAATTCTTATATATAGGCTACCTCTGTGCATTACATTATACAGTACAATAATAACTTCTCATAGACCCTGTGTATCTCGCCCAACATCCTCTCCTTGAGTGTTTGCCTTTAAAATATGGAACACAGACAGGCTGGCCTACATTATTTAGCTGACAGAGTTCAAAAGTATCTCTCCATGTCCATATTAACAATATATGAGAAGCTTTGTCAAGAAACGACACTGAAGAGTTTACAGCGGTATTACAGAGTAAAATCACCTAACTCATGCATAAAAAGGGACCCAACGGGACCAATTTGGGTGTAAATTTAGTGTCTATACACGGGTGAGTTGATTTGAAACTTATGTTAGAATAATATACAGAATGTGTTTGTTTGCAAAAGAGCACATGGAGGACAAGACGGAATATAGTTGCTGTGTTTATTTTTGGTGGAGTGTCGGCAGGCTATGCCTCAGAGTAATAAATTAAAGATTTTTGTGAGTTCACATTGTGCAGTTAGTCCAGCGGACTACCCCAATTAGAAAGCTATACAGAAGACACACACAGGTTTGTATTTCCACACAAATTAAAACTCACAGCCAAATGTATATATGCTTCTCTATGACCTCTTGCACAGCTACACCAAAATTGCTGTATGGCAAGTGGTTGTGAATCGCAATGTTGTGTAGGCCTACACAACAGAACCAAGTTTGATTTGTGTGTTTCTTCTGATGTCTGCGTTTCTTCTTATGCCTTAACCAACTTAAGTTAAACCCCATATACTTCGTTGACAGCTGTCCCTCAGGGCTCTATATTAGACTAGTTTATAGTTATAGTTTACTAGTTTATTTATTTTTTATAAAGATTTATTTATTGAAAATGTAGACATTTACAACAATTACAGAATCATGATTTTTTTTTTTTTTTTTAAACAAGACAAGACAAGACAAACTCAAAATACAAAAAACAGTAAAAACAAACCCCCCCACACCCACCCCCCACCCCAACCCTAGAAAGGAAAACTACACAGCTCTCTCACTCTATTGTGCACAGCACCTCTTGATAGCATAAAAATAACAATATAGATAAAACAAAATCAACCAGAAGGAGATTCCCTCCCCTTTTCTCTGAACAGAACTTTTTTCAGCGATCCGATATTTATATTTGTAATACACGTTTATGCCATATCACAATAGAGGATATGCGCATGCTTAAAGTGAATGGCCCATCGAGTGGCAAAGCAACATGCAAAGTGAGTTTAACATTGTTTAATGTCGTTTAATGCAATCAGATAGGACTTTTTTGTTTGGATATATTGGCTGTCAAGGCCAGAAAGTAGTTTTTTGACACTCAGTAGGCGTTCCTGCATAACTTCCTGGTTTGGTGATGTCACGCGCATACCCTCTATAGTATACAATATCCAAAATCACAGACAGTATATCCACTCTAATATCATATGGCTATAATATTGATGCTAGGGAAGTCCCGATCACGTTTTTTTGCTCGAGATCCGATTCCGATCATTTGAAAATGATGTGATCTGCCCCGATTTCTGATCACGTGATCGGATCGGGACAACCCTACTCACAACAGTTCATGGTTTCAAACTTGGTGCTAGTATCGTCATCATAATAATAATAATAAGGGTAATAATAATAATAATAATAATATCTCAAATGTATATAGTAATGCTATAAAAAATTGTATTTTCTAAATACCCAAAGTGCTTTACATAAAACACTAGGAACAGACTATTCAAGAACACAAAAACAAAGCGGGCGGCTGTGGCTCAGGAGGTAGAGCAGGTCGTCCAATGACCCCAGGGTCGGCGGTTCGAATCCCGGCTCCTCCTGTCCACATGTCGAAGTGTCCTTAGGCAAGACACTGAACCCCACGTTGCCTCCAATGAGTTGGTCGATGTGAGCTCGCCACCATTGGTGTGTGAATGTGGGAAGTGAGGATGCTGACGTCGACTGTTCGCCGCTTCACCTCCCAATGTATGAATGATTGAACCATTGTAAAGCGCTTTGAGCACTTGGAAAAACGCTATAAAAAATGCAATTAATTATTATTAAAGCAAAACAAGTACAATATCAGTGCTAGGTTAAAAATGTAAAAGGATAAACAAGGGATGGGGGGGGACTTCTTAACCAAACCTCTGCTAGGGAAAGCTATCTTGAAGATATCCACCCCCCCCACCAAAATAAATAAATAATAATAATAATAATAAAATGTGGGAACACCCTGGGGGTCCCGAGTCCCAACCCGCAGGTTGAGAACCACTGTGTTACGTAACCACCAAAAATATGGCATTATAACATTTATGTAAATCATGCTCCATTACCTGATCTAAAGTATAACTACATCATCTGCAAAGTGGACCCAATATTTCTCTCTCTTAATGTTCCGTGACATTTCTCTCTCTAAATAAATATGTAAAAAGTCAGCGTTCCTCTTCTAACCATTACATTAGCCAATTATATCTTTTTTGCAGATGTCAGCTAAGGTCAGCTCAGCCGACTGTAGCTATTAAAGCAGAGCTTGTCTTGTCTGTTCCACATGCTAACTACTTATTTGCCTTCACTGCCACCACCCCCAAATATCCAACAAGCCAATTAGAGGCTGGAAACTGAAAGGTCAGCGCTAACTGCCATGACTTTTTTTTGTGTTAACGAGAGAGAGAGAGAGAGAGAGAGAGAGAGAGAGAGAGTTTGTTTATTGCTGTATTGTATTGAAACAAATAAAAATACAATATTTGGTTTGGTGCAGCAAGCGTACAGAAACTACTCAGGTCCAGTTCACTAATTCTAGAATGTTTATGTTGTTGATAACCTGTATTGTAGTAGGTGTATATATATATATATCGTAGGGGTAACAGGGGTCAGCAACCCCTGTTGCAGCACACAGTGAATAGCAGGCAGGCTGACAGTGACGTAGTATAACGACAAAGAGCCAAAGAGGATTGGATTTATTGGATTTTTTTATCTGGATTTATTGGAGACAATGTCACAGAGTTGATGGTCAGTGTCCGTGCGTGCCAGTCATCAAGCACACCGATATCGGTTAATGAGGACATAATGTCATGTTTGAGCTAAAATGTTTAGGAACCACTGCTCTAGTCAGGAACAGGTCAGGTTGTCAGCAAAAAACTCCCACTGCTCCCACTGAGGTCTTATCTTATCAAT
The DNA here is from genome assembly GCF_963924005.1 of Protomyctophum bolini. Classification (NCBI taxonomy): domain Eukaryota; kingdom Metazoa; phylum Chordata; class Actinopteri; order Myctophiformes; family Myctophidae; genus Protomyctophum; species Protomyctophum bolini. Next base: position 13,681,842 of record NC_137884.1, read on the forward strand.
TTACATTGCCAAAAAAGAAGTGGAACAAGACATAGAAATAAATATTGGATATAAATAGGAATTAAATAAAGTGTAAACTGAGCTGTGTTACATTAACACTATGGGTAATACTAGCTTGTGAAACTAACATTTGCGACAAGTAACAGCAATTTATTCAAATGTAATCGAATGAAAGTTAGTTGCTCTGTTTGTATAACAGAATTTGTATAGAGGTCATTTGCTGTAAGCATGCAGTGTAGGGTATAAACAGTGTACACAGTGATTTGTATTCCTTAAGGTGCTTGTATTCCATTTGACATCCTTCTCCTGTCACAGCAGCTCACAAATCTCGCTGCTGTGTTTGCACATTGTTTCTCTCTGTCTCTCTCCCTCCCCCCTGATGGAAACTAAATGGATCTCAGTGCTCATAATAGGCATGCATCCATTTCCACAGACTCAGTGTAATTTGCTGCCTAACTTCTTGTGAACTGATCAAGGGCTGCATGGGGGAGTTGATGGGAAGCCTCTGGTCTGCAGCTAATGGTCAATAATGATGCCTGCTCTCTTAATTGGATCAAGCACACACACGTGCGTGTACTGTGGGTGTGCGGACTGCGAGTGTGCGCCTCACACACACACACACACACACACACACACACACACACACACACACACACACACACACACACACATACACACAAGGAGAGCATATAGGACACAAGTATTAAGTTATGGGTATAAGTAACGTCTCTCCGCCATATGTGATGGCCGCCAACTATGGCAGAGACAGACAGCACAGTACTTTGGCAGCCTTATTGCCTTCCTTTGTGCCTCCCAAGGTCAAGTTGTTGAAACCCTCTAGATATACATATCCTCCTCTAGGTATACATACTGTACAGTACACTCAGACAACCAGTCTGTGGGTGTACTGTATGTCCTATAGACCAGGGGTCTGCAACCTTTTTTGTTTTTGTTTTTAAAGACGTGCCATGTTTTAGATGTCTGTAAGTGTGCCATATCAATATTCATTTTAATAACACCACATCAACATTTCCAACATATTGTGATTGTCCACAAATATAACGTTTTCCCCTCTTTTTAAATATTTTCTCTCACATTGTTATAATGATCACTGATCACATATAGGTTACTGTTAATAACCCACCTATATCCAGACTCCCCAGTAAGAGTTCAGAGTTGTAATGAATGTAGAATGTGCAGGATGTAATTTGCATACAAATGTGAGGGACTGGTGCCAAAGATTGCCTACCCCCTGTCCTAGACTACCAAATATAATATAAGACAGTTCTATCAACTTAACTTCACCAAGCAATATGATGTATTGTACACGGACACGCGCCTGCACACATGAAGATTGTCAGGTTGTCTTATCAATTCTCACTAAACAGCTGTCCAAAAACGTCCAAATAAAACAAAACCAGACAAAATACATGACAAAAACCATATTCAAACCTCACCCATCATTTTCAAAAGTCACAAAAAGGAAATGTGGCTATTTTGAAATAGGCTTTGAGTGAGCCACCCCCTGAGTGCTGGTGATTAGAATACTGACTGCATTATTACTGACGGAGTGACAGTTATTAGAATACCGACCTCAGCATTACTCTCTCTCGCACACGCACACACGGCATGAGAGCTACAATATAATCAATCGGTGTCAGTCCAGTCCCAATGACTCTTGTATCCTGTCACCCTCTTCCTCACGTCTTCTTCCCTTTGTTATTCTGTAGTTCATGGGGTCTCCAGCCCAAGGCCCCTTAGCTTAGAGAGAGACGCTGGCATCGTTTGGCCACGTTTTAGTAAAAAGAAATTCCACGTTTTCAAAAATTCCACGTCTTCAAAAATGTATATGGGGGAAAATGTGTAAATCATCTTCCGTTCTCAAGTAAAAGTACTATTTTATTCTCAGCTGATCCACAACTCTCTCCTTTCGTTTTAGGGCCTTATCATTTGTCGTCCAAAGCTTCCACATCCTCATGCCTGTAGGGCAGGCAAACTTGTCTCCCCTCCTCTCCACTGCCATCTTTAGCCCTGCTCGAGGACAGGCTCATATGCATGTGTAAGCAGAGCGTATGGCCAACTGTTTGCCGGTGGTGGTCGTGTTGCTAAAAGCCAGGTTTAAATGGTTTAAAAAAGGGAGTCCCGTCTGAGTAGTGATATAGGGCAAGTGCTACGGGCCATGATGGAGTCTGAACAGGTGGGTTTTCAAACTACGGCGGAAGATTGGGAGTGAGGCTGTAGTTCTGATTGTGATGGGAAGTGCATTCCATAGTTCACCATGCGCCGCAATGTGACACATTGTTAGCTTGCAGATAGATTGTTGTTGTTTTTTGATGCAAGTCGAAGTGGTTAACTAGTTTAGTGTATAAAAAAAATAAAGTGCAGTAAGAGAAGATTTGCATTTAAAAATGCATGGGACTTTGAAAACACAATGCTGGAGAAGAATGGTTCAGATGGCATTGGTTTGAATAATGCATTGGCTGGTGAAATAAGATGGAGAGGGCAATGCAGGGATGGCAAGAAGAATCACAGGAGATGCTGAACATCCAGAGTGAAGAGAGATGAAGGAGTTTGCATGCTTGATGTTGTCTCATATCGTTGCTGTCGGGTGGAAACCTTGCATGTTCCTTTTTTTATTATTTAATAAAACATTTTTTAAATAGTGAAAATAGCCAAGCTTCCACATGCTATTTTTGCTACTTTTGAATGACACTTGATGAAGTAGGCCAGTAGGTTATACATTTTAAGCTGTTGAATTTTACATTCTGACTATAGGTAGGCTAATTGTTAAACACAAAGTTTATATTTAACTCCAAGAGTGTACAATTGGAAATACACAGACCCATAAGCGTCCGTAGGGTTCCATTTTTTGTCCATTCGGTTTCATTTAGATACTCTCAGAGTTAAATTAACACTGAGTATGTTATACTGCAGTGCAGTGTGCACTTTGCTTTTGGTTTGTTGCCGTTATTGCAGAGACATGAAGCTCATTGAAATGCAGCGAGAAAGTGTAATATGAAAAGAAACAAGTTAATTGTAATGGCTTTATATGACTGCTGTGATTGTCATTCGTCTATGTTATGCAATGATGAGGATACATAAGTTGCAGGAGACGGCTGACTGGCATTTATTTCTGTCACAATGTGAGATAAGAGTGTAGCCCCTTAGATAGCACTATGTAGACTTGGATACATTAGAATTTTATACTTATAGCATGTTACGTAGACAGCACTAGAATTGCATTTTATGTAGTCCTAGAACTTTATAGTATATATGTATTGTATAGTACTGTATGTATAGTTTAGATGTATAGTTTAATTATATAGATACTCCACTGTTCCGTTCTTAGCATACGCATGTTTCATGATAACTACTTTTGTGATATATGCCATGCTTTTTTGTTCTTGCTTATTGTAAATCGCTCTGGATTAAGAGCGTCTGCTAAATGCCAAAATTGTAAATTGCTATTTTTGAACCTGTTATGGAATCTATTTGTCTGCCTCTCTCAGGTCAATGACACCACCTGTTTGGAGTGTGAGGATGTGGAACCCCATTTCTCACCCCAATTTCCTGTCAGCCTACTGTCTGTCTCTCTATAAAAAAACATTTAAACAAATAATAAAATAAAGAAAGAAGAACCTGCTATAGGAGATAACTATCTATCACGTTGCTCACGGAGTTATAAACAACACCTATTAAGATGAGGCGATGAGGTTTTTACACCCAGCCTGGGATTAACAGATTAGCTTCTAGATAAAACATACGTGTTAGACATAAGGGAAGAGAGGTGTGGGGTAAACAGGAGAGGTTACGGTTAAGGTCAGCATCTGCACATATCAGTCACTTGTGCAACGTGCAGGTCTCTGGTCACGTAACCATGGGAGAGCATTTATGCATTGATTATGAAAATCATATCAGTACCAGATCCAAATATGGATGCCAGGTTGAATGTCGTCATTGTGCCTGTTGACAAGGCACAATGACTGTTCTCAACCTGTGGGTCTGGGGGCACATTTAAGGTTTAATAAAGGGTCTAAGGATTTAGACGCTTCTCGCCCTCAGGCGTCTTACTGGTTATTATATGAGCACACACGCACGCACAAACAGCAGTAGCGCTCATGTCTAATCTATTTTTGTCACGAGTAGGCACACAACCCTTCACCATTTCACTCACCATCAAAAAACCCTCCAATATTCCCCTGTCCCTTTTCAATCTAAATCTCAAATTGCCTCCCACTCTTCTGTTCATCTCACCAGCTGCGCTGTCCTTCGATCAGGGAGATGGGTGGGTTGGTTAGGTGGGAGGGGGGGGGGTGTTTATTCTTGGCTAAATGAAAGACAGAATCAAGGCTATAGATGTCTGAGAGAATATCCGATGGGTTTCACCCCGCTGTCACCCTGTCTGATTGTGGAAGGAGTTCGATATCCGGCATTAAAAAGCTCCACATTGGGTGGGTATAGTGCTGTGTGATTGATTGATTGATTGATTGATTGAAATATTTATTAACAGTTTGCAGAATTACAGTACATTTCAAGCACAACTCAATACCCAATTAAGCATTACACTTGTTTACAAGGGGGTCCACCTTGTTCATCAAAACATTTAGAGACGTACAAATAGACACTATAGCCTATAGACTATATAGCCAAAGAACAGAACAGGACTGTTACGACTTTGATTATATGACTTCAAATATCATGATTATTTTAAATGTTTGCCTTGAGAGTTCAGAATGTGCCAGTCTATTGTTATATTTTAAATATTTATTCATTAATTTCTTCTCCCCAGTATTCAGCTTGTGTTACTTGTCTTGTCATTGCATGTCTGTCTAAATGGCATTACAAATAATGAATGATAAAATAACACATTTATAAGCGCAGATGTGTTATTGTGTTGGTCTGGTCCACATTCACATATACTACTACAAGTAGTAGTATATTTGTAATACGCATCATTGTGCTATCTTTTTTCCTCTGTGTGTTAAGCATGTGCAGCAGTTGTAACGTACAACCTTCTTCTGATCAGTGGTTGGATCTAATGTATTTCGCCTTTTGTGTGTGTGTGTGTGTGTGTGTGTGTGTGTGTGTGTGTGTGTGTGTGTGTGTGTGTGTGTGTGTGTGCGCTGTGTTGATTATCCTTTGAGAACACCTGTGTAGGTCCCAGTATACCCCATATAAACATGTTGGTGTGACTATGAGTTTAGTGTGACTATGAGTTTGTTGCTTAGGCCTACTGCTTTCTAGGGTCGTCAATTGTCCCTTGAAATGGAGCCAGAAGGGAGAAGCAAGGGTGTCATATTGAATTGCAGGTCAGATTCATTACAGATTCTTTGCTGAATTTGTACCGCCTTGTAAACTAAACATTCAACAGTGTTTAGATTTCATTTCCATGAAGCCATCTAATATATGTTGCAATTTAAAAACAACCTCGACTGCAAGTTTTAACATGAGTCCCTATAACTGAAATGTAAATCTGAGTTTAAAGTAGTGGGGTAAAAGTTAACATTAACCCATGGTTTATGGGTTTATGGTGGAATCCAAAGAGGATGGTTCGGAACTCCGTCTAGAACTGAGGAAACTAAGTAACGGTCATTGCTTTGCTGCTGCCACAGTTAAGAGGTATAGGCTGTTAGGCTGTTACAATGCAAAGCGAGGCCATTTTCTGAGCTTGACACTGGGGAGACATTAGCCGAGCGGCTGTTAATCTTGCCCTTGGAAATTGGATGGATTTGGTTTGGTGTGTAATTCAATCTCAGCATAAGCAGCTTTATAAGGTCAACGCTGCAGCATCTAAAATACGATCCGCAATTGAGCACACGCACATACACAAGTTGAGCTTTTATCGATTGCTTAATGAACTGTGTGTGTGTGTGTGTGTGTGTGTGCGTGCGTGCGTGCACACAAAACGTACGCCTGTGTTTACAATTAATGACAACTCCAACGACTAACGACTAGTCCCAGAGTGAGCGAGAGAGGACACAAAGATTGAGAGAAATGGACAGGAGACAAAAGGAATAGAGGGCATAGATGGGGAGAAACGCAGTCAGAGAGAGAGAGAGAGAGAGAGAGAGAGAGAGAGAGAGAGAGAGAGAGAGAGAGAGAGAGAGAGAGAGAGAGAGAGAGAGAGAGAAGCAGATGAAATATGAATGTCTCCACTCTCCAGTCATGTTAGGTCCACTTTACACTGCATGCAATAAAGGCACCAGGAGACCAGACACTAATTTTGACAATGATGAACTGAATGTTAATCAATGATTCCATGTGTGATGATTCACTGAGGGAGTATGCCATTTTGTGAAAGGGACATTTTTGGCATAATGACTAATGAACTAATGGAGGTTTCAAAAGTAGTAGATTGACATGCTCAAACACATTTTGAGCTTGCAAATCTGCTACTTGTGTGTGATGCTGTAGTTATAGTACCAGTAAGACCCCCTGAGGGCGAGAACCGTGCACGCATCCACCTGGGTGACGGCAGACGCCAGACTGCTGGCGAGTGCTGGCGCTTGGGGGTCAACATATGGAATGAATTCTGTACTGGCCATACTGTATATGGAGCGTGTCTTGAGTATACAGGGTTTGATGAGGTCAGATCAACATATGGAATGTCAGAACAGGAAGGATGGGTGGGAAAGGATCAGCATATGGAATGTCAGAACAGGTCAGCTAGATCTAAGGGTTTGAGGTTTGAGGTCAGATGTAGAGTTGCTGGCCAGATATGCAGATCTAGGTGATGATCCAGTCAGGCCCGGCCCTTCCTACAGGCCGACTATGCAGCCGCCTGGGATGCCACTCTGTCCCAACTCTGTCTGCCCAGTGCCTCTCCAATGTCTGCCCAGGGCCTCCTTAGTGACTCCCCAGTGTGTGTCCCCAGTGCCTCCCCAGTGCCTCCCCAGTACCTCCCCAATGTCTGCCCAGGGTGAAAGGGCGAAAGGGTCTTTCTGTGTGGAGTTTGCATGTTCTCCCCGTGTCCCCTAGGGTATTCATGTTCATATTGATTGTCATGTCACTTATTGGTGTTAGTGAATCACCTGCCCATGCAGTCGTCATCAGTCACGTGATGTGACGACTAGGTTTAAAAGGGAGTTGTCACATATACTGCCGATTATCACCTGATGAAGGCCGTTCACGGCCGAAACGTCGTGTTATATTTATGGTGTTTTGAATAAAAAACAAACACCTTGGAGCAAACCTGTGTGCGGACTCTCTTCTCTTCACCCTAGGGTAGGTACCCTCACAAAAAACATGCAGTAATCCTGGTCACTAAACTGCCTCCCCCTGAAGTCCGTTGCTCACCCCTTGTCCCCCATGGGGACTAGGTTGGTGGAGGGTGTGTAGACTGAGCCCAGGATCACATTAGATGATTGACACAGGGGTGAAAAATGGGTTACAAAATCGTGGGATAAAAAATATAAAAAGATAAAAATAAAAGAATATGGAGGCGTGGGGTGACTAACGAACGAACGGACGGACGGACGGACGGACGGGAGATGCAGGTTTTCATAGTAAATGCGACCTATGGTCGCAATGATCTTTAAAGATATTTAAAGGGGCATGGTGGCACAGTTGGTATAGTGCTGTCGCCTCACAGCTAGAAGGTCCTGGGTTCGATTCCCATACCCGAGACGGGGTTGGCCCCCAAAAGATTGTTTATGTCCTGATTTGTCAACTCGGCTGTTTTGTCCGAGGCTTAAGTTAAATGTCTTTAAATAAATACTTTTTGAAACGTCTATGGGAGAAATTAATGGGGAATTATAACCTGGTTCCCTCGTCGTTCTGAAAGGGGGCAAAACTGTGACGCTCTATGGTACTTGGTCTTTCTTCAGTTTTGTTTGTTTTGGGCTGTGTTTTTAGATACTGTAGTAGACATTGTATCAGAAGCAAAGCAGAAAGTTTCTTGTTCAGCTTCTGAATTAATTCATGAAGTTTCAAGTGTATGCTGTATCCTGATCCACCCCACATCTGTCTGTCTGTGTGTGTGTGTGTGTGTGTGTGTGTGTGTGTGTGTGTGTGTGTGTGTGTGTGTGTGTGTGTGTCTGTCTCTCTCTCTCTCTCTCTCTCTCTCTCTCTCTCTCTCTCTCTCTCTCTCTCTCTCTGTCTTGCTCCAGTAAATGTGATCTGCCAATCTTAAAAAAAAAGAAGAGAAATGGCGCCACCCTAAGTCAGGACTGAAAAACATGTTTATATGCCGTGTCTGCTGATGCTCCATGGACCGGTTCACTCAAATGTCTGTATGTTGGAAACACATACTGTATACAGAGGTCATGACCTCTGTGTCCTCTGTAGCTATACAAGGTTTAGGGTCACCAAATCACCATGCGAATCAGAATCAGTTTGTTTACAACCAACCACTGATTGTCTTACATTCATTCCTCCATACCTTGTTGAGGGGTGCGTTACGTGCGTATAGCGTTAGTCTGATGTCCCAATAATCCGACAATACTAACCCTACCCTAACCCTGCCACGTACAGTATATCGGAGAACGGGGGAATGTACTCATTACATTTAGTTTGGAGAGGTCTTGGATCTGTCGCCTTGAGGTTATACATAGCCTCGGTCCCAGCCTTACTCATCTGCAAAGAGAAAAGCCTGGTCACAACCTTAAGGCAGAGACTGCAGTGATGCGTTGTTACCGTGGGAGAGTTATCAGATAGTCCGTAAACATAAGTCATGGAATCATAGATCTGGCATATTTTAATGATTGCCCGGGATACTTATCCCAAATTGAATGGTCATGTGATATGCATATGAACAGCAAAGACATAGATGAAAGCAAATGCGACCTGTTACATCACAAATTAGATTCGATCATATCAGTCCGTGGGTCGGGGCGCCCCTGGAAGCGCAGGCCAGAGGGGTCGTCTGTCCTGGAGAATTCTGACGTGTCTCTACTTTTTCAGACACTATATAGAAATCTTTCTGTCACTCTGTGACCTTGCTTGAGCACAGCTAGGGTGCACACTCTTATAGTAATGGTAACTGCTTAAAAGGTCTACTTTATCCCAACAATAGCCGGAAGTGTCGGGCCGGAACATCTGTCAAATGTAGGCTATATTTTCTGAGAATTTTCAGGAGAATGTAAACAGATTTGTAAAGCATTAATGTAATTTCTTTGAGCGGTACTTCCGCCCAAATCCCGCTACTTCGGCCAAATTCCAGCAATGCACACAGCAACCGTCTATAGAACAGCAAATCGCTGTAGTAGAAAGATGAAACAAATGAGTGCTACAGTATAATAGGAAAGAATACAGTAGCCCAAGTCAAATGGAGCAGGTTTATGTACTACTGTATATAAAGATTTGATTGCAGTATTTTGTATTTGCATCTCTATTTTCCCAAGACTGTAACTGAAAGGGCATTCAGGTGGAAGAAATCACCGTTTACAAAAATAAATAATGGTACATTATAGAAACGATGGAAAACATTTACCTTTGTCTGGCCATGACTTCACAAACAGTAAGATGAAGCTCTTTGGGTCATCCTTTTATACCCTCTTTGCTTTTTAAAGGTACACAATTACTGTAAGCTTACAGACTATTTCTTATATTAGTCCCTTTTTTCCACCTCAATACTATACGTGTTATTCTGCTATGAGTTTTTGGGCTCCATTTCCGTCACCGCTAAACCCCTTATCCCTATACTTCTTTGCCTTTTTTTTTTTTTTACTATTTTGCTAAACATTGTTGAATAGTTAAAACGGCCAGTTTACAAGCTCACAACGTGTCAATGTAGATTGGCTAGTTGAACTATTCAAAAATGTTTTTCAAAATAGTAAAAAGAATCACACCCATGTGAACTGTGGTGCAACTCACCCCCCCCCCCCCCCCCCCCACTCTCTCTCATACTGGTACTAATAGTCATAGCTACTGGTGCTCACAGTCACATAGGCTCATGGGTGGGTTAACGTCACATAGATAGGCGGACACGGACATTGCTGTTCCTTGGACTGGATTACGATTTAATTGTGTCCAATCTGTATGGTACAGAATGTTAATTCAGTATAACTTATACATTTCGGGTGGCTGTGTTTGGTCTCCCTGCTCTTCTATTGATACATTTAGATCATGTCAAAGGTCATGTCTCACCTAGACACGGGATCAGACACACATTTTGACCTGAATGTCAAGATCCAATTTATCCCCTGAGCAACCAGGCAGGCTCTATTAACTCAATGGTAATGTATATGGTAAATATATATTATCTGAACTCCGGGTTGTAAGTAAAAAGTTACATAGTGCAGCTTTTATATGAATATAGATTTCAGCAAACCTGTGAGTTAAGCCTGTTACAGAATTTATAGACAAATCGTATTACTACTATATTAATACTACATATTTGTACTGATATAATCTGTCAAAACCATGGAAAGATATTGAGAAATAGAAATAGAAATAAGAATATGTCCCACTCTGGAGTTCTTCGCAAATTCCTAATTTAACAAACACATAAGTGACAAATAATGTCCAAGTGAATCATCAGTATAGCTACAGTACCTATTACATTGGCTAGTACTCACACATTTGTGTCATGCATGCAATACAAATTTACAGTAGATGAGAACAGCTAACATGTGTAACATTTGCAATAAACAATGTCAACATGTTGATGTGTGATGCTGATCTCTATGGATTTGATATCCTGAGTCATTGTGTAGCACTTGAGTCTTTTTTCCGTCCTTAAGTTATGGTCTCATAAGAGTCTCTTTGTATGAATACTTGATATGATAACATGAGCTGTTGAATGATGCACTGAAGGCAATTTACATCTGGATGTTTGTAGGGGCATGTTCAGAACTTCAGATATTCCGCAGGGTCTGGAGGAATTTATCTGAAAGACAACGGGAAAGAAATCAATTTTCAATTTCAATTGTTTGAAATGCAACATTGCCATATTTCCCCTCATGGATTAAAAGGCGATTTGCATACTGAATACTTCATTTTACTGTGTGTCAATTAAGAGCTCGCTATCAATGGTGCACTCCCTGCGTGATACGTATGGAAAACATGTTAAAAAGCATCACAAAGCAATAGATAAGAAGAGATTTTCCAACATGTATAGGGCAGTATAAGATTTAGGTTAAAAATGGGTGAAATATAGTAGTTAAAGTTTGTGTGCCACAACCCTAGTTCCCCTATAAACAATGGTCACTGATTATTACTGTTATACATACCAATTTCTAAAACTGTACGTTGAAGTGTTTAAAAGCTGTATGTCAGTGGTCACATCCAACAGCTAAAGATACTGCCCCCCACCACGCACCCTGCACACACGCACGCACACACAACCTCTGACAGTCTCTTCCTATACCATCTGTCTCCTTTGACAAATGGAATTTAGGCCTACTGCTATTATTATAAACTAAAAACGGCTTAACAACAACATAAATGCATGGTTTAAATATTATCAGGAAAGCTTGCAGTTACAATGACAAAGCAAACACACATAGGCAACTCATTTTAACCACATGGTGGTCTAAAGCACCACCATGTGGTTCTTGCCCCCCAAGGACCACTTTGATAACCACTGCATGCAGGAACGTCCCCAGCTAAAAGATTGATAGTTAGGACTCAGGAACCAAATGGACCCTTACGGGTTGTCTGTAACTCAGAGAGTGGACAAATGGGGCCATTTGGTTCCATGTGAACCTCTCAGAGTTCTGTTGGTCCGTGGCCTAAATGCATATACCAAACTCCTTAAACTCCTTAATTGTAATTCAAAAGTTTGAGAACCATTGGTCAAAGTATAATGAACAATGAAAAGTTGCGGTTATAGTGTACTTTTATGTTACTGTATGTTACCTGTCTTTTGTGACAGCCCCTTCAGTTGGCACTTCCCCAGGGACAGGTTACAGGCGTAAAGCCCTAAGCATCCTGCACAGTGAGGATGGGCACTGCAACTTCTTGCTTGGATACCATTACAGCCATGCTGAAAAAAATGATGTTGAAAGAAGTAGTTTTAGCCTACTACTCATTGTTGGAATGATATATCTCTCACTGTCAGCATAAGACGTTTCTTTTCTCTGTGTAGCCTATAAAATTATAAACATACATGTTCTGACCCACCATAATCAAAAGGATAACACAAAAGAAGCCTACAACTTGAATGATGACAAGAAATGTTGACATCAATGTTGACATCAATGTTGACATCAGCACTCACCGTGTCAGAGTTGAACCGGCCGTAGCGTACACCACGGTCCCTGTTGACCACTCTTTGCCTTGAGAATCCTCTGAAACCCTGACGCAAAGGCTCACTGTCTATTTGGTCAATCGTTCCTCCGTCGTATGAATATTCATATCTCTCCTCAGGTAGGCCTACAGCGGACATCTGTCGCCATCTGCGTGAGGCCACGCGAGGACTGTTCAAGCTGCCGGCTCCATCAAGTCTCTGCCAAGCCACCCTGGGCCCCATACCCGACTGTGCACACACTGCTTGCAGACAGGCTATGTGAAGAATGAACAGATATTTCAAGAGGGAAACCTGCCCTTCCATTGTGGCTTTGATGGCAACTTTGAATTCCAGTGAATAGAGTCTCCAGCTTTAAGACCACACACATATATGTCCATCCCTGCTCCCCGCCCCTATCATAACCTGCCTCAAAGTGTCCTGTAATGACGTGTTTCAATAATGGCCAACATTCCTATGTGTCTGTGTTGCAGAGTGTGATGACAATGCAATGTTTCCCAATTGATTATCCATCCGGGGATAAACGTAACGCATGATAATTATGTTGTTATGTTTTTGTAGCCCAGAGCGAAATTGGCAAATAAAGCCATAGACTTTAGTGGCTGCTGGTGTTGCAGGTGATGCTGTAATTAAGTGGAATCCGTGCAGCCAAATTAACAAGCCATCATTCAGAAGTCAGGAATGATGACGCCCTGCAGCGTTTTGGATCTGACCCCAGCACAACCTTATCACGGCATGACAATCAGTGCGTGATAAGGCTGCAGCGTTTTGGATCTGACCCCAGCACAGCCTTATCACGGCATGACAATCAGTGCGTCAAAGCAACACATTTTGTCAGTGAGACAAAACAACAATTACATTTCCATGGAAGATCATCTTCAATGGAGGCAGTCTGCAATTCCAAGCAATGTGGCTTGAATTAATGATTAATTACTGCTATACACCTATACCAGCACCTCTATTCTGTTGAACACCCTTTTTTAAATTAATTATTTACGTAATAACCCTAACCCTATATACAATTGGTTTCAACTGAACATAAATCTTTCCTCATTTAAAATCACCAGTTTGGGTTTAACCCATCTTCATCTTTGCCTTGATAAGGAAATCAGCTCATCCTCACAAATAATGTAATGTATGTACCTGAATCAAATTGTGGTGAAATGAGACATTTCATGATGCACTGAATCGTTTTAGGCATTCATTTAAAGTAGAGTAGTTTAAATTAAATTAAAGTCAGGTCAGAGATTTAACCTACCATAGTGTGTGCAATATTGAGACAAAGCATAACAGTGAGCACAACATAAATATTTTCTATGTTAGTAATTCCTTCCTATTGAACTTCAAAATGTCATTCACGCCCCATTGTTTCTTTGCGATTATCTAACTTTGACTTCTGAAGTCAGACATGGAACTGAAATTAATTTTCCACAATCTAGTCATTCCTAATCCTGTTGGTGGTCAAATGTACAGTCACCAGGCCGGGAAAAGGCCAGTTGTTTTGTTGCAACAGATTGGGAGAGATTTTATATTTTATTTATTTTTCTGTTCCCCATACAACCCGGATACCATGAGATCTTTTGATAACAATAGCAGCAACATTCATTACACAAATAGCAGCTTTGTAAGTTCAAATAAATGAATACACCTCTGTATCACTTTTAAAAAGAGCTTCTTATCCCTTGGCTTTGTAACCTAGAGACATTTATTTTGCATGGCATGTTGGTGGTTAGTCATTGTACACCTACACATGTACCTCACACTCTTTTTCCATTCCTTTCTTCCTTGTCTTTAGCTATGCTCGACCTCTGCCACTGGTGGAAAGTAACAAAGTACATTAACGTAAGTACTGTACTGTAAGTACAATTCTTTATTTTATTTTACTTTACCTAAGTATTTCCATTTTCTATACTTTATACTAACTATATTAACTACATCTCAGAGACAAATATTGTACTTTTTTACTACAATTATTTGAACCCTTTAGTTATTAGTTACTTTACAAAACCATGAACCACTTATGGGCTATTTTATTCTTCATTGCATTGTGACATGTTGTGAGCTTGTAGATTGGCTATATTTGAAACATTTAGACAAGATTTTGCCCCCAAAAAGTGGCGAAATGGACCATAATGAATACTTCTACTTTGGTTTTAATTGAATTTTTATACCAATACATTTGTACTTTTATTTAAAAAAAATCAAATACAGGCAAGGATAATGCCTACATTGTGCCATTCCTCCTTTTACTTAAGTAAAATAGATCTTCGTCCACCACTGCTGGGTTCTCTCACATCTGTGGAGAGAGGCACCACTCAGCTAGATTAGTTGGCTGCACAAGGGAAGATAGTCTCACCATGTGATGACATCCTTATCTGTAGATTCACGTGCTTACAGTCTCCCTGTGTGAACGCAAGCAGTCGAGGCAAGGGGATATATTAATGTTTACTATGTGCTTCGTTTGCACATGGAAAACACAGATGTGTCATCACCAAGGAGACCAATCCAGAACACAGGATGTGTGTGTGTATAGCGGAGGCGATGAGAGTACGAACAATACTTCAAACAATGTTTTGGTGTCATCCACCAAAACACAGGCCATGACAAAATGAGCCGTATTACAAATTCAAACAACCATTGAAACTGTCTAAGAGCTGGAGAGAATGGCTGCGATTGGGGAAGGAGCACCTGGCTACATTTCAAAAGATATTGCTATTTGCTTTACTTTCCCCAATAATCCTACATTATGTAGGAGCTTGAATGTTTACTGGATATTGATACTTGGGATCCAAGCAACATACTTTCCTCTGTGTACATTTCCACTGTACTATTTGCAAGCCTTAAACGAGAGATGGGTCTTGGTTGTTAGTTGAGACAACTTAATTGGAACATGTTTGGGTTTTGAAGGGTTGTGTTGGGGTTCCCAACATATAGTAAAACTGAGAAAACTTTTCAATGTCATGAATTCACACATACAAGATGCAGGGACACACACGCACGCACGCACGCACGCACGCACGCTTGCACGCACGCACGCACGCATGCACGCACACAAGCACGCAGTGACGCACGCAGTGACGCACGCAGTGACACATGCACACACACACACACACACACACACACACACACACACACACAGAAGCTTTTACATAGGCCTACATGTAAGTGTCCATGATCCATCCATCCATCTTCAACCACTTATCCGATTTACAATTAGAATGGTTCATCTCACAGGCAAGGCAAACACAGTACAGTTCTTGTTATTGTAGTAGAACAAAATAATTGTACATTATGGACACAAGATGTAACAATAAAAAGTGGGACCTACATACAAATAAAATATTACATGTAAGTTAACACTTTCAACATGGCCTCCCTATTTTGGAAATGTCATTAGGTTTCCCCAAACTCACCAAAACGTTTAAATTCTTTCCTTATATTGTCCAAATTTCCACAATTTTCTAATATAGTGCATCTATAGCTTCAGCTTGTATATCATCTATTTTTGCTAATCGTCATAACATATACAGCTTAAGTGGTTAACACACTGATTATTTAATGCCTGTAAACGTACTAATGACATATGGATGGCATATGACAACACAATGCCTTATATTATCACCAAGTAGCGTCATACAACTGCATCATAAGTAAGCAAAGCAAAGCAAAGTTACTATGTTTACCCAGGGTAACTGGACTAAGCTCAAGAACTTGTTTACAGCCAGGCCCTGCTCATAGAACATTTCATGGTAGGGGTTCAATGCCTTGCTCAAGGGCACTTCAGCGGTGGTAATTTTAATGTGCCAGTCCGGGGATACGAACTAGCGACCTTCCGATATCAAGACCGCTCCGCAAACCGTTCGGCCACCGCTGCCCATAAACTAACGTTCTCCTTCCATATGCTGAATATGTTATTGGTTGTTGCATTGGATATTTATTTGCTCTCATTATATTTCTCTCGCTGTGGTGGTCAAAGCCATTGATTCTAAACGTAGGGTCCCAGGACCCCCAGGGATCCCTAGCAAAATTAGGAACAGTTGAACCAATTTAGCCCTTTAATTATAATTCATCCAAAAAAGTCAAACAAATACAGACAACCTACAAGCTCACAACAGCAAGTGTGATGGACATGCCCAAAATATGGGTGCCTGATTGAAAGTATAACTGTCACTATTATTTTTTGTTTACTGGCTAGAAGTTATTCCATTGAGATAATGTATAAAATACATTATGATCTATTCAGATCAGATTTTTCTCTCTCTCCAACAATCATCTTCTCTTATGGGGTCAGTGGCACAGAAACTTTTCAAATGGGGATCTACGGCCTAATACATTATATCAATATGGGGGTCCTTCACATGAAAATGTTTAAGAACCAGCAATATATTTTTGGACCACCTACTCCATGTGACCACAAGGTGGGGTTGTCTCTCTTCTACCCATGAAGGGGGAACATTGATGATTTTCTTGTATTGTATTATTTGCCTATAACGATTCAGTCAATATATGTCTTTATATCACTGTCAATCCCAGTTGGCGTTAAATATGTACTTTGCTCAGCCAATCAAATCATCGCTATGGGGTAATCGTCAGCCAATGTTTGTGTTCACACAAACACAAACCTGGGAATATTATAGCCCCTCAAAAAAATCTGCTAACTGTAGGCAGTGGCACAGCATACTGTGCAGTGCCACTGTCTGATCATAGCTAATGAGGGAAGCTAAACCATGTGAATGCAAACACCTCCTCCACACACAACACTATAAGTACATATTGTACAGTAATATGACAGAATGCTCTGTGGTCTCTCCCAGTTTCTCTCTCTCTCTCATTGTATCACACACGCACGCACGCACACAACCTCTGACAGTCTCACCAAAGAACTTCTCTTCCTACTGTCTGTCTCCTTTGACAAATGGAATTTAGGCCTACTGCTATTATTATAAACTAAAAACGGCTTAACAACAACGTAAATGCATGGTTTAAGCTGTAATATTTTGTTTCGGAATTGGAATCAAGAAAATGAGAACATTCTACTATGAACTGTGGAGTGAACACTGAACAAGTAGGCCTACAATATGTTGTGTGGTGTTGAAGAGCAACTGAAAAACCTGTTATTTCAATGGTAGTGGTTGGAGAGAGAGGATTTTTGTCCAACCACCAAACAGCAACCAATGGGTGCGAAGAGGGGCAGAACCACGGGCGGGACTTGACAAAGGGTGAATTACAGCGTATCCCATCATTCCGGAGTTCCGAGCTATGGCATCCCAGGATGGGATCAATCGCAGCCTCCTGGAATATGTTAAAAAATCATATTGCTATAACAAACAGGTTCCTAATCTAATCCTAGTCTACCAATGCCATTTCCACAGAGTGCATTATTAGTGTGGTTGCCCACAGGCAACCAGACATATTTATTACTGTTAGTGTTACGATATTTAAAAAATATCTACCAAAACATAAGGTGAAATAGGCTTACAGATTTTCACCTGGGGGTATATAATAGGGGGATATAGGAGGTATTTATTGGCGTCCTACTTTTTGTTGAGCAGTTAAAATGCTGGTGACATCAGACTACCCCACATGAGCACAAGGGTCAGTGAACATTTCTGTCATTCACTTCACATGTGAAGTGCATTAACATGTGAAGTGAAGTGAATGATGTGTGAAAGGGGATTCAGACAGATGAATCTAATGATCATTAGATCATTAGATTCTAGTCTGGCTGCTGGCACAGCCAGACTTCATCTGCCTTCTAATGCATATGCATATAGTGGTGGGCTATATTAGTATTGCAACGCGAGGCTATAGGTTGAACAAGCCTCGATGTTCCTTAGTCAGTGGTTCTCAAACTTTTTCATGTCAATGACCCCCAAATTAATATAGGCCACAGGCCCCATCTGAAAACATTTAGTGCCAGGGGAGGGGACCCCCCCATCCAAGCTCTGGGAGTCCCCGGACCCCAGAGGACCATTGCCTTAATACAAGTGGAACCCCACCCCTTTTCCCCCTCACTGTATATGTTTATTTTCCCTTTTTACCTCCTTATGATGAATTCCTGTTCATGTCTATTTGTACGTCTCTAAATGTTTTGATGAATTGAACAAGGACCCTCTTGTAAACAAGTGTAATGCTTTATTGGGTCGTCCACTCACAGTTAACAGTCTTTGTATTGAGTTGTGCTTGAAATGTACTGTAATTCTGCAAACTGTTAATAAATATTTCAATCAATCAATCAAACCTGCTGTGGAATCCCACGGGGTGGGATGTGACAACTTGGCTGAGATGACCAAAACAGAGGAACACAGAGGAATTAAACAATCCATATTAACATATCACATGTTTCAGTATCAATTGACAGTGACAATTGCGCCCCCCAATGGTTCATGTGGCGGTTTGCACTCGGGGTTGTTCAAGGAGGAAAATCCGAGGAGAAGACATGACCCCCCTCTTGAGGTAACAGCACATGCGCATCTAAGAGACCCTTTTTGAGACATGTTGTGAGAACATGTTATATTATGTCTGTTACAAGTAGGCTAAGTCCCGTATTCAAAATGTATTTGAGTATAAGTACCAAAGTGTTCATGTCTAAAATGTGATGCATTGTTTTGCTTCCAGTTTCTATTTGACATGTGTGTCACAGTGTATGTGTGTGTGTGTGTGTGTGTGTGTGTGTGTGTGTGTGTGTGTGTGTGTGTGTGTGTGTGTGTGTGCGTGCGTGTGTGTGCGCGCGCGCGTGTGTGTGCATGCGCGCACCTCAAGCTCAGCTTCGGGTTGTCGTTTCCTTCCTTCATATCGCCTTGTAAATCCCAGAAGTGTGCTTGTGTGCGCGCGCGCGCGTGTGTGTGTGTGTGTGTGTGTGTGTGTGTGTGCGTGCGTGTGTGTGTCGGTCTTCTCCTTTCCGGAAGATCCGGCTTTGCTGTGTGGCTGGCTGGCTGGCTGGCTGTCTGAGCTGAGCGTCTTCAACATATAAACAGCAATGGCGGAGGCAGCAGCAGCAGCGGCAGCGGCAGCGGTGTTGTCTTCTACGGCGGCTTCAGCCACCACCACCACGACAACAACAACCACCACGGCGACCGGAGGCTGGACCAACCACGTAACCTGCAGGTAAATACAAAACGACGGCGTTTCACACGACGTCCGCGGTGTGTCTGTCACTGTCTGTCGTTTGTTTCGTTTTGCCGAGCCGCTCAGCTGTTGTTTTGTTGTTGTGATGATTCCTACCACCAGTCAGCCAGCCAGCCAGCCCGTTGGTCATGATGGTAAATGCGGGCTCTGTGTATGTTATTAAAAGTACCAATGCTGCAATGCAGAAATCAATTCAAAACATGTACTTTGAGTAAGAGTACAAAAGTGTTGGTGTCAAAATATACTTAAAGTACCAAAAGTATAAAGTACAAGTACACCATTATGCAATATGCAGAAATTGCAGAATGTCGCATTCCACACAACTTTTCAAATCGTGTATAAACATATTTAAGAAATGGCAAATATCTGCAAGCTTGTCGGCTATTTTAAAATGGTCGAAATGTATACCGGTATAGGAATAGGTCTGAAGTGGGTAATGTACGTTTTGTAATAAAAATCTACAAATCTCTCACTAGTACTAACTTAAGTTTTCTGGATGGAGTAGAAGTAAAAGTATTGAAAATTGGAGTAAGTAAAGTAGGCTATTACGTGCTTATTTTACACCAATGGACATAACACAACCATGAGGAGCTTGATTTAGGAGTGGTCATTAAAACAATGGTCAAGGGTCAAGTTCGTGTTGTCAAGTTAAAGAATTCCCACTTCCCACCATCCACATCCACATCCACATCCACACCATCCACCTCCTCAAACATGCCTATATCTGCAGACTCTCATTTGAAAAGATTTGTCAATTTTACCTTGATTTCTGAGTGTCTTTTTTTTTTTTACTTTTTATCCTAATTTTTTACAATTTAGGATAATTGACATAATAATTGATGAATATATATATATATTACATTTGAACAAGTTACGAACTTGGCTACACCGGCATAGTGTGAGTGGCATCTGGTTGTCAACACAATTATTTCTCTATTTTGCAGGTACTTCATGCACGGGCTTTGCAAAGAAGGGGATAACTGTCAATATTCCCATGATCTCGCCAGCAGCAAACCTGCCGCCATGATTTGCAAATTCTTTCAGAAAGGAAACTGTGTGTTCGGGGACCGGTGCAGGTACTTCTGCTCAATTGTATTGCTTTGTCCACATTATACATTATACATGAAGCCTGAAACAGTCTGAATTTTCATTTCGTTTCACTCGCCAGGAAATACTTTTTTAATTGTAGCGATTCAGGGCTGGGGCCAGGCTACATTATCAGTGTTTTCCAAATACTGACCCAAATGTGTCGAGGACACTTTTTTATGGTTTTTTATTTTTGGTTTCCTACATTTTGTTTTTAATGTTATTTCAAAACATTTTCAAAAAACATTCCCAGAATAGTCTATCATGATTTAAAAAAAAAGGATAAAAAAAAAAAAAAGGATAAAAAAAAAAGAAAAGGAAAAGGACATTCCAATTGTCAACAAATGTTTAAGAAGTAGTGAAAATAGCCCATCTACAAGCTAGACCAAACTATTTTCACTAGTTTAGGTCCCAGGGAAACATCAAATTTCTCTTTTGGGTCACATTCTAAAAAACAGTTTGACAGAGCAGCTTTTATAGCAGGTCTTCTAACTAAATTGTTCAGGGCCAGGCATTGCTGCTCCTCTTAGCGGACCTGACACCCGAGAATACTGTTTTATAATGTCAACATGTTGTTGGAAGTCAATATGCCCAGCCACCAGAGAGCAACATCCATGACCCGCCTAAACACCATCCTTGTTATACAACAAGCCCGGCCCCATTACTGAGTTGGAACTCTATTGAAATTTGCATTGATGTGTTTGTATTCATTGCCTTCAGTATCGTACTAATGATGCAGTCTTTGTTCTACATCGAAGCTGTTTAATGTTGCTGCAGCAGTATTAGAATTTCTTGACTTCGCTGATTTGCACTTTCCGTAAATCTTTTTTTTTTGTTTTTGTAAATAAGCATTAATATTAAATTCATGCTCATTAAATTATTCAGCATCAAATGTTAACATTGTACGTTAAAGACACTTTCACAAGACTTGTTCAAATTGCCCCCAAATCATTTAACTGTTTGTGAAATGAACATGCTTAGTCCAAGTGTAAGCCAGTGTAGCTCCCTGGTGAATTGTAGACCTTGAGTTTGCAACCAGACAGGCACAGACAGCCAGGGCAGACACTGTCTGCCTCATATGTCTGCGTTCAGGAGCATCCCCATAGTTACCACAGCAGCTCAAAGCTGCTAGCTTAACAGAGGAAAGAATTTCCTTTTGTTATTTGAATGTTTGATAACTTCCATCCTGAATAATGAGTTCCTACGGTTGGCCTATTACCTTTGGTCCATAGTTGCCATGGGTTGTTGTTTTCATGTTGATAAGTAGCATTCCTTCATCCATATGATGGAGATGCAATGAGGAGGGTGTCCTCATTATTTCTGTGACCCCTTGGGGGGCTCCGCAGCCTCTATTAAGACCCCAGAGAATGGGCCCCACGGTGGGGGCTCCATTATGGATGAATTCCGCTGGGCGTTGCTATTGTCATGGGGCTGACTCTCCCGTCCGTCTCAGTCTCAGCCTCTCTCTGTTGGTTTCTTCATCCTCATCTCCTGCAGCCCCCAGGCCCGATGGAGCAGCACACTGACTGCATGGCAATTGCATAACCCTCTGTGCGTTTCGCTCCTGTTCCCATCCCACCCCCCCCCCCCCCCCCCCATCCCACCCACTTCCCTCTTCACCGCTGTTGCCGGCGGGTTCACCCGGTTCACTCTGCCATTCTACTGCAGCGTGCTGCTCCTCTTTTATTTATGCGAACCACTAACACCCCCCCCCCCCACACACACACACACACACACACACACACACACACACACACACACACACACACACACACACACACACACACACACACACACACACACACACATACATTTCATTTCCATTTAGCCCCCATGTTTAGTCAAAGAGCCACACCAGTTGAACATTGGGTTCCTTCCCAGTAGAACCCAGCAGCCGCACAGCTCTCTGCAGCGGAAACAGAAGGACGGCCATTGATTTGGCCATCATGTATGCTTGGCAGTCAACGAGCATGAGTCAATACTGTATAGTGGCGGCGTGGAGTTGTGTTGTTTTTCCTAGTTAGGCCACGCTAACTGGAACGGCAGTCATCTGGTAGAGGGTGACTGTGCTGTAATGAAATTAAATGAACCACTTATGCCCTACATACTTGACTGTGTGTCGAACAGTGAAAATAAGCTACCTACAAGCCTGTGATGTGTTGTGAGCTTGTGCTATTTTCACAATTTTGTATTCTTTGAAAATGTCCACTTATAATGACATCCCAAAATAGGGATGCCACTTCATGCTAGGTTGAAACTGGTTAATAAACATGCCAACGTGTCAGAGAATGGAGTTCAAACGGGCCTGCATGATGGTGTCGGCAATTATTGTATCGGGAAAGGGCAGGAATGTTCTTGTTATGGTTCTTGTTGTTATAGTTCTTGTTATGGCCCCATAGTCTGATTACGGTCATATTCTGATCTCAACGTGTTTCTTAGATAACTACTGACTGTTCTGAATAGCATGGAGTTTCAAGCACAAGAGGCACACAAAGTAACTTCCGCCTTGATAAACTGAGATAACGGCAACGTCACTGGCATTTCATAGAAATTAAAGTGTGGGATCTAGGCATACTCCCATTTGTATGTGTACATTTGGGCATAATGTAAAACACTGTCTTTCTCTTTAGAAGTGGTTTCATTACCTCTTCACTTTTCATTTTCATGGATGATTCAAAAGTCAATAGTCTGCAATGTTAAAACATTATATTATTAGTAAGATGGGGATTAGATGGTTTTCTGGGATCTTAACAGTTGTTGCACTTAATCATATGATCACAACATCCTGGATTCCATGAGGCCAGGATCTGGATCGCCTGACACCTCCCTTCTCTACCTTCTATACAAATATACAAAACATGTCACACATTCCCTTCTCCCTGCATTCCTGTTTCTAACCCACTGTCCTTTCTTTACCGTAATGTAACGCAAATATTCTGTTTGCTCTTCTGGAAACTAGCAATGAAACAGTGAGGCTCTATGGTTTCTGAAAGAATTAAGTCCCAGTCACGCATGAGAGATTAGCTCAGCAAGCCACTACTTCCTTCAGACATATGGAAACCCACGTCACAGGGTTATCAATATTTATGACCTACTGACGACAGTCAAAGGCATTGTTTTCATAGTTTTTTTTCCCCCTCCACAGCTGCTATGCATGCAAAGAAACATTACTCACGCATATAGGTACGACTACGCACTTTGTTTACATTGGCCTTGTCCAGAAAGATAATGGGCTTACATTTATCAAAACATAAAATACTTTACATCACAGTGCAACAGGCTGCCTGGCACGCCAGGCCTTATCTTGTTGGCTTATGGTTGGACCAGGGCATAGCTCCTGGCTTCCAGTCAAACCGTTTATTTAACCATATGAACCCTAGTGTCATGTCATAATAATACGATAAAAAAGCTGGTCTACAATGCAATGCGTTATGAGCTTGTAGATTGGCTATTTTTGTCAAAGAGATTTGGTTGAGGGAGAAAATGAGGTGTCATATACAGAACCCTGGTCAATACAAAATAAATTCATTACCCAAGTCAGTGAAGTTTATAGGATCTAATGGTTAAATAAATAAATAAATGCTAAACCCTTTTTTGTATTTGTATTACTGCAGGAGCAATAGCTTCTATTTCAGCATACTAATCTTCCAGGAAGTGAAAGGCACTATTTTCTATTTGGAATGGGAATCCCCATTAATTATGTCATTGGTAGGCAGGTTTCATGCGCTACCCTACCTCTAGACCAGAAAGCATGCTGGCTGGGCCAGGCTAGGGGTTTAGTGTCTTGCTTAAGGAGAGCAGAGGTGCATATTTGAAAATAGCAATGCAATATCTATTGTACAATGCAATATCTTTTGTTGGTGGTGTAGCCAAATGTCACTCACCTGTGCTGTGAACAAAACAAAAACGGTTCATCCTTCCTCAACCTTTAAATTTCTTCCCATCCATGCACTGCATTGCTACAGGTGTGTAATGTATACTTTTACACCGTGAGAAT
This sequence comes from Protomyctophum bolini, assembly GCF_963924005.1. Classification (NCBI taxonomy): domain Eukaryota; kingdom Metazoa; phylum Chordata; class Actinopteri; order Myctophiformes; family Myctophidae; genus Protomyctophum; species Protomyctophum bolini. Next base: position 13,706,240 of record NC_137884.1, read on the forward strand.
GAAACAAACTAGTAAACTACTAGGAATCCTTGCAAATTCTACTAAGAATGAGCCCATCTGCCCAAGCTTAATTTCTAAATACTTGAATGTATGAATTTCACATGACTATACCGGCAGGCTATGAATACTATATCTTAGGAAGGAAGACGCGGACCATGTAAAATCTGCCCTCGTGCCATGCACGATTGGCCCCTGGGCTTGACCGTGGAACCTGTCTTTGGTAGATGCAATAAAATAAAATAAATGGGTTAAAAAAAAGTGTTGTATTGATTATCAATTATGTTTTGTTCTTATGACAATTAGTTCCTCGCGCCCCTAAACTTGAGCTCCCTCGCCACAGGTTTGAACACTCTAAACCGGCGAAGCAGGACGACTCGCACGTCGTCACGCCGCCGCTGCCATCCGCCCGCCTCCCGCTCGCCAGCGCCTCACAGCCCATGCCCAGTGGTCCACCAGGCGCTTCTGCGGAGACGCCCCCCCGTGGCTTAGGGGCAGTGGACTGGGTCAACGCTGCAGAGTTTGTGCCAGGGCAGCCCTACTGCGGACGGGGTGAGTGAACCAGCGGCGCTTGTTATCCATAACTATGGAAGAGGTTAATAGTACTGTTTTGGGGGTTGTTGGGTTTTTTTGGTCCAGCTTTGAGGGTTTGTGTAAAAACGCCACCACCTACGACTAGGTTCCTTTTTTTGGTGTTTGCGTAAGAAACTAGAGTGCAAACACGAACATTGCGTAAACGCAAACATGGAAGACAAACATGAGGATGCAATTGAAACCAAATTTTTTGTGTAAAAAGTTTCATTTTGAGTGTTGTTTACATTCAAGAGCGGAGACCCTAATGGGTAGCCTACAGCGGAACGGAGTGACTGACTCTCTCCCACGACCCCACCCCCTCTCTCTCTTGTGTGTGTGTTCCGTGTGCAACTATTTCTCTCAGTGCAGCCTCCCTTCACACATGCTTGCTCGCCCACTCTCTCTCTCATTCCGTTTTGCATCTCAATGGAAATATTGCAAGCTTATACAGGACTGGACAGTAATATTGCGGTAGCCTACTAACTATGCGGGACTAAATGGCAAAATTGTTTTTGTTGTGGGCAGGGGCGACGTTCATGTCAAGCGACCCACCCCTCGCCACCTGGCTGTAATATGCTCTCATTGGCTGTTACACTGATTTGCCCGGGGGAGTGATTGCAAGCTCATTCTGCAGAGTGTATTCGGGACCTAACCGGGTTCTCCCTGTGACTGTCTAACTGAAACAGGCAGGAGAGAAATGTCATTCAGTCAGGGGAGAGAACCCATTCACCAGCTTCAATTAGGTAGTGTTCCACTTTTGTTTTCAATTTTTTCTTGACCTGAAGAAAGTATTAGTAAAGGGCTGTAGAGTCGGGAAGAACCACGTTACTTACTGAACAAACACTTGATAGCAATGATTACTATTCTGAGTATAGTACTATTTAACACTTTATTAATACAATATTACTTACACCCTTTACACACTTGAACCCATTTAGACCTGGTACAACCTATACAGTGTTATACCTTTCAATCCGGCACCTAGTGCCACCTTAGCCTGGCTAATAAGCCAGACCGAATCAGCTGTTGGCAAAAAAGGTCAGGTTGTGGTCTCCTGCTGGCGCTATAATAGGCGAAAAAGGGTGCCATTTGAAAGGGTGCCATTTGTTCTTACGCCTTTGATGGCAATTGGATGATTTGAGGCATTTTGTTCCAAAACTGTGTTTTGCAAAAATCCATCTGTTGGTGGCGCTATAACAGGCCAATGTGAAAAGGGTGGGATATATTCCTCAGCCTAGTAGGATATTGCGTGAAAGATTTCACGTAAATTGCACGCTGCGTTCATGATTTTTTAGCTGGTAATGGACAGACTGACAAACGTGCAAAACTTACTCTCTCCCCATGTGTCTTCGGCCTGGTGGAGACAATAACGAGTTCATGTGGGGTCAGGATTATTAGGCCTCTTGAGGATTGATTGCCCTCTTGTATCTGATGAGAAAAACTACATATTTTTGTCTTATTCTTTTTTTCATCTGCTCAGAGCTGTGTTGCCATGTCTGCTTATTATAATCAAATTCTGTCTTTTATGCATTATCTATTAAAAGATAGCAGATCTACAAGCTCATAGCGTGCCACCTAGTGGCGTGCTACGAGCTTGTAGGTCTGCTATTTCTTTTTAAATCGAAGAACGACTGACATAGAAACATAGCTTTTCCAGAAAACTGTCAGGATGTACAGTACTGTAGAAGACATTTTTAAAATCTGATCTCAGGTCAAAATGGGTTAAGCCAGAGGTTCTCAAACATCAAAGGCATGGACCACGGCCCCGGACCCCCATCAGAAAATACTCTGTTCAAATATATTTATTTTTATGTATTTTAGGCTTCAAGTAGCCTGAGCTAACGTGTTTGGTCTATAGGGGTGGGTCGCGGCTGAGATTTGCGCACGCCCTGATTGAATCTCACCGATCTGTCCGTCAGCCCTGGCTACTCCTCTCCCACCTAGTGAAGCGCTACGTCACATAATTTGGAGCGACACCCACCCGGAAGCGTTGACTCCCACTTCTAGACCAAGGCAGCCAATGCGTTCCTCCAGGCTTTCATTTTTCGCGCAGACGAAATGAAAGCCTGGGTATCGAGGCTAGGCTTCAAGTAATAAAACTGCAGGTTTCTGCTTTTGGGCATTTTTTTTCCTAGACCTGGCCATGTTTCTCTGGCAAAAGCTGGCAGGGGCTGGCTCAGAGGCGTGCTGTGTATGAGGGGGCAGCGTAGTGTGTTTTTTTTTGGCACTGCGTGTGTGTACTGTGTGTGTGACTGTGTGTATTTTGAGCCTTGGCCAGTAGGCCCCTACAGTGAATCAGTAAACAGGTGTGTGTCGCTGTGTGGTAGGCCCTGAGGAGAGTGGATGAGCTGGCTGTATGCAGGCATCGTGACCCGCTGTTCTTGTTATTTACACTTGCCATTAGAGACCCATGCAACCCGTCATGGACATGGTAGACCTTTGGATCATAGACCCCTCGACCAGTGTTTCCCAAACAGTGAGCCGGTGTCTAATTTTATAGGCTTGATAAGGGAGACGACAAATGTACCTTTTTTGCGTCTCAGCTTAAAAAGTTTGAGAACCAATGACCTTAGACCACTGATTGCCTGATTTATTGACCTATTTTCAGGGGGGTGGGAAGTGTGAAAATCTTGAAATCAATTTGAAAAAACTTGGCTCTCTATTTTGAGAACATTTAACTTATATAAGCTTATATAAACTAGCAATAGAATACATGTTCAGAAGCATCTTCCTAATGGTCTCATATAATAATAATAATAATATCTGGGATTTATATAGCGCTTTTCTTGATACTCAAAGACGCTTTACATGTGTTGGGGCCAGGGGGGAAACAAGAGAAAAGGACAACTTTATTAGAAAAAAACAATTAAAAGAATAAAACCAATAAAACGGTGCATATAACAACTTTTAAAAACACATCAGCTTGGGAATGCGATTGTGAACAGGTGGGTTTTCAGTGCGGATTTGAAGGTGGGAAGTGAAGGTGGGAAGTTGGCTTTTTAATTTAATTTAAAAAGCCAAAATATCATAATTAGTTTACATATTGTGTAAAAGGAGTGTGGGGGGCTCCTTTCACACTATTTCAATACATGCAGATTGGCACTTTGCCTAACAAACATTCAGTTGTGACTTGATATGTTTTGCTTTAATCCCTGTTCCACTACATGTTGTAAAAACAAAAAAAATCCCCTTATAATTGGTTTGTGAAAAATACAATGGAGCAGCACGCACATCCACTCACTAAACAGGTGCTGGGCAGAGGATGTCTAATAATAGAAAAAAGATGAGGTCTGCACGCACACTGGATTAAGCTTTAAAGTATTTATTAAGGTTCCTCCTTACACCAGAGAGGACATGACGTTTCGAGCCTCGCGGCCCTTCATCAGACGATGGTATAATTGGTTTGTGTCGTGCAGCTGATCCTGTGACGGCGGAGGGGCCCGTCGTCCCGCTCATTGAAGAGCTGGAGAAGGACCAGGCTGTTGACAACGACAAGGAGCTGCGGAAGCAGCTGTGTCCGTACGCCGCGGTGGGCGAGTGCCGCTACGGCCTCAACTGCGCGTATCTCCATGGCGACGTCTGCGACATGTGCGGCCTGCAGGTGCTCCACCCCACCGACAACAACCAGCGATCGGAGCACACCAAGGTAACTGTTTTCCAAACACCGTTTCTTGTTTCATCTCTATCCTGTGTGAGTTCTCCCTCGTGATTGACCTGAAATTGTATTTTCTGTTTACTAAAGAGCTGGAGAGACAGGGAGACTCCTGTTACTGAACAAACACTAGCAATGAATACTATCAGAATATGGAACTATTTAACACTTATTTTAAATAAATATCACTTAAACCCTATATGCTTCATTGACCGATGTCCCCTAAGGGTCTGTTTACTGGTGTTCTCAGAATATTTGCCTGTTAGGAATAGGTACGCTAGGGTTCTTGTGGTCTGTCTACTATCGAGTTACATCTCTATGCCAGTTGTGAAACGCTCTGTCTGTACGCATCATGAGAAATGCATCGAACGCAAGCAATACTCTCGACCACCACAATACGCTCTCATAATCTGCAAAGCATTTGCAAGATTTCAGTATAAAGAATCCTCCAAAAAGAATTCACTACCGTCTGTACTCTGTACGTCATTATTTGGATTTGTTCGGGAATCATAAATAGTGTCACACAAAACTGTCAAAAATAGTTTGTAGATCTTTTGTTTTGTGTGTGGGCTTTATAAATACTGAAACAATGAATAGTATTAACAAGAGCTTGTGACTAAATAATAACTGCAATGGAATTAATCCATTGAAACACAGCAGTGTTTATTTATATATACCGGTATTTGTTTTTTGCATTTCCTGAAAAGTAACAATTTTGGACTTCCACCCACTGCCGTTGGGAACAAAGCCTGTTCCCATCACCAGGGAGAATAAAATAATAAACTAGTGTCAAGATAAATCATTTGGCACCAAAATTCACCAGTCATTTATGTGAGATTATACCAGAAGCATCAACCTCACTTTGTGGTGGCTGATTCTAAAGAGCGAGATTTCTCACTCTGAACTCAACTGTTGCTCACTTTATTATTCGTGCATGTTGGTGTGGAATACATTTTCTTCATTTAGAAAGCGTTCTCATAAATATGAGTTATGAAACTGGTACCCATTCTGGGCGGGAACCCCTTTTGGGGTTTTAAGCATTATGTTATACTTTAGCTATTGAAAAATAGCAGATCTACAAGCTCATAGCAGTGCCGCACTACGAGCTCGTAGATCTGCTATTTTTGAAAAATCATGAAAATGTGGCGCAAATCTTTGAATATATATTCTTTCAGAGTGAACTTTTTAACTCAAATCTTTGCTAAATGGGTTAATAACATTGATATAATTATGAACTGTCACCGGTGTGCTGATCTGCAACACTGAAGCGCATCAGTATCAAATCAATATATCACTGTATTGTTCTGTTCTGTACTGTACTGTATAGCACTGCCATTAGACTTGCTAGACATGCACATGCTTAACCAATTCAGCCCTATTTTATACTGGAAAATCGCAGTTGTACAAGCTCAGAACGCATTGCTTGTATATATTTTATATATTTATATTTTATTAAAAATAATTCTCTGTAATGATGTGCCCAAAATTAGGACACCAGGGCCAATGTGGCCTAATGCAACACATTGTGAGTTTGTAGATCTACTTTCATCTTTAATAATTGTGAAGCATTTTGACAATTTTTGCCAATGATGCCAGAGTTAATGTACCGTAGTTAAATATAGACTGGTTTCTGGCTGCATTCCCCCATTCACGCGATTTGCTCTCTGTCTCCGTAGGCTTGCATCGACTCTCATGAAAAGGACATGGAGATCTCCTTCGCCATCCAGCGCAGCAAGGACATGATGTGTGGCGTGTGCATGGAGGTGGTGTTCGAGAAGGCCAATCCCAGCGAGCGCCGCTTCGGAATCCTCTCCAACTGCAACCACTGCTACTGTCTCAAGTGTATCCGCAAGTGGAGGAGCGCCAAGCAGTTTGAAAGCAAAATCATCAAGTGAGTCCTTCTGCGGAAGTTATTGTTTTGTTGAAACTCGAACGTGGCTTGTTCGTTGGCTTTTTACGCTTCACGTTTGAGGTTGAACTGTAACCAACCTCAGGGAAGCGGACTTCATTTTATTAAAGTACAAGAACGTTTTGAACAGACAGCAATATGTATGTTTTGCGTATCATGACACAATGTGGGTTGCAGCAGCAAGATTTTCCCAACAATTAATAAATGTTTCCAACGTTGCTTCAACGCAGGTCTTGCCCCGAGTGTCGAATCACGTCCAACTTTGTCATCCCGAGTGAGTACTGGGTGGAAGACAAGGAGGACAAGCAGAAACTCATCCAGAAATACAAGGACGGCATGGGGTAAATTGATAATAATTAGAATTCTGTTTCCTATACTTGGCCAGCGCAGCTTTTCCAAACATCAGTGCACTCACAGTAAAAGTGCGGTCTAAAACAAGCACTTGAGTGAATTAGCTTTTCCATTTGGTTGATGAGAAGCTCCTCCTGTCACTCCAGTGCCCATGATCAATGTCACATGTCTTGTCCTTTCCATTCGTTTGTCCAGATACTTCAAAGGGGTGTGTGTGTGTGTCCCTCCCTCACAAGTAGAGTAGAATTAGACAAATTGATATCGTGAGGACTGTTCTCCTGATGGGGTTTTTATGCTTAAGAAGGATTTTTAGAGTCAAGGCCACTTATTACGCAGTGCAAGTTAATTGATTAATTTAAACTGCTGTTCATGTCATGAGTTCATTCCGTTTTTATGTCCTCGCAAGTATAGTAATATAAATGTGTGCGTGGACATGTTCACTCACAATACCCCCCATTTCTCCATGTTACCCAGGAGTAAATTGTGCCGATATTTCGACGAGGGCCGTGGAAGTTGCCCGTTTGGCTCCAACTGCTTCTACAAGCACGCCTTCCCCGACGGTCGCCTGGAGGAAGCACAACCCCAGCGGAGGCAGGCAGGAACCAACAGAAGGAGCCAGGTAGCATGTTAACTCTGGGGAACACTGCACTTAGCCCAGGTCCATTTTATACTCTCTGTAAGGACAGTGGTTGTGAGCAGGTGCTTGTCGCTGTGCCTGTCTGATTGCCTGCGCAGCCCTACTGTACCTCGCCTCTCATTGAAAACAAATCACCAAGGTGAGAAAGTCACAAAAACACTCATTTCCACTAACGTTTTTTTCCCCCAGTTGAAGACGCAAGGCTCTCTACTAAAAACACTTCCAAACGCCCAGAGTTGCAAATATTGAGCACTAAAAGAACCAGCTTCTGCCAGACAGCAACAATGTAAAGAACCAGCTTCATGGTTTGACCCTTAACCCCCTTTTTCCCCCCCACTTAGAACTCGAGGCGAACGCCCCTGTGGGACCTCTTTGACGAGCGGGAGAGCACGGACTCGTTCGACAACGAGGACGAGGAGATGGTGACCCTGGAGCTGAGCGAGATGCTTCTCATGCTGCTGGCCGCGGGCACCGACGACGACGCCACCGACTCCGAGGACGAATGGGACTTGTTTCACGAGGAGCTGGACGATATCTACGAGATTTACCTATAGCAGCCCCCAACCACCACACACCCCTAACCCGTTTCTCCTCCCCAACTAGGCACTTAGAATAAACTGTCTCGTGTGTGTGATGGACAGTACCACCCCCCCCCCCTTTTCCTCCTTGTGTTGTGGCAGTGCCTTTAATCGGGCCGCTAATAAGGAACTTAATAAAAGTTTGGGAAAAAAAACTTTAAAAAAAACTTTAAAAAAAACTTTAAAAAAAAACTTTAAAAAAAACTTTAAAAAAACTTTAAAAAATAAAATAAAGAAAGAAAACTAAAAATATATAATAATTCAAGCAGGTCGGTGCACTCGTGCTAAACATTTTCTAGAAACCTGTCCTTGTGAATCTGTCCTTGTACGGTTCTTGTAAAAAGGTAAAAAAAAAAAAAAAAATACAAACAAACCCATATAAATGGTATCTAATTTTTTGGGGGAATATCGCTAATAAACCATATCAAGTTTATTTGTGGGTGTGGGTTTGACTTGTTTATCATCTACCCAGGTGTTTGTATATAACTCTCTCCATATATATCTATATACAGTAAATATATATCCGAGACAGAGGATTGACCCAACTTTAACACATTTCCACTTACTGTACTAATGATGACTGTGGTGGTGTTTTGGGCTACATCCTCTTCTCATGCACTGAACTGAACTCAACTGGGTGGTGGAGCCTGTGATCCACTTTTACTGCACTCATGCACGCGCTTATGGCTCAAGCCTAGTTTACACTTCATCGTACACCGTGGGGAAACATGATGCTTCCCTTATGTTTGAATCAAAAGGAATGCACATCCATGTAGACGCAGGTGCAGGACTAAAAAGATGCGTAACAAGAATAAAAGAGGTCTGCACAAACGGCTACTGCTCCCAAGTAAACTATTGTGCACTTCACAACCTTTCCACCAAACTGAACCACAACTGAAATGTGATTTGCACAGCGACGGCTGTTTGTGCAGACTTTATTCTCGTTGTGCTTCCCTTATTTTCGCCAACATGTGTTGAAGTGTAAATTAGGCTTCCCTCTTCTTGTCCCAAGGGATGGGATCGAAAAAGACATTATCTCTGCAAATTCCAAAGTGCACATTGTTTTTTGATGTTGCAAATCTCACCTATTCTGCAACACCTGTAATGACCAAAAGGCGAGGCCTCCGTCAGAACTAAGCTGGAGTAACAAATTGGACAGAACATCGACAGAAGCAGGCTAAAGACTAATTTATACTTTGTCGCACAGCCTTTAACACAAGTGTTGCTTGACAACAAATGTATTTGCTACTTATTCATTTAAGGACATTTATTATATTGTCCTATTACAGAAAGGTCCTCGATTCAAATGGCACTTGTTTCAGAAAGGTCCTGGGCTCAAATGGCACTTGTTTCAGACCTGGGACCCATTTGTGTGGACTATTGGCATGTTCTCCCCATGTTCATGTGGGTTTCCCTTGCTCTAGGTGCCTTTGTCTCCTCCCATACTAAAGACGCATGCGTCGTAGTGACCCGTTAACCCGGGTACAGTACCCATGGTATTGTATCCTGGGTACTGGCCTTAGAGCTGGAGATGCCTATGGCTGCCCACTGTTCTCAACCACTTGTTGAACCCTCTGTACTTAATTAAACTAGCACTTAGTTGACTGTACTTAATTAAACTAGCACTTAGTTGACCGGAGTCTGCTCTGTCGAAATAGCCGATCCACAAACTCGCCATGCATTGTGATGTGTTGTGAGCTTGTAGGTCGTCAATGATTTTTTTCCACCAGTAGAGGGATGCTGGGTTTCAAGTGGTTAGTATTTGGAATGGGTTCAATGCAGGAGACAAACTAAGCGTCTGTGCGAAATGTAATTGGCAAATAATGTTCTGTCAAGAGACACTTATCAAGGCGTTGTGGGACCAAGCATAAACTTGGTTCTCTTCTCTTCTCTCCCATACACAGTTACACACCCCAGCAGAATGTGTATGAACTGTACATAGTTTTCTTTTGCCTAAAGCAAGTCATACATGTTAAGCCAGGCTGACAGATGTCCTCACAAACATACAGATAGCTGGTCAAACTCCATTGGAATGCATATGTTTATACTGAAATGTGTGTTTTCTATGTACCACAACCATCCATCATAACTTGAAATTAAAGTTTATTATCAAAGTATGCAGTGTGTGAAATCAAATTGTTTTCATTGTAAACTTTGGGGTTTATACAGGCCTTGAAGTGTAATTAAATTAAGACAATTATTTGGGGAAACCATCATTTTTTCTACACTGGGCATGATCACATTAGAACTATTTAATAGCGGGGGCCTGCTGGCTGAGTGGTCGACAGGCTCCATGGCCTGACAGCGTGTCGTTTGAGTGGTCTAGGAGCATGCCCCATATAGGCTCTGGCCTGACAGCGTGTCGTTTGAGTGGTCCAGGAGCATGCCGCATATAGGCTCCATGGCCTGACAGCGTGTCGTTTGTTGGAGTGCCGTTCATGATGACCTTTGCTGCATGTCTCTCCCCTTCTCGTTCTCCCTCTTTCCTGTCTATCTTCACTTGAAACTATCAATAAAAGGCAGAAAAGCTTGGTTTTAAAGAACTATTTAATAGTAATTGAAAGAAATGGATCGTGAAAGCTCTGAATATAATTTGGGATTAGTCAAATAACTAAATATCTGACCCTTATGACATGATGCTGTCATGACTTACTTACTTTTACTTACGCCTATTACCCCTTCTGGGGTTTAGGCCGTCGACAAGAGTTCGCCAAGCATCCCGGTCCTCAGCCAACACTTCCAGCTGTCCCCAAGTGTGGCCCATAGCTTTTGCATCTGCCTCCAAGTCTCTGCGCCAGGTGTTCTGTGGCCGACCTCTCTTTCTTTTCCCTTGGGGATTCCACTTGAGGGACTGCCTTGTGGTGTTTGAGGCTGGTTTTCGGAGAGTATGGCCTATCCATCTCCAGCGCCTTTTGAGGATCTCTTCCTCTGAGGGCATTTGGTTGGTGCGTTGCCACAGCTCCTTGTTGCTGATGGTGTTTGGCCAGCGGATCTGGAGGATTCGTCGCAGACAGGTGTTGATGAATGTTTGGATTTTGTTTGTGGTAGCTGTCATGACACTGCTGACTTAAACTTGAACAGTGATCAAATGTAAAGTTGCTGTGATTGAAGTGCCAGCTCCTCTAGTATTCAGTGCTACATTGTGTTAGCTCAGGGGTCTCCCTATAGCTTTGGTCCATAGCCTTAAGGTCTTAAAGTCCCAAAGGACCAGAGCTATAGGGTCTCCCCATCTCTCCTTTCTTTAGTAATCAGAACATTTAATTTCACATCAGGAGATAAGATTGAAGCTGATAAACGGCATACCTCCTGAGTCCTGACTCGAGTCCTGACATATGAGCCACAGAAAGTGACATTTTGACATTTTCATGTCAGAATCGATAAATGGGCTACATCTACAAGACAAGAGTAAATCTTAGGCTATCCGTAGCTCTATCCACCCTCACAGAAATTAAGCCTAGACTCTCGTAGATTGAAAATGCCAGGTTTAACTTTAAAACAAACAAACAGGCCTAGGCTATATGACTTTTCTCACAGCCTAAGGTTGGCAGGTGTGCCGAAAATAGCCGACCCACACACGGTGATTCACGCGCTGTGAGCTATTGTAGATCGTCTATTTTCAGAAGAAAGTATTAGAGAACGCTCCCCCCAGCCCCGATCCGTTATCAGATGTAATCCGTGCCTTAGTTTGCGCTCGCCTATCGCTCTCTCCTCCCAGTCCTCCACCTTCAAAGCAATCCATCACAACAAGCGGAGAGGTGTGGTGGAAAACTGGGAGGGAGGTGTACACTGGACACGCACAAATACAATGATCGCAGAAATTTGCACCAACGACAACACCACCAACAAGGCCAGCCGTCCCCGATCCGAAGCGACAACAATCTCCCGCGACGACTCCCCGTCACCGGTGTCCTACTCCTCCTCGGCGCCGGAGAACGGCCAGCTGTTCCTCGGAAGAAGCGCCTCGTCCAGGCGGGACACCCAGACGTCCACCGCGGCCAGCATCAGCATCAACCCGGAGGAGGAGAGCAGCATCCAGCCCCTGGTCTCCGCATCCTCGGTGGCTGCTGCAGGCAAGATTCAGGACACTATTTGTCATTTGCACGAATGTAATATAGGAATGTACTGAGCAGCTTTAAAATAAACAACATGGTACTAGTAAGAAAAGAGACAGGAGAGCATGCATCCTACAGTAATAAAAGGTCAAGTCTGTAATAAAAAAAAGCAACACAATTTTTATTTAATTACATTTAAAATTCAGTTGAGTTCAAATTGGGCATTCATTGCTACTACGGATTATAACATGATACTGCACAGTGAAAACACAGGTCTGTTAATTCACCTCATTGTTTTTCACAGGCACCATGACATCTTCGGGAGAATTCATGCAGACCGCTCCCCTGTTTGTGCAGAAATCCAAGCGGCACCTGCTCTACAAGACGCTGTGCTTCCTCCTCCTCGTCTTCCAGGGCGGCGTGCTGGATTTCTACCTCATCGTCTTCACCGACCTGTACTGGTGCTCGTGGATCGCCACGGACCTGGTGGTGATCACGGGCTGGGGGATATTCTTCATGAAGAACGCCCGGAGCAAGAGGGAGCGGGCCTGCGGCTTCCACCAGAAGAGCTCCATCTTCGGCTGCAACCTCGGCGAGTTCACCTACGCCTACCTGGCGTGGCTCATCTACGTGATCGCCTGCACGCCCAAAGTGGTGCTGGTCCTGGAGACGTCGATCCTGGACCTCGTCGCGCTCAAGGTGCCCTGCGGCGTCACCGGCTTTAAGATCATAATGCTGCTCTCCGTGCCGCTGCTGTACTGCCTGATAAACTCTATCATCCAGGACCTAAACGGAGCCACGCGCCACCGCTCCCAGAGCTGCTTCATGAGCACCTGCCTGGACCTTCTGGACAGCTTCACCTTGGTGGAGACGCTCCTCAGTAACGAGATCCCCACCGTCTACCTCAAGTACACCGTCATCTCTGTGTATTTCATCGCGCTTGGCGTCCCGGTCGTCTGGCTGTACGAGCTGACCGCCTCTGAGATGCGCTGCCGCTGGGTTTGGGCGAGGTTCTTCACCGGCGTGGTGGTCAACGCCCCGCTCCTCGTGGTCCGGTGCTTTCAGGTGTACGTTTACAAGACAGCCGTCTCGGTTTTCATGCTGAAGAATGTGTTCTTCCTGGTGTGCAAAGTGCTGGAGCTGATTGAACAGTGTCTCACGGTGAGAGGAGCCAGGAGGTTTGCCGGCGGAAGAAACCCTGCTCAGTTCTCTCACTGCGTCTCGGAGAATGACATGTGCCCCCATGGCTATGTCAACACCCTGGCTGTCAATACTCAGTCCTGAATGACATGTGCCCCCATGGCTATGTCAACACCCTGGCTGTCAATACTCAGTCCTGAATGACAGGTGTCCCCAATGTCAACACCCTGGCTGTCTCTACTCAGTCCTGAATGACAGGTGTCCCAAATGTCAACACCCTGGCTGTCAATACTCAGTCCTGAATGACAGCTGTCCCCAATGTCAACACCCTGGCTGTCAATACTCAGTCCTGAATGACAGGTGTCCCCAATGTCAACACCCTGGCTGTCTCTACTCAGTCCTGAATGACAGGTGTCCCAAATGTCAACACCCTGGCTGTCAATACTCAGTCCTGAATGACAGCTGTCCCCAATGTCAACACCCTGGCTGTCAATACTCAGTCCTGAATGACAGGTGTCCCCAATGTCAACACCCTGGCTGTCAATACTCAGTCCTGAATGACAGGTGTCCCCAATGTCAACACCCTGGCTGTCAATACTCAGTCCTGAATAACAGATGTCCCCAATGTCAACACCCTGGCTGTCTCTAATCAGTCCTGAATGACAGGTGTCCCCAATGTCAACACCCTGGCTGTCTCTACTCAGTCCTGAATGACAGGTGTCCCAATGTCAACACCCTGGCTGTCTCTACTCAGTCCTAAATTACATGTGTCCTTATGGCTATGTCCATGGATGGATTATGGATCGGGTGTCAATAGGGCTACTGCCTGCTATGGGCCCTTGACCGCCAGGGCCATAAGGCACAAGAATTTACTCAACTGTGTATATATAGGCTACCACTAAGATACGTGGGCCCCGGCATTCTACCACGACCCCTCCTATATGGCTATAGTGTTTTTGCTTGCCCACCCGTCTGCCTATTCTGAGTAGCACTGGGGGCCCCTTTGAAAGATAATTGGTCCAGGGTCCGCCTCCACAAGTCTTTCTCCATTCCTGTCTATCGATGTCAACACCGTGGCTGTCACTATACTCAGCCATAGTGATGAAGGACCCCCAGTTTGATATGCCTTTAGGCCACGGACCCATATATGTTTTTATTTTTTAATCTTGGGGACCCAATCTACACAAAAATACGTTATATATGTTCATTTAACTCTGATCAAATGTAGTATGATCAAGTAGTGAGTTAATTTACAAAAAATTACAGCAACATTATAGTGTCCCTTTGAACGACAGGATAGTGTGAATAATGGGAGGCTCCTTTGTCCTTCCAACAGGTGCTATTTTAATCGTAATCTTAATGATGCACTCCAGACACTCGCAGTAGAACAGACTGAGATTAAAAAACAGCTAGGACCTTGTGAAGTTGTGGTTTTAAAAGTGTTCTGTGAAGTAAATTGTAAATGCACTTGTAATAGAAGGCATTTAAAGAGTAGACACTGTTTTTGACCGTGTAATCTATATGTTTCGCTGAATAAGTGCAATATCAGAACCAATATGTTCCTGGTGATCCAATGTAAATTCATTGTTTTATATTGATGAAAATATCGTCTACTATAACTGGTCTGTGCTGATTCAAAATGAAATTTCTTAATCCGAGAATAGAGTAGAAATCTGTGCTTAATCTGTGCAATGATCCATATGTGCTTAATATGTGCAATGATCCAAAAGCATTGCAAAAAAAATCAGACCCGTCTGAAGTGAGTGGTACTGTACTGTACTGTACTGTACTGTACTGTACTGTACTGTACTGTACTGTACTGTACTGTACTGTACTGTACAAGCCCTCCTCCCTGGCCTGTGTGTGTCTGTGTGTTAGGCTGTGCAACAGTGACACTTGGTGGTGAACAAACACTACAACGCCATTTTCGTGCTCGGACACAGCCAGGGACACAGGGACAGACCCAGGGACCCAGCCATATATAATATATATATATATATATATATATATATATATATATATATAGTGATATAGTGATATATATATAAGTGATTTTGGACAAAAGTCAAGTTTGGACTTCATCAAACTTGACTTTCGTCCAAAATCACATTGATTCAGACACCTCTGACACATGGGTGCTCTACAACGTTCCATTTTTATTGAACATAGTGGCATACTGGCTACATGTGCTAAGAAGTTAAGAACAATGCAGTTGACACCAAATCATTTTTTTAAGTAGGTCAGACCAGTACAAAGAAATAGGCCAGCACGTGATTGCATTTGTTAGAGGAATACTTACAAAAGGAAAATGCAAATCACTATCACTATTATAATCCATGATGCGGCCACTAATATGAGTTTATAGAAAATGTTTTGCGGTGGAAAAGAACATTGCTGAAGAAGCACTTGAGTGTTGTGTGAAAGTATATTGTGCAATATGGTGGACACATTCAGTTAAGACAATATAAATAACAGTTAGGCTATTGCCTTTATAGGGTCTATTTTCAGTGCCTAAAATAATTATTTATTCTATAAAATAGATCCTAGTATATAATGGTGAAAGTTGGTTATTGAAGTGACTTTAATGGAAGTATGGTTATTCTGTGCAGTTCTCTTAACTTTGCTACTCTATTTTGTCTAATTTATACTTAGTGTCATGTTTTTCAGTTGAAGATTTGCAATCGTGGAAAAGTACATTTACTTATGTATTGTACTTTTCCATTTCGACTACTTTATTACTTTTACTACATTACATTTTGGAATCAAATCTACTTTTTTACTCCTACATTTGATGCCTTTAGTTTGCAGATTAACTAAATCAAATATAATCAACACACTAATTAGCATGTATTTTTATAGATTGAATGGAGGAGGGGACATGAGCTGCCTGAAGTATTTTAAATAAGCCCATCCTTTACCAGCTGTAAAATTGACCACACACTAATGCATATAGACAATTAAAATATCTCTATCTATGTATAAATGCACCAAGTCTCTGTCAAATTCGACACATGCGTGACACACCACCGCAGGGGGTGCAGTGCCCGGTGTCAAGTCGGTCGGACCCACGGTTGTCCAGAACCGCCCCAAAAAGGCCTCTCCCCTGGACATGCCCAGGGTCCATATATGGAGCTGGCCTGTTCTGACATCATTCTGACATCTGCATATCAGACTCCATATTTGGACATGCCTGACAAAGAACTCCATATATGGGCATAAACGGGACACAGACATAATATCTGGGTGGGGCATTTCCAACTTGGAAATGCATTATGTCTTTCCAAGTAGGCCAGTGCCAACGGGCACCGCTGTAGAGGCTCCAACGCATCTGGGTGGGTGGGACATGCATTTCCAACTTGCATCGTTCCAAGTAGGCCAGTGCCCAATGGGCACCACCTAGAGGACCCGTGCGGGGCCTCTCTCTAGTAATAACTGGTAATAATAATAAATCTTAAATCTGACATTCTGCATAATCTGTAGTCAAATTTTGAATGCAGGACTTTTACTTGTAACTAAGTATTTCTGCACTGTGGTATTTGTACTTTTACTTATTAAGTAAAACAAATCTGAGTACTTCTTCCATCACTGAAATGTATTTTTGTTTGGCAAGTGCTCAAGTATAAAGTAGGCTTAAGAGAGGGCTGAATATGTTGGCCTGACTGGTGATATGTGCCTTTTGAGTTAGTTTAGCAGGATGGTATTGATTGATGTTGATTGAAAAGGAACATGCATGTTACGCATTTGGATAGGTGTGTGACCACAGAAACCAGGGAAGCAAATCTTTTCATAATGCATGGTCAATGGAAATGTGTACTGCAAAGGTTCACCAACCTTGTCAAGTATACATTTTGTGCAGGGCCCCTATAAGGGAAGATTTAGAATTTATGTAAACATTTTCAAAAATATGAATATTATTTGAACCCGCGGGAACCCCTTCAAGACCCCCTGGGGACAGTGGGGGGTCTCCGGACTGCACTTTGAGAACCATTGAACGTACAGTGTATGCAGACAGGTTATTTGATGACGTATGCAATGTTTATTTTTTAGATTTGTGAAGTAATTGCTCACTGTGCAAAGGAATAACGTATTGTGTCTTATGTGTACAATGTGACCATGAAATGGGGAAAAAAGTACATTTGAAATGAATTAAATCACACTTTAATTGACATGCTGAGTGAATTGGTATAATGTAATATGTTCACTCATATTTTAACCAAAAATATCCGGCTCCAACAGTGCTGTCATTAAATTAGTTTTTTCTTTTTTTATGATATAGATAGAATAGCTTTGGATTTTTGTTTGATGCTTATCACAACATGCCAAATATTTTATAGTTTCATTCATTCATTTAATAGATTAATTGGAAAACATATTACTGGATTGATATACCTCAGAGATACTACAAAATATCAAAAAGTCTTCAGTTTGGGAAAACAAATTGAGCACCCAAACAAACAGTAGGCCTAATAAGTGTCATATCGGACAAAATATTGTATTGGACAAACTGCCTATTTAGCTCTAGTTTGCATACTGTGAGCTTCCTGGGAGGGAGAACATAATTATGTTACAGTTTTCATATGGAATTAGACGAGGCTTACCAGACAATTCTTTGTTTATTTACAACAACAAAAAAGAAGTATGGAATAAGGCATTAGAAAAGACAACACATCCAAATTATATTACTTTATCTAAAATCTAATACGATCACTAGTCTCATTGTCGCTAGGGCTGTCACGATTACACAATTTAGTTGACGATTAATTGTCAATTGTGTTTTTGGCATTGGAAATTGGAACATTATGAACAGAATTTACATTTGTTTGGCTTTGTAATAAAAAAAAGTGCACAGGGCAGATATGACAAATAACTGAAATATACCAAGACATTACTGGTATTTTTATAGATTCTATACTTTAAAAACTTAGATCTGCACCGGTTGTGTGCAAAGCTATTTTCTATGGCCTGCCGCCTGATATGGACCATAACTTTCTCCCAAAATTGTTTACAGGGGAAGTAATGCTATATTGTTTACAGAAAGCAAATTCTACCTGTAAAAATGTGTGTGGTATATCCATAAAAATATAATCAAATCAATGTACTGTCTACTTACAACAGAGTATTGTGTGGTTGAAACATTCAATAAATATAAAGAAAGTACTGTGTAATGTGGCTTTTGTGTTGTGTAATGAGGCAGCTGTGAAGAAATAAGTGCTAGAATGTTTTATTTGACTTGTATATTAAAAACGTTATGACTGGCCCAACGAATGTCAAAATATCCACCGCGGTGGCTGAGACCAGAGCCCTAGAGTAATGGTTGAGACAAAGCAGTGAAAGGTCCTGAAAGATACATAACGTCAGACTTACCCAATCTTTCTGTTTTAGGAAGACAAGGCTGCTGTACTTTATACCTCATACTTTAAATGCTTAATATGAGGTATAAAACACCCGTGAAAGAATAAATGCTTTTCTATATAAAGACAAGTTTGAATGACTATGTCACAATGCCAAAACTTTGTGCAATAGTAGGCAGTACAAATACAAAAAAGAGAAGCAAACCATGCCCACTTAAGAGACCATTTGTAGGATTTGTCATTTGTGTAACATTTTGCCTCTAGTGGCTCTGAGATCGACTATCTTCCTATTGGTTATTTAAATCCGACGTCATTTTGTAGTCCTACGTTACGTTCGGGTCCAAGTGGCACCAGGTCCTGTCCGCTTCTCATTGTAAATAGCACTATCTAAACGCGTGAATCTTGTTACAATAATGTTATTTTCCAGAAAGGAAGCCATTGAGGGTTTAAATGGGTCTTAATGCTTCCAACTCGAGTAGAATTATTAATGTTCTGTACAAGTGAAAATATATGATGTGGAGACAATAAAGACTATTATTACCATTATTATTGAAGGTGGTAACAGTCCATTTGCTCAGTACAATATTTCGGGGGCATATTTAGAAGTACGTTGAATCTAGTTTGCATTAATATGATCTCTAATGGAGGATTTAGTTTGTAACATCTGTGCCCAGAGTCACATTGGTTCCATGCATTTTTTGTTTGCTATACACCATTTTTCATGTATTTTATTATTTTCTACCAATCCGTTGCGCTATGAAATGTTTCTAGTTATCTGCTGGACTATATGCCATGAGAAACCAGTTGGATACATGTGTTGCTATGGCAACAGGCAGTGATTGGGAAGCCCCGCACACAGCTCACCTGGCTGATGGAGTGAGGGGCAATCACATTGTTTGGGCCACCTGGAGAGTTTGAGTCAGGCAGTCCAGAGTGGAGGTGCAGAGAGACAGACAGGCTACTGCCGTGGGCAAGAGGATATTTCCCATGTCTTGCCATTCTTTCCCTTTTGGATTATTCCCTTAAATTTGGATTATACCTCTGGATTTAGAGAACTTCTTCCCTTTCCTGGAGTTTGGATATTGGATATTTGACCAGACTTTTCCAAGGAGTTTAAGAGTGGCCAGAGGAGACTGGCCACACTCTACAGACTGGTTTGGATTTGCGTTATTTTTTGGACACCTGAGTTTAGTTTTGGACACTTTGAGTTTAGTTTGGACAGTGCTAGGACACTAAGACTTCACACCCCTACCTTTTGAGAGTTTTATTTAATTTTGATCTGTTTAAGTGAACATTTTGTGATCGAGAACTTGCTTTTTCTTTTGATTTAATAAATCACAGTTAAGCTTATTTGCCGATTTATTTAGTGATTCTTATTCTGAACTGACCCACCACCTCCCTCACTTTGCTATAATTGGTTTATTTGATTGTTATTATTGTAATCGTTATAAGTTGACACAATGAAATAAAATGGCGATAGTATTCAGTGTGGGGCAGACGGCCTGTCACAGGAAGATTTGGGAGACCAGTAGCTTTGTTGTTGCAAGGAAAGCAGTAAAATGAAACTTTAGTGGTTGTTTTAGTCTCAGATTTAGTCCTACAGAGGGACACAGTATAACTCTATGGGGACACAAAAGCGACACAAACAGTACAGCACCCGGAAGTAGCTCTGGAGGAGGCGCTTAAATACTCAATATTAACAATCTTTGGTAATCCGACCAGGAGTATCTATACTTTGACTCAAGTACTGGGGTTGAGTACTTTGTCCACCACTGTTCTAAGCCATTTCAAACATCCCAGTGTAGCCGTGATTCTTCTGAAAGAGCTCCTCCTGCAGCCTTACCAGGGCCATCAATGGGTCTTCACCCTTTCCTCCAAAGGGGGAATCTGGCTGGGTAGACATCTTGGAGATGTATCCCTGGTCAGAACCACTGTTCGGGCCCTTCCCGGAAGGCTCCAGAAGCACACCGCCCCCTTCGTCCATCTCGACCGGCTGACTGTAACGATCGGCCTCTAGGGAAGGGAGGTATTCCACTTCCTCCGCTACCGAGGGCGTCCCCGCGGCACCGAACCCGAGCGACCGCTGCAGGGCCTCCAGTCTCTGCAGTGCCTCAGGCGAGGCCTGGCTCGGAGGCGAGGGGAGAGCCTCTTCCTTGTCGGCGGCAGGACACCAGCCTTTTAGGACGAGAGGGCCTTCTTCGAGTTGGGGCCAGTTCTCTGTCGGCCACGGCGGCTTGCGTAACACAGGCTCTGTCATGTACACCTGCTCTGTGTGCTGGCTGGAAGGACTCACATGAGCTTCCAGGACTCCTGCTGAGGTGACCCTGTTCGGAAGAAAAGACATTCTGAAAAAGAACGATTGGATCCGCCAGCAGAAATTCTGTTACGCATTGTGAGCTTGTATATTTCTCTATATTCTTTTACTTTTCACCTGTAAATGACATGTCTAAAATAGGGATAGATTATTAATCAATTATGATGATTATTTTCTATAATCGATTAAATAGAGTTTGATTAACTGTTGCTCCCCTGCCCTGCCTAAACAATATGCAGAGCCAAAGAGAACTATTAAAAAAAAGGCTAGAGCTCAGAACTAAATTCAACCTCAGGTTTTCAGAATTTAGAACTCAGCATCGGAGGTGCCTATAACCCAAGAGGAAATGGCTCTAGTCGTCATCTCAAATAAATGCAATCTGGGAAGTGACCGTGCAGTGGGGTCTACGAACCGGAATTCCGGGTTGAGCCTCGGTTGCAGCTCCACCACCGATGCCATGTGGCGCTCCGGGTTGACCTCGGGCGTCAGGACGTGAACGCTGTTCTGGTTCAGACGGAGCTCGATGTCCTGAATGTAGACGGGGGCTCCTTCTCTGAAGAGGGGAACACACTCCAGGACTGGAGGGATGCGGGGCCACTCCATGAGGGCGTTGGACTCGGCGACCGCTGCCTCCTCGCTCTCCACGCATTCCGCCTCAAACCAACCGGGGTTCTCCAGCTGGTACGCCTGAAAGGTCTCAATGGCGTTCCTCAGGTCTCTGCCAGAGGGACAGTTGAAGTACTCGTCCCCGCCAATGCCCTGGATGTGGTTGACCTGTAGGCATGCAACAGTTTCATCCATTCATTTTTTTAAATAAATAAAATACAAATAGGCTAAAACCAACAGAATAATCACTGTCTGTAAGAACATATTTGCCTATACTCACTTGGCCTGGCTGGTACTTCTCAATGTCCAGAATGCGGAAGTACAGCTCCTCAAAATGCTTCATCAGCTTGTACTTGACCCCGAGGTCCAACACGGACGGCACGTCCCCCTCGCCGCAGACGTCGTCAAAGTAGGCCACCATGTATTTGCCCAGAGGGGCGGCCTGGTGCATGTCCGGCAGGAGCAGGTTGAGGAAAGGGATGAGCATGTCGTCCGTGGGAGAGAGCACGTCCTCCCTCAGCATCACCCGGGCCTGGACACAGAGGGGTGCAACAGTGAACCCGCAACTAATCGTCTCAATCAGTCAAACAGTGGGTCGCTTAGTTCAGTGAGAATACAAGGAAGTGTTTTTCATCTTGCCGTTCGCCTGTGCAATTGTACAACCATCATTAAACATTAAGAGCAGGGAGATAGATATACAATACCCCCCATGGGAACAGAAATAAAACATTTCGGCAGAGTTTTAGGTTAAAGAAAGCTTACCTGGCCGCACATGGCTCTCCACTTGGCCTGAACGCCGGGCGAGCAGAGTACCAGCATCTTGTCGGAGGGAGCGGTGAGCTGCTGCCGCTGCCACTGCAGCCAGCGCATGGGGCCCACGGTGCCCAGGCCGGCCGAGTCCAGAAGGTCCACCAGCACCTCGGCGCCACACTTGGCCTTCAGGAAGGCACACAGCTTCAGAACCACGTCCCTGTACAGGCGGTGGTCTTGGGAGTAGATGACCAGCACCTTGGGAGGTTGTTTGGGTAGACGCGGCTCGTGGCCTCTGACCAGAGGCATGTGGAGATGATCGGGCTGGCCTATAATAACAAGACACAGTTGTATAAGAGGAGAGATTTCGTATCGTTATCGGGCTCTTATCTCCATATTTTAGGTTTTCGTGTTTCTCTTTTTTTGTAGGGCCTACTTGATCATACTACCGCGTCACACAAAAGTAGCAGATTTGTAACTTTTGCTGTTTTTGAATTTTAATCCTGAAAAGTACCAGTTTTTGGACATTTTCCACCCAACAGAGACGATATAACGGAAGGTGCAGTTATAAAACTAACAGGGATTGTAGTTAAAAACTAAATGTTTTTTGTTTTGATGAGATGAGTGTTAACAGGGGCCTTCCTGTCTCTCCAGCTTTTCAATATATACATTTTCAGATGGGATACCAATTTAATCCATGGAGAAACAGAATAATGATTATGAATGAATACAGTGAGACAATTGAAAATGCTGTAGAATGTAGACCTTCTGTTAAGGACCCCCAAAATAGTATGTATTTGTCCGCAGACCACCCTCTGAAATCATCTTGTGCACGTGACCCAGACACAAGATTTGTGTTGATAAAATACTTTTAAAATATTCAAAATTTGTCAAATGTTTTTTATAATTTTTATTTTTTTAGCCAATCTAAAAGCTCACAACGCGTCACATCCTTCCATGAACCCCACGTTGAGAAGCACTGCCGTAGATTCTACTGACCTCTACGAGGTCTCCTGCGGATGTACAGGAAACCCACGAGAGCACACAGCAGCCCTGCTACGACTGCCACAGCCCAGAGGTAGGGACTGGGAGCGGATCCACGAGGGGTGTCCGTTCGGGTCTCACTTTTCACTGAGGCAGAGCAGAGGTCCATGAATAACAACAACCAATTGTGGACAGTAACGAAGTACATCTAATTGAGTACCGTACCCGAGTAGTCTTTTTGAGTAGCTTTATTTTACATGAGTACTGGATACAAATATTGTACTTTTGAAGAAAAACTACTTAACCCATTTAGGGTTAAGTAGAAATAATAATAATAAAATCCCTGTTTCAAATATAGTGAAAAGAGCAGATCTACGAGCTCACGACTGTTCACATACCAGGGCATATATTTATAGGCCTCCCGCGCCGCCGGACACAGTCATTGCCACAGTGGGGGAAGAATGGTGCGATCTGGAAGGCAAATAACAGTTACACAGACATGATGTTGAAGGCTAACCCTAACCCATATACAGTACGACTCGTTTCAACTAGGGCCTAGTGGCCTACACACAAGAACAAATGTAGGAGCGCTTCAACAGACCAGTAGCTTACAAAGAAATAACTTTATGAAAGAGATCAGTAGCAGTAGTAGTAATAGTCAGGCACAGCTTGATTTTGTGTCCGGGTATAGCTCAGTCGGTAGAGCACTCGCCTTTGGACCACAAGTTCCGGTCAACTCGGTGTATGAGTAGCATGGCAAGTGTTGCTGTCAACTAGGTGTTGTGCATCACCTCCATCTCAAAGTGTGCTCCAGGGACTCTCTTGATCCATTTCCATTGGTTCCATTTCCATGGTTCCATTTGTATACCAGTGGACTAACTCATTGAAACGGGGGATAGACTCCGGCGTTCTCAGCCGATACTGGCAATAAGCCTATCTCCGACCTACTTAACTCACTCAGTGCCACAGGACGCCTAATGACGCCTCCCCCTTAACTAGAGTGCAGTGCTATGTATTTCTCGGGTTCTGGATTTGTTTCCATTTAAGATACGGTTCTCAGACGATAATTTGCTGGCCAGGATCTTAGTACCACCCTGAGTTGTGGGAACCAATCGGAGGAGAATGTGGTGCTGTTGGTGTTGCTCCCCTTTAGGGATGGTTGTTGTTATAATAGGAACGTAAACAATAAAACAGCCCTCTGGAAAGTTTCATGTTCCGGGCTAACTCTTCATTTTCAAAAACCTTGCAAGACTAACGGTTTCATAAAATCAAGCCTAGACGCTCAACCAAACAAACAATAGAATGAAAAGAGGAAGCACTTCATAAGAACACGTACCTCAACCTCAAAATCACAGCAGCTTCTTGGCCAATCCTCCAGCTTGAAAAGTACAGTCAGTGACGTCTCATTTTTCTAGGGAAGAGAGTCGTCAAGACATAATGATGTTTTGTGAAACTATTGCATGACGACGTGCACGACAAATGATATAGCTTTAGATAATATTGAAAGCACCGTGCATAACGCGGTATAGCGTTGTCCTAACATCGACATTGAGCTGATATACAGCTGATGAAGTTATCTGATGATATCTGTCTGTCATCCAGATATCTGTCTCGACTGTCTGTCATCTTATTTCAATTGTGTGTCTAAAATTGATTATCATATCATGTGAGGACATGATAATCTTCCAGCTACTGTGAGAAACTAGAGATTTTGATGCCAAAAACATCATCATCAAACCAGGAAGTTATGCCGGAACGCCTACTGAGTAGCAAAAAACTACTTTCTGGCCTCGACAGCCCATACAGCCACACAGAAAAGTCATATCTGATTGCATTAAACAATGTTAAACAATGTTAAACTCACTTTGCATGTTGCTTTGCCACTTGATGTGCCATTCACTTTAAGCATGCGCATACCCTCTATACTAGCAATGATTATTTAACACAATAATCTTAGATTGGGACATTATGCAATGAAACAAACTCTTTTTTGTTTCCTCTAGATACTTTACATCCATCACATCCAAACAGGATGTGGGGGAGATTGTGGTCTACCTAGTAATGCATCACCGACTAGGTGGAAAATATGTACTGTAACATGAAAGGTCAAGATATTTCTCTGACTTCCGAGGCACATACGTTTGACATCGCTAAATATAATGAGCCTATTTTGTTGCCATGTGAACAGAAGAAACAAAAAAGGAATCTGGGGCAAAACAGTAAAGGATGCTGAATCTACAGTAAAATACAGGCTTCTAGGTCAGGTCTCTAAAGAGGAACAACTACACATGTCTTCTTCCTGAGACACAGCTATGCCTATTAGCCTAGATTTAATTTCAACACATAATAAAACAACGATACTCGATACCATTTCCAATACTAATAGTGAAACACAAACACAACTATGGTTGTTGTCGGGCAGAAACCTTGTATCTCAAAATGTTATTTGTTGTGTAAATTAATGCCTATTTTGTCATACTACTGTGTCACAGTGACACAAAAGTAGCAAACATAGCCGATCTATAAGCTGACAGCATGCAGCGACGTGACATGATGTGAGCTTGAAAAGCTGCTATTTTTGTATACATTTTTCAAGAATTAGGGTGGGGGGAGGGATGACGAAAGAGGAGGAAGAACCGTGGGTTGGATGGGCTTTCATATATGGGCAGAGGTGACCTGATTGGAGGTGGCTTGATAGGAGGTGGAGGTAGCTGCGTTGGAGGTGTGGTCCTGCTCCTGAACTTCAGCTATGAGCTCCATAAAAAGTGTTAAGAAGAGTTTATGACTGAATAATAGCTACATTGGATCCACTGGAACATACTGTAGGTTATTATTTTTTTTCTTTTCCTGAACAGTTTTGGACATACAAGGTTTACACCCGACAGTACATGACAGTGTCTGGGCTATGCTTCCAACATTGTGACCTCCAGTGG
Source organism: Protomyctophum bolini (assembly GCF_963924005.1). Taxonomy (NCBI): domain Eukaryota; kingdom Metazoa; phylum Chordata; class Actinopteri; order Myctophiformes; family Myctophidae; genus Protomyctophum; species Protomyctophum bolini. The sequence continues at coordinate 13,732,067 of NC_137884.1, forward strand.
TGGAAAAAGTATTCAATATAGTATATCGTAGGGCATTTATTTAAAAAATCGATGCATCGACACATCAACTTCATTAACACAAGTCGATTCAAATTAGGAGAAGTCGAAAGTCGATAAAAAAAACACTTTAATTTGTTTTGCTCTATGTGTGCGTGTGTGTACAGAATTCAAACTGTAGGATTGGTTATAGTCACAGACATAAGTCATACTTTCCCTTTGCATCGGAGTTCAGCCACAGCCTTAATTAAACAACCTGCAGCTGTGTTCTACTTTGCTGTGCACTCTCAGCGTGTCCCACTATTTGACTGGCTGTGTCAGAGTGAGAAGTACAGAAGCGGGCAAACTTTCTCCCCAAACTTTATCCCCCCCATCCCCGTGCTGACAGTGACCAGGCCAGCTTTACGTGCGGGACGTATGAATCTCTCCGTCTCCGGTCAGTGCGGGTTGTTTGCATGGCTCATAAAAGACGAAGCTTGAGGACGTTATGCTTGGAGTTGTTGTCGGAGGAAAAGAAGGAACAAGGAAATGTTCATGGAGGAGGAGGAAGAAATGTAATAGCAGATTGTATTCTGATCTGATGATTTGCCCAACTGCTGCTGGCTGCAATAATGTTAATTATACCTATGACCTATGTGTCTTCTATTCTGTTCTGAAGGTACACAAGGTATTTTGTATTGTGTTCATGTGGCTGGAGCGAGCCGCTGTGCTGCGCTGCGCTGTGCTGCGCTCAGTGTGCTGTGCCAATTATGCCTCGTCTGTCTGTTGCGTTCTCTTTCTGGTCTATGTGCCAGTGTGTGCGTGTGTGCCTGCACTGTTTAGTGTTTACTATTAAATGTATATATATACCAAAAGTAGAAAGTAGTCATTATGCAGAATGTCCAATTTACAAGTTTTCAAATCTATAAAAATATTTTGAAACTAGCAGATCTACAAGCTCACAATGCGTCACATCGCAATGCATTGTGAGCTTGTAGCTTTTTTCATAGCATAAAAAAAATTCATATTTCAAATATGTATAGGGTTGAAGTGATTAATGAATGTTTTGTAATAATAATAATAAAAGATCTACAAAGTAACTAGTAACTTAAGTGTTCAAATAATTGTAGTAGAGTAAAAATATATATATTTGCCCCTGAGATGTACTAGTAGAGTAGAAGTAAAGGTACTGAAAACTGGAAATACTCCAGTAAAGTAAAACTGCCTCAAAAGTGTACTTAAGTACAGTACTTGAGTGTATGTGTATGTACTTGGTGACATTCCACCACTAGGTGACCTCTCACCTTGAACACGCCCATGTCTTTCGGCGAGTCAAACGAGCATCGGAGTGATTGGACCAGCACCAGGTATTTCTTGGAGAGTTGGTCGGTATTGAAGATTACAGACAGCATGGGTCTGCTGTACTGGTTCTCTCTCAACAGTTCCAGCGTTATGTTAGGCTTCCAAAGACTTCCTGTATCAACAAAAGTGTGAGTCACACTTGCAAAATCTGAAGTGTTATTACTATTATTATTATTTACTTTTTATGCAGAGTGGAAATAATTTAGATTTTTGTTAGGCTTTCAAAGACTTTTCTGCATTTTCCCCCCACGATTTTGTAACCCATTTTTTCACCGAGTGAGGAGAGACGGAGGAGAGACCTTCTAAGGGCAATTATAGCAGTGTTACTTACCGCTCATTACGCAAGGTTCAGTTTCTCTCATCTTGCGATCTTGACAATCTGAGTTGATAGAGGATCAGAACAGTTCTCTCTGTTAATACAACTCTGACTCAAACACACGGACGATGCAATATACTAGACAATAATGAGTACTGTATCACCTACTAGCTTAGTAGGATATGTGTTCTCAAAGTGGGTTCCAGGGGATCCCCAGCTAAATGTAGGGGTCCTTGGCGTAAACACGTTTGAGAAGTGCTGCTGTGCTTTACTTACTTGGAACAGTGACTTTTGTGCTGACGTCATAAGGGGTGTGAGCCAGCTCTGGCTTGGGGACGTTAAAGACAGACACCCAGTACATCTGACCAGGGTCAACCACCACCATATCTACAGTGAAATTCCACTAAAACGAAACAAAAATAATTATTAGTAATGGTGATAATTAATTTAAGTGACTACCGGTAAGCACTTCATTTACTTTACTTTACTTGAGTACTGTATGGTTTTTTTTAATAACATCGTATATATCAGTCACCTGTGTTGTCAATGAGTCTAACATGGTTAAAGTGGAGTTTGAAGTTAACAATGGGTTTATATAGGAAGAGGGCGTGTTTGATAAAATGAATATCAAATATCTAAATATTGAATCAAGCAAATAAAAATCTGGTGCGCACACACGAGCCAGGGTATACTTTACAAATTTGTGAAATACCCAAAGTTTTCATGTACTACTGTAGATGAAAAACTGGTATGGACCCTTAATAGATGGAATAAAGCCATGACATTGCCATGACATTTGGAAAAAGTATGTCCTAAAGATAGACATTCCAGCGTGTACCCACCTTTTGTTCCTTTGGGTTCTTCATAGGTAAGGGGCGGTCCCGGAAAGAATACCGAACACAAAGCTGCTGGTTGGTCGCTATGACAAGGACGTGAAGCTCGGTGGCCTTCAGAAACCGTATACTTCCTGTGAGTCAATAAGAACAAGTTCAAAACTTCAAGATGATTTTCCTGAATGTCCCTTTCTATTCCAAATGTTTCTGTGACCGCTTCAACTACATGAATCCCTAGTGTCCCTATTCTGGAGCAAACATTCTGTGAAAATAGTCGATCTACAAGCTCACAAGTTCAACGTGTCGTGACGCAATTTGTTGTGAGGTTGTAGGTCGTCTGTTGTCAGTGAAGTGATTTGATCATGTAGGAATTCAATTTCAATTACATTTTCAATCCAATGTTATTATAGTGCCAAATCAGTGCCGGTTTCCTCAAGACTCTCTACATACAGTATAGAGCAGAGAGCTGACTTGAGGTTCCGCGGTAAACTAGTATAGTAAGTATATGAGAAGTGGTTAATCTGGGAAATTCAGTACAGCGTACCTTCGTCTTTTATTTCCCATTGTGCCACAAGCACTGGCTGAATGCGTCCGTTTTTGTCGTGGCGTGTGTCCACCTCGACTTTTAAACCCTCTGGGGCATCTGGAGTGTAATGGTTCCTAATTAGCCATCCAGGGTCCATGCAGTTTCCTGCAATAAACACCAACGATGTTCAAATATGCTGTAAGTGATATCGTCTGGGGTAAGGGATTGTGACATTAAAAAAATAAGTTTTTGAAAAATGTATTTTGTTTTAGTTCAATTGCACCCCAAAAAAACAACTTTTAACATTCAGTAGATTTTCTTGGTCTGGGGTTTTCTGGCTCAAACAAGTGCTCTGATTTGCCTGTGGACTGTCCACGGACCACCTGTTGAAAACCCCTGTACTAGAGTGTTTGATCAGTAACAGTTCCCGTCCCTCCAGCTCTTTATTTTAATTTTGGGATACCAATTTCATCGAATCAGCTGAGAGAGAACAGGATAGTAAAACTGGTGCTTAAAAACTAAACTGCAACCCTATAAGTGAGTGTATCTAGAGACAAGATACAGAAAGTGGGAATACAAAACAGTTTTCATTTTCTTTAGCGTCAGTATGCCATATCAAAATTACATTTAATTATGACACCACATCAAAATGAAATATTTCCATCTGATTTTGATTTTCCATGGGCTACTTAACCTTTATTTCTGTCTTCTTTAGAAATGTTTTCAGGATGTATGTAATGATCATTAGAGTCAGAGCAATAACCTCACCTATCTCTCAGACTCCCTTCCCAGTCAAAGTAGGAGTTTGAATGAATGTTGAATTGTGTGTAGGATGTAATTCACATGAGGGACTTTACAGACTAAACTGTTTCTCTCTCTCTCTCTCTCTCTCTCTCTCTCTCACACACACACACACACACACACGTGCCAGTGTTCACTGATCACCCTTCCCTGTGCCACCGCATGCCTAAGTTACGTTTGCCAAATAGATGATCTAATTTAAGGAAATTAATTATGTTGTAGCCTGGCTAGTATGCACTCACCTGTTGTAACATTACACCTCAGACCCTGCGAAAACATACCATGATAACATAACAATAATAATAAAGAAGTTAGACTCGTGGTTATAGCCAAAGTTTCAACATATTCAAAGAATATTCACTATAGCTACATACAAAACAACAACAACAATAAGGGGGGAAAACATGCCCTTTTCTCTGTTTAAAATGCTTACCTCCTGTGTACATTTGAGAGGATCAGGCCCATCTAGAATGTATGCGCAGTACAATAGACAGGGCAACAGCCACAGCAGGAGAATCACGCCAGGTGTATGAAGTTTCATTTTCACTTAAAAACAGTAGGCTATGTAATGTAACCCTCACAAACTAGGCCGCTACGCCTCGTTTATCAACCGAATGAAATCTGACGATATAAGATTAAAACATTTCAGATTCGACTCGAGCGCACCTGTCTGTCGCATATCACATGTTATTGTGTAGGCTTAGTTTAAAGTAGCCAGGCTACAGTACAGTGTATTTCCTGGTCCGTATGCAAATTTCACCACGCTTACGGTAAGTGCGTGGTGTTTATTTCAGTATACTCGCCGAAAACTGCAGATCTGCAAGCTCACAACGGGTCGCTAGACTCGCTACCGCGATGTGTTGTGATCTTGCAGATCACCTATTTTCAGAAACATGAGATTTTACTAAGAGAATCCTTGAAGGTGTATTAAGAATACTGCTTTTCCAGTTTCCTGAGCGATATTGCGTTCGTCTTGTGTCATTATATTATTATTATTATTATTATTATTATTATTATTATTATTATGAAATAGTCTATAAACAGGTTTTCTGTCAGATTTAACAAGAAATCGTACTTTGGTTTTACTTTTTGAGTTTGTCCTGTTGAGTTGAGAAAAAAATATAGCCTACATTTCACGCGCACATTAATAATCTAGCCTAGAATCAGTAATGTGCGCGTGTGAAACGAGGGGAAGTCCAAGGTTTTGTAGAGAAATTCAGTTCACTCTATAGGAAGTGTGTACAGTGTGTGTGTGTGTGTGTGTGTGTGTGTGAGAGAGAGAGAGAGAGAGAGAGAGAGAGAGAGAGAGAGAGAGAGAGAGATCGGACCGTTTTAGTGTTTTCATAATATGGGGGTATTTATTTGTCAGGGTCATTGGGGTCAACATTTAAGAAGAATTATGTATTACAATATAGGCCTACAATAGTATTGCAATGTAATCCCATTCCCAACACATGCATGCACCAATGCCTCCTCAATGAAAACACAAATCAATAAAAAAAAATGCCTACATTGTTGGAGCCTCCAACAATGTAGGCTACATTTTTTTAATTGATTTGTGTACACAATTCTAATTGATTTGTTTACACAATTCTGTCACTTGGAAGAACCTGTTACCTGTTTATGCAGACGCTGAACTGCAACACGCTTTACGAACCACGAGAGGGAGACACATCACTGCTGCTTCTACTCAGGCAAGCGTGTACTGTTCACGTTAACGTGTGAGATGTTGACGTGGAAATAGTGGACACACAGAGAGGAAAAACATGGCGGCGCCCACAGCCGAAGACAAGGCGATGGACAGGTTGCCTGCAACTGATTCAACGAAGCCCGTTGAAGATGATGCAGACCGTCACGCAAAGGCCAAGGGGGACAGGGCCCTCCAAGAAGAAGACTATGTGGTGGAGTTCATGGCGAAGGAGGTGGGCAGCGATGTGAAGGCACTGAGGAATGTCGGCGAGATCCTGGAGAAACTGACTGCAGAGAACAAGTTGCTGGAAGAGCAGGTCAGGAAAGCCATTCGTGATGATGATACATTACATACACAGCTGAATAAAGTTACTGAGGGGTGGGTGGGTTATTATTTGTTATAGTTAGTTAATAGAGCTCGTTTTAAGGGACGTATAGCCACTCAGACCAGTAGACATGAGTGTAGAAGATTAATTCAAGCTTGTCTACTTCATAGTTATTATAGCAGCTGTTTTTCTTGCAGTGTGTAACTCATGTGACAGTATTTACCACGGCTCAGTCATGAACTCCCTCATTATAACTAACTATGCACGAATTACTTTGAACTTTGTGTGAGTGATACAATATTATATAATATATGACTGTGATTGTGAATACTGAATAGGCCTATAGCCTGCCCTATACATTGCCCACACATTAAAATATCGGTTCTTATTACTACTTAATTGCACAATTAGAGACCGGGGCCTTATTTCTATTTGATTTATTTAAGTACACAATAAATATACACAATATACAAGTAACAAAGTATGTGTTTATATTTTTGCAGTGATGCAAATAGACCTTTTCAATGTAATGTGTCCCGGGACCGGTGGTCTTTTAGATGGGTCCCCAGGGTGGTCTTTTATATGGGTCTCAGGGACATTTTGTAGGAGTGAGTCCTAGTTCAACGACTTTAGAGTACAGTTCTGAGTACAGTATTGCACCCCAGGACCTCTGTAGGGTGACATGATTGCGTCCTTTCTCAATTTAGTGTTTCGTTTTTCAAATGGTCTGAACACTTAATGTAATCAAGTGTACATGATTATAACATTTTACCTTTTGAGGCCTAATAGCATTTCTACAATTGCCACAACATTTTTTGTCCATGAGCAAGCTTATGAGCTTTTCTTGTACATTTAGGAATCAGTAGCCAATTTAGCATTTAGGTGACAACACACTTCCTGCAACTGTCAGGGACTAGCAGTGTGTCCTGTTGAGTGAGTCAAGGTCCTTAACAATTGTACCCCCCCCCCCCCCCCCCTCCCAGGTGTTGACAGTATCCAGCTCTGTGCCTCTGAAGGTGTCTGCGGCCTTAACTGCAGCGGAGGAGGCCAGGGCCTCGCTTGAGACATTGCTGCAGAAAGAGAGGGCTCTCTCTAATACACTGCAACAGGTACAGAGCTGATTATTATTATTTATTTATGTTCAAAACCTTTATATTGAGAGAGCCCTGGCTGGGAGCTCCCCAGTGAGGGGTGGTAGAGGCTGGACAGCAGACGGCTGGACTTTGAATTTCTCTAACTATACATTTTCATGACAGCAGACAGCCTAAGTACAAATATAATTTATGAAAAGCTACTACAGTGAAGTCTGTTCACAGAAGTTGTTGTAGGCTATGTGGGGATTATCTGACGAGGTACCATTTGAGTGGGCAAAACCTTACATATACTAAATAATACTAAATTGTTTATGGGGTCAATATAAGTAAAATAATATAGCCTTTCCACAGAAGTAACTTTTTATATTTTTCCAAAAAGAATACAAACAGCCAATAGCATATTACAAAGTTATCCCCCTCACTGGGGAGAATTCCGGTAGGAAAAACGGGCAAGCACCGGGGTGAGTTGTCCAGTATTCCTCCCCAGTTCTGTCAGTTTACCACTGAGCTGGTCAGGTTTAGCCTCGCATAGCCATCCTTCATCTGCCTTTGCAATGCAGATTAAGTCTGGCCCCTCTCAATTGTGGGAGGGCTGAAATGGTGACGAGCCAACCAGATTCTTCTGGAACCAGGCTATAACCAACCAGGGCCCAGTATTCAAATAAACTGGAAACTGGAATATATATTTAAATAATTAAACAACAACACATGCATTTAATGGGGGTCCCTGGCAGAAAATATTTTCAGATTGTGGTCTGTGGGTGTGGGCCACACTGGGCTACGTATTATGGTAATTTGGGGCTCCTTGACTTGGAAATGTTTGAGAACCACTGGATTAGAGTACTTATTTGGTCTGGAAGCATTATTTGTTGTTTTTTCTCCATGTTTCTAGCACTTACAGGGGGCTCAGCCGTGGGTGGACACACTTAGCCAGACACTGGGTCAGGTTGACGTCATCGACAGACACATGAAATACCTGCAGTGTCTACAACGCATAGAGGAACTCAGGTAAAGTTCACCATGACTGGATATCGTCGCTGTTGCCTGGGAAACCTTCAGAAAGTAAAAACCGTAACCTTTCGGGGCCAACCCGGCCAATGACTTGTCGGTCATGAAATTTGACTTGACGATTAGTTGTCTTGTCACACAAACAATTGCAATTAACGATTTAGTTGTGGTTTGGGCTTTGAAAATGGGAACATGTTAATTCAAATAGCATTTTAGCATTTTTGACTTTGACTTTTTAGACTTTGGAAAACCAAAATTGCACAAGGCAGATATGACAGAAGTGACTGATATTATTTAATAATTGTATACTTTCAAAAATAGAACATTTTGCAACATGGAAACAATTATGACGATTACAAAAAATTATGTGTGACTATTTCAAATAATTGTATTTATGTAATAATTGTGACAACAAGTGTTATAAATAACTGGAATATACCAAGAAATGACTTGGTAAATTTTAAATTTTAATACTTATGCTGAATTTGCTGATCTACAAGCTTAAATAAATGTATGAAAGTTTTTCAACATGGGCAGGATTATGACAAAATAACATCAACTAATTGCCATTAGACGATTATTTAATAATTGTGACAACCCTGTGTGTGTGTGTGTGTGTGTGTGTGTGTGTGTGTGTGTGTGTGTGTGTGTGTGTGTGTGTGTGTGTGTGTGTGTGTGTGTGTGTGTGTGTGTGTGTGTGTGTGTGTGTGTGTGTGTGTGTGTGTGTGTGTGTGTGTGTGTGTGTGTGTGTGTGTGTGTGTGTGTGTGTGTGTGTGTGTGTGCGTGCGTGCGTGCGTGCGTGCGCAGTGACTGCATCCAGCAGTGTCTGATGACCAACAGTGTGTGGGAGGCCATCGCGGCCGTGGGCACCATGGCCAACCTGGACGTAGGGCTGAAGGAGTCGGACTGCGCCCACCTGCAGCTGTTCCTCAGGGACACGCTGCGCTTCTGGCACAGAATCATCAAAGACAGACTGGCAGGGTAACGGAACGGCCGTCGCCTCGCGCTTTCATATCCCTTGACTGACTGAATACTTTTATCAGCAGGATTGTTAAAGATGGAGTGCCGTGATTCTTTTTCCACCCTAAAACATGATCATCAGGTCTTATTGTTATATAAGGAGGTATACTTTTTTGCAAAAAAAGTGTACAGTATTTGTTAAAATGTTGTTTTTATGTGGGCACGCCCACCAGTTCATTAAATATGCCTGGTTTGCCTGGTGGGTGGTGATGGGTGGTGATCCACCTGAACTACACAGCTGTAGTTGTATGATAAAGGGGGAGGGGTTAGGGGAGGGGCTGATAGTGTGATGTCACTATATTACTGTTTATTTCATTGGCCCGTTTGACTGTCAAGGGTTCAGCCTCCAGGAAGAAACTCATAGACACATGAAAAACTGGAAAAATACAAAAATTCTGGCACTCTTTAACGGTTTACGCAGTACGGCCAAAGTCAGTGTTCATTTTGACAGCAAGTTATAATAAATTACAGTAACTGTAACTGGAGTTAATGTAGTAACTCACTGGGAGTTCATCCTTAATCAACCTCCTTTTCCTGTTTTAATTTGTATTTTATTATTTTCTTTTAGTGATTTTGAAGAGGTCCTGACTCTGCTCCACTGGCCCTTCATCACCCCTCCCATCCAGACTCTGTCGCCCCCTGCCAACGCCCAGGAGATCAACAGCCAGCTGGACCTGCTGGCCGGACAGCTTTTGGCTCTGCAGACCTCGTATCCTTCAGCACACACACACACACACACACACACACACACACACAAAACAAAAGAATAAAGGCACCTATACAAATTTGTCCGCGACCCACAAATGGTTCCCGACCATAGCGCTTCGTGTTAAACAACAGCTGCGCTGGGTTTACTCGTTACTACATGCACAGGTAAAAAAAACAACCCGCCTGCAGTTCCGGCTTTGTCCAGTTTGGCGGCTTCAACATTGGCCAGCCACTCTGGGGGCTTGGGTCCCGACCCAGTGGTATGCATAGAGTAATAAAAGGATAGAGACTGAACTCAATGTTAAACCCCAGCTGCACGGGTTTCCTAGTCATAACGACACGGGTCCGCCTCATACCACACAGGCTAAAGAACGGCTGCGTGAATGAAAGGTCGTGCTTTCTTTAAACTTCCTCCTCCCAGTGATGACGTCATATCGGAGAAGGCGGCGTCGGCCCCCCGTCCAGGAGTGCCCCAGGCTCCGCCCCTCTCGCTGCCCGTCCAGATCATGCTGCTGCCGCTCGCCAAGAGGTTCAGATACCACTTCACTGGAAACAGACAGACCAACTCACTGCACAAGGTCTGAAGCACACACACACACACACACACACACACACACTGGTCTGGTCTAGAGGGGCGAGTGGATCCTATTGGTTCACCGATCTGAGCGGCCCGCCCCCCTCCTCCCCTCCCTGGTAGAATACAGCGGAGAACTCTGACGTCACCAAATTTGGAGCGACCCCCCCCCAGTCTGCACTCTCCTAGACCAAGGACTATTAAAAGAGGACGAGAAGCGAAGACCTTACGGTGGACTCCATTTTGCTCCATGGAAGGAAAGAAACCTTTGCCAACCTGTGCAGTTGAGACCATGGAAGCTGAACGCGGAAGTATTGGCTGCATATAGCCCATTGCGCATGTTTCTTTCCTTCCTGGGAGCAACATGGAGTCCACCGTACGGTCTTCGCTTCCTAACCTTATTTAATTAACCTTGTCCTAGACCAGGAAATCGGCTCGTTTTCCCAGACTTCCCAACAAAACACCTGCAGTCTCCGAGGCTATTAGTATACTACTGTACTTGTGAGGACGGTGATTTCATGAATGCCCTTTAAAGACACTGGCCATTTGTAACCCTAACCCTGAAGCTGAAAATAGCAAGCTCACAATGTGACTCAAAATGACCCCATACTGGAGGGTATTTGTTCATCTTTGGTCAACAGTGGTTTGCAATCCTTTTCATATCAAGGAGTATTATTTATTCAGCATTTGAGACACTTTTAATGAGATGTAGCCTCTCCGACCGAAGACATAGAATTAGTTATATGGACGTTGGATAAGATTTTGTCCACAATTTCATGCTGTATCGATGACAGGATAACAGTTCTTCTACATTCTCTAATTGTGTAGACTTCTTGTAAATTTAGTAATGCAGATTTGTTTAACAGTGTTTAACAATAATTCAACAAGTTGAAATAAAAATAAAACTTAAACGGTAGGGTCCAATTGCTTTAATTTATTCCTCCAAAAGTCTAAAGAGTTAAAGATCTGTAAGGGTCCATTTGGTTACCAACTCTCCATTTAGCTGGAGACCACCTAGAACCCCCTCAAGTTTGAAAACCACTGATCTAGAGTCTAGACCATACGCAAACTATGAACATTCAAGTTTTATTTATTCTCGAAATTACACTGTGTAATTAAACTCATTATCGTGTGTTGCGTGTGCGTGTGTGCGCGTGCCTCAGCCGGAGTGGTACCTGACCCAGGTTCTGATGTGGATGGGGAACAGCTCTGCCTTCATGGAGGAAAAGATTCAGCCCATCATGGACAGGGCTGGAAGCAACTGCAATGCCAAGGTACTTGCTGTGTGTCCTGTCCTGTCCTGTCCAGTCCAATTCTGTGTGTCTATTACCTCGACTCCAAACCTGTGCTGTCCCTGTGTGGGCAGTGAGGATATTGCAAGTGCGACCCCAAATAATAGGCTCTATGCAGAACCACTGTGCTACACTTTAAAGTAAACGGAAACGGAGCCGTTCGTATACTGTAAGTGGTAAGACCTGTGAAGGAAGTAAGCAAGAGTCCACATTTCTTTCCAATATGGCTGCTGCGCACAGAGCCTATTCTGTCAAGTGCTGCGATTCCCAACCTGTGTGGGCCAAGCCCCGGCGGCTACCGAGAGGAAGCATTGAAGCCAAATGGACATGCTTGGCCGACCGACTCGCTCGCACATGTGCCTTGCGGTGCTCGTTCGTGCTTTCGGCCCGGCACGTCCATGAATGCAATTCTAGTGATGTTTAAGGCGCTGTTCACACCTGAGAGACAGCTGTCTCCTGTCTTATTCTGTGTGTCGCATGGCTCGCAATGCATTTTCAATGGGAGTCACGTGGTTTGACGAGACAACCTCTCGTCAAAACCACGTGACTCACATTGAAAATGCATTGTGAGCCGTGCAACACACAGAAGAGACAGCGAGGAGACGGCTGTCTCTCAGGTGCGAACGGAACCTTATAGGCCCAAAATGAACAGAGCCCACCACCTTTCCAACCCGGAAGAAGGGGTGAAAAGGGAGTATGTGCTGGGTGAGCAACTTTGAAATGACTGTCAAAATGATATGAACCCTGGTGGTGCCTGCGTGGTTATTCTTCTACAGGCCCAGAGGAGCTCTCTCTCCTGGTATGGGATTATATTATAGGCTACACTGCTGAAGCTGCTTTTTCTCTTTATTGTTTATCCGGATACTTTTGGTACTTTTTTGGTACTAAGTACATTTTGAATTACAGACTTTTACTTTTACTCAGGCTTAAATGGGTTAAGCAAAAACATTTGAGATACTTTTCCCGCCGCCGTTCAGGTGGAGCTGTGTCGCGGCCTCCTGTCTCTGGCCCAGGAGAAGTTGGCCAGCGACGCCCCTAGGCTCCTGTACGACGACGCTCTCTTCTGCCACCTGGTGGACGAGCTGCTGCAGTTCGAGAAGGAGCTGAGGGGAAGCCACAACTACCCCAGCTCTCTCCCCGGAGCCCTGCACATCCTGCTGGAAGAGGCCACGCTGCAGAAGTGGCTCACGGTCGAGAAGAAGAGTATGTTGGGGAAAACCATTGTGTGTTATACTAGAGAGGTTTAGGATAAGGTTAGGTTTTGTGAGATTAAGGTTAGGATTAGACATTTAAAGGTCTAGGGGTCAGAGTTAGAATTATGCTTGATAATACCCCAGTCATAATATGTAAGTGATTAATAATATATAAACTTTATTACAGGCTCATGGCCCACAGGGTAAAAACAATACATCACATATAAAAAGAATAAAGAAAAAGGATACAATACAGAACATTTACCCAGCCCCAGGTTATAATCTAAGAGAGGCACTCATGCCAGTGTCCACTAATCACAGTTGTATACCTGACAGAACTACGGCCAGGGTCTGTCATTTGTCCAAGTAATCCATTCAACGAGAGATCCAGTCTGCACATGAATTTGTAGGTCAGGTTCCTCAACAGAGCCATGAAGGTGGTGAGACCAAGTGTACAAAAGAGCTCTACTGCTCCTGGGTTTCTTTAGCAAAATCCTGAGACAGTCATTGTAGGCTACTTATATATATACAGGTTAACCTTTACATCGGTAGTACAGTGGTGAAATCTCCGAACCAACATGTTCGCTTGTACATAGAGCATTCTCCTCTGTCTAGACATATCCTCGTCATCCTCTAGGCCTGTCTAGGGTGTCTGTTATAATGTGCCCAAGATATTTTGTACTTTTAGACACACATGGTTTGACCAGACAGGTAAAAAACTGGAAACTTGAGTTCAAGGTCGTCCTTAGTTCTATCAGGACCTTGCTCTTCTTAGCATTATAATTAATATCAAAGTCAATACCATAATTAGATATACATTTTACTTTTCTTTTTCTTTTACTAGGACATTACTAGTTTTAGTTTTATTCCTAAACTTAATGACAGTAAAACAAAAATACAAGAACCGATGGAGCGAGTGGCCTGCAAAAGAAATGGAGCGAGTGTGCCGGTTACCCCTCACTAGTATAGTAATACAACCTTGGGCATTAGTATCTCAATGAAAACAAAAAATCTGACATGCACTTAGACACACTCACTTTCTGTTCTATCTTTTGTCTCTCCTCCCTCCAGTGGCGGTGGAGAAGGTGGACACCATGTTGTCGGCAGAGGGAGCCTGGAGCTCTCAGTACAGAGACATCAGCGACATGGACGAGCTGAAAGCTCCAGACTGCGCCGAGACCTTCATGACTCTGCTCCTAGTCATCACAGGTACAGACTGCCCTGTTGGGAACCGGGGATCATTTCTCTGTCACACTTCGCACACTTTCATGTCAGTCCAGAGATCCACGACGATAAATATGCCATTGTTCCCGTTTGTCCCCCCCCTAGAGCGCTACCGTTCTCTGCCGTGTCCCAGAGCTCAACTCAAGTTCCTGGAACTACAGCGGGAACTGGTGGACGACTTCCGTATCCGCCTCACACAGGTGAGAGAGGTCCCAGATATAAATGGCATTAAATGGGGGTCAGTAGCCTATGCATGTCAAACTGGGCATCCTTCAAATTAAAATAGGTGAATCCCTGCCATATCTTTTCAAATGGGGTCTTGCCCTGAAAATGAATTAATTTTACACTCAAGAGTTAAAGATCTATAAGGGTCCATTTACCATTTGGTTACCAACTCTCTGTCATTTAGCTGGAGACCACCAGGAACCCCCTCAAGGACTACTGGTGGTCCCCGGACCACTGTTTGAGAACAACTGTTCTATTCTAAGCTTAATTAATTAATGAAAAAATTAAAACCCCAATCTTTCGTGCGTGCCGACTCGACCCCCAGCCTGGTACCCTAGTCAAAATATGGCCCTCAAGGAAATTTAATTGGGGAACTCTGGAATTAGGGGGTGGGCAGGCACGGGAGAAAGAGAAAGGCAGGATAGGGAAAATACTAAACCAAAAAGAGAACCATAAACATAACATATCACGGATAAAACATCTGTGATTTGAGAGCGGGGCATTGATGTTGAGAAATGACAACACAGAGGGTAAATGGTAGAATAGTTGATGGTGCATTTATCCAAGGCGCTTTACATAGACTGGGCAACACATTCACCAATTCACACACACATTCATCCCCGCTCCCAGGTGATGAAGGAGGAGTCCAGATCCCCACTGGGAGCGCGCTACGGTGCCATCCTCAACGCCGCCAACTACATCTCCACCGTGCTGGCAGACTGGGGGGACAATGTGGTGCGTATATATATTTCTTTTTCGTAGGGTCGTTAAGACCTCCATATTATTATGGTCAATGCCTGTGTGAAAAGTGGGAGTGATTGGTGCAGGCAGTGAGGAGCTACGGCAGTCACAGTGACACACATTCAGACGGAACATTGTCAGAATTATAGTATGATGATGATGATTAAATATATATATATATATATTTTTCCAAATGTTTCAAATATTTGTTTTGACACAGAATCAAATGTTTTATGGTCTTGCTTAACCAGGAGTCTGGGTGGCTTGGTTCCAAGCTTAAAATAATGTATATGAATATTTTCAGAAGTCTCTAGTTCCAATTGTGGTTGGTGTGGGTTTAGACTAGAGTTTTAAAAACGGACACTTAGCTTTGTTTGAATCATGTGTTTATTTTTCTTGTGTATGCCTGTACCTTTCTCTCCTTTGAAATGAAATAGAAATTTATACCAAAAAAAAGTCTCTATGGGTTAAAACAATCTATTCCTATCTGTGGAACCAAAAGACGACCGCCACTGCTATGCCCCATTAACTCAACTCGTTTCAAGACAAATGGATAAGTGTAAAGATGGTCTTCTTTTCCACCTCCTCCACCAGTTCTTCCTGCAGCTGCAGCAGAACGCTGTGTCTCTGGCCGACAGCGAGGAGGAGGAGCACGGCGTCCTGGGGGGTCTGGGCATGACGGAGGTGGGCCGCCTGGCCTCGCTGGAGGGCTCGCTGTTCGAGGGCCTCCTGGCCCTGCTGGAGAGGCTGCGGGGGGACATGCTGGGCCGCCTCCTGGACGCCGTCATGAGAGACGTGAAGGAGAAGGCCCAGACCTACCGCCAGGACAGGCCAGTCCCTTTATCTTGATTTGTCCTGAATGGACTTCTGTATTTCTAAACAATGAATCAATATCGACGACAATATAATGTGATGATAATATCGTGGACATAAGCATCAGTCCACAGTCATGTTCCATTGAAATCCTTGATCTGTGTTGTTTATTGTTTTTTAATTAATTTTTTATTAATTGTGCCCTTTCATTCTTTCAAAATAGTGAAGTGGGGTGCCCACATTTTGACATTTTGGAAAAACAATAAAAACCTTTTCTGATGTCCACAGAGGTCCTGGGCACTACATGCGGTAGTTCCTAGGACGTATGTGGACGTCTTGGGCATAATAGTGAAACACCGCTGTCCCCCCTGTGTGTGTGCCAGGTGGTTGTCCTTGCCCTCGCAGTGCGACCAGGCCACCATGTCCCTGTCCAGCTCGGCGTGTCCCATGATGCTGTGCCTGCGGGACCACCTGCTCAACCTGCAGCAGCTGCTGTGTGTCCCCCTGTTCCAGATGGCCTGGCACGGGCTGGCCGAGCGCCTCGACAACCACCTCTACCAGGACGTGAGTTGGCTTTATGGCAATATGGGGGACGAGAGGTGACTGCAGAGATGGCTCTGGCTTGCATGGGTGTCCCGGAAAGAAAGAAAATAATTACCTTTGTGACTTCTATACCCATTAAGACCTGAGGCGTGATTCTAACAACTGCCCTTCTAAATCAGTATTTCTCACACTTTCTCGCAGAGCTTTTTCAAAAGATGTAAAAATTATGTACGGTAAGTGACAATGTCATGAAAAGTGCTATACAAATACAGGTTTATTATTATTATTAATAATAATTTGATGACCGCAGCAGTGGTTCCCTATGGAGACACAAAAAGGCTCTGTTGTGTCTCCAACTCATGGAATAATGTTCTCATTCGCCACGACTGATTTCTATGGAAGCATGTTGTAGAACTGAAAATAGCCAATCTACAAGCTCACAACACGTTGCAGATTAGTTATTTTAACATTAAAAGAGTATCATCTTCCATGAACATGAATGGTCTCAGAATTTTCAAGAAAGAGAGCAGCAGCTGCATACATAATACCTAAACATCATTAAATTATCCGTCATGAGATTGTATTTAGCTTTATTTCATGCGCCAACTATACCTTTTAAGTAAACGTTAAACGCAAGTTTAAGCAAGTACTCCAGTACTTTAACCTGACTCCTGCCTGCATCTGGGATCTCTCAGGCAGAAACGATGAACCCGGAAGCAGCGGGACAAAAATCTGATATCTCCATAATAATTTCGAGTTGTAGTCTTGTTAGGTTGTGTTTACATTGCGCTGTGGCACAGCTTCAATATGTCATGAGTCTCGCATTGATCCCGCCTCTAGTGGCCCCATACAGCCGCATATCGCTCCGGCCAGAATTGTTCCGGAGTACATGTCTCTGCCTGAAATCCCAGACTCACTCAGCTGGCAGAATGCAAATGTTGTCCAGCAGGGGGAGTGGTTCTACCAGGCTACCAGTACTTGACCTCAAGTACAAATTCGACAGAGCAAAGTGTTAATATCTGACAAGTATCTATACTTGGACTCGAGCACTGGGGCTGAGTAACTTGTCCACCACTGCCATTTTGGATAATGTGACAATGAAACGGCCCCATACCTTTCCCACAATGCAATGCGTTTTATATGTCCGTATCCAGACGCGGATCAACCCACTTGTAATATCTCTTGTCAGGTGATCCTCTATAATCATTTCAACGAGGGTGGTGCGGCGCAGCTGCAGTTTGACATGACCAGGAACCTCTTCCCTCTGTTTGGACACTACTGCAAGAGACCAGAGAACTTCTTCAAACAGTAAGAGACTGTGTGTGTGTGTGTGTGTGTGTGTGTGTGTCTGTGTGTGTCTGTGTGTGTGTTTCCATGTTTCCATCTTGCTAGCTTGTAGGTCTGCTAATTTTGAAAAATCGTGAAAATGTGGCACAAATCTTTGAATATATTCTTTCACAGCAAGCGTTTTTAACTCAAATCTTTGCTTCCGGGGGGTCCCTGGAACAACATATTTTCAGATGGCGGGGTCCGCAGCCAAATATATATAATTCTTGGGGTCCTTGACATGAAATAAAGTTGAGAACCACTGACAAAGGAACAGAGGGTTTTTCAGAAAACTGTCAGGATTCAGAAGATATCTGTAGAATCGATGGTAGGTCTAAATGGGTTAATAATACAGTCCCCCCCCCCCCCCCCCCTTTCTATCTCAACCCTCCCACCCCACCCCAGCGTCAAAGAGGCCTGCATAATTCTGTGTCTCAACGTTGGCTCGGCTCTCCTGCTGAGGGACCTGCTCCGAGATGCAGTGGAGGACCGTGTGTCTTTAGAGGAGGAGCGGACGGGAAGAGGAGGAGGAGGAGGAGAGGAGAATCCTACGCCAGAGTCGGCACTCAACGATGTGGGGGTCTACCGTCTGGCCCCCTGCGACGCTCTCATTCTACTCAACCTCAGGGCATCGTGGCCTGGACAGTGAGACGTGTGTGTGTGTGTGTGTACTGTACATGTGAGCAACAGGCAGAGAATCGAACTCTTCACCTTCTGCTACCACCGAAGTCTGAAGTCATTTCCACATCCTACACGTTTGTTTTCCCCATTCTGAATTCCCATAGACAAATAAGAACTTCAGGTTCCAGGAGGAAAAGGACATTAGATGAACAAGATGACTGTTGACCGTTAAAACAATTGTATGTCGATGAGTTTGAATAATTTGTCAAATTAAACTTTTTTTTTTTGGTGAAAATACAAAATGATGACCACTGATTAACAATAATAGTATCCGAGTCATGTATGTCAAGTGTCAGGCTTACTCAGGCCTAGACAAGTCATGAAGCTTTACAGTACTTTGAAACGGGAAACTTAGTTTCAAACTGGAAACCTGTGGAAAGTCATCAAAATGCTGAAACCTAAAATCTGTCTATGAAGAACAATGGATCTCGGAGGGGATTCACAGACCATATCTATACAAGCTCACAACACGTCACACCGCAATGCGTTGCGAGCTTAGTTGTAGATCGGCTATTTTCAGCTAGAGTCACCGGTCGTACAGCACATGACCACAGGCATCACCACGTCTTCGTTCTTAAGGGGACGGTTTGATTTCAATCTCTTGTCCTCCATAATTTGATTCCAGTTGGAACTTTTAACTTGTTGGAAGTGATGCGTTATCACTAGTCTTCATTGATAGTGAGGTGCCGTGGCATTAGTCCGGTGATACATTGTTCTAATCTGAAGGCATGCATTATAAATACTGTAGGTAGGTAGATCGGAGAGGTTTATTGTCGGTATCAGCCAGGGCTACCCTGGCCTTAACCTCACTACAAACTATGCCTAACTGTAACCCTAACCCTATACCCATAACCTCACAAATACACCGTCTAAAGCTAATCTAACATGTGTCGGACTATCCCGCTACCTTTCTCAGTGCCAGCTGGATCTGTCTTTTTTTTTCTTTTCTTTTTTTGAAGAACGAATTATCCTTGAGTTTTGTGAAGGAAGAGCTAGGACCAACACAACTGGACTTGAGACCAAGACTGAAACGTAGTGGGTAGGGTTTTTTATTTTTTATTTTTTAACATGTATGTTTCTCTGTCACAACCTCCCGGCTGTTGATTGCGTGTGTTTGTTGTGTAGCTCCAGTTAGCTCATAACATTAGCCACTGTTGTGAGGCACTCCACGCGTTGGCACTCGGTGCGATGTTGCAAAGTCTGGCTCTGGGTTAACACTTCTGAGTATGGGTTCAGACTCGGGGTAACCAACATGACTAGGTCGTCAAAGCCAACCCGAGCAAAAATAGGTTCAGGTTTCATGAAGAGCTTTTAGAAAAAATCTAAAAGCTCTTGTACATGTCCTATTTCTGAACATAAAGTTGATATTATCGACATAACGATAGGCCAATTATGGTTAAATATTGAGATATTTGGTAAAAACAATATTCTAATTTGTCCATATTGCCCAGCCCTAAACTGTGAGTATTACACCACAAAGTACTTGACTACACTCAGTCAAAAGACAAAGTACAAATATGGGATAGGTAGACCTTTGACATGCACTACTACCACACAGTTTGTCTTTACACGCGATATACTGCTGTTTTAAGCAGTGAGTTGCTTTCCCCACCTAAGTGTCCTCCTGTGTACTGTATGCAAGAGTATAATGGTATTTGTGAAAGAAGGCTGACAGTGGCAATTAATAAAAAAATATTTAAATCCTGTTTCAGTCTTGTCTGTCTTTCTCATTAAGTGGAAGGAACTGAAGTTGTAAGTGTATTTAGATTTTTGAATTGATCCATCTGCCACTTATATAACGGGTGTCCCCTGTGGCACACTCATTATGAGATGCTCAGCCAATGGCACACCTTCCAGCCAATCACAGCGCCAATTTTGATTCCATGCATGAGAATTTTTCTGTGCCTCAAATTTGAGGCTCAAAAAAGTGTATTTATACACTATTTTGCTGTCTTATGATTGGACAATATACGGTGACGTCACAATATGTTTTATATTGCCTGTACCTACAGTATACTGTAGGCAACCACACTCCACAGGATTGCATTCTCAATGCCTGTGTTTAAATTCAGATCGATTGCTGAGGATTTTGCCTCAAATTCCTGCACTGAGGATTTCGCCTCAAATTTGGTGCCAATTCTGTCCTCACCTTTTGAGGACAAATACTTTGTGGCACAGAATGGCAGACCTATTCATTTACAATGGCTCCTCTGGCGTCCTTACTTTTTGTGGCATCATCTGTGCGGCACACTCGTTATGCGATGCTCAGCCAATAGCACATCTTCCAGCCGATCAGCGGCCAATCACAATTTGCGTCCTCACTTTAATCCCACTACTAAAATTATTCGTTTATTTAGAAGATAGATAATACATAAAGAAAATAATCACTGACTTGTCAGCTCATGTACTTCCCTCTGCTGTCACGTTAGATGCTATACATAATCCTTAGGTATTCCCATGAACACATGTGTGAGCGTGGTTGTCATGACAACGGAGCGTTAGTCAGGAAGTAAGTAGCCTAATAGAAGTTACAGTAGATTTTGGCGTAGAACTATTCAAAAATAACAGATACCGGTACGCAAGTTCACAGAACTATGTAGGTGTATGTCAGTCTGCTATTAATAATAGGGCTTGCCTTACATTTTCTTATGTGGCACTGTGGCCTCAGTGCCTCACTGTGGCCTATAGGCTATGTGTATTTGAGTGTTTTGAAGACAGAGACAAAACTGATAGTATTTCCTTATTCTAGCTAGCCACAATGCCACATGTGAGTCGTGACTTTGACCTCAAATAACCCCGTGGATGATTTGGATTTGGACACTTTCTGAAGTAAAAATGAATAATAAAACAAATACGGGTAGCTATGAAGCTATCAGACATTGTGTGTTCATGGCTATTTATTTTTTCTTTACAGTCTATGGTTCATGGCCAGCCTTTTTAAGGATATAGATTTTTTTTGTGTCAAAGACTCAAAACACAAGTCAAGGGCGTGTGTGTGTAGCGCGGTCCAGACGAGACAAACGACGGCTACGTATGTATGGCATGTGTGTGTCAGTGTCACGGAAATAGCCGATCACAACCTCACATTACCATCGCAGCGCGACGCGTTCTGAGCTTGTAGATCGACTATATTTTAGGTGCGCGACACGGGCGCACGACGTAGTGCTTAACGCAGACTTAACTCCTCCTTCCAAAAGCCACTCGTTTTTTTCCCTGAACTGGGAGCAAAGTAAGGCTTTGCTTGCTACTGCAGTGCTGCCGTGGGCTTTTATGCTTCAAGGAGAAGTTACTGTTGGAGTCCAGATTGAAGGAACCGCGAACGATTGATTTCTTTTGCAAAAATGGAGGAAATTAGTCTATATCCGCGGCACATGTTTTTGTGGAGTATGGCCATCATTTACATGTTTGCCTTCGCGTCCCTGTATGTGCAGATTCCAGGTAAGATGATGCCAAACTGGTCTGACATTCAATGAATACTCTGTCCGCCCTGTTTGATTTCCTTTTTTTGAAGCACACGATCAAGTAAAACGCGCTTCTTTTATTGCTTGCACTCCAGAAACGTTTGTGGCAATGAAGTGAATGAACTTGGTTCTGTGGTGTGTGCGCATTCAAAGCAATAGACTTAACTTGTCGACTTTGTATAGGCTGTTAAAAGTTGCTTTTTACAGTCCAGTTTTCATTCACTCACTGTACAATGAATCGGCACACATGCATGTTGGCGTCAGATCGCCATGAGGTGAATCAGCATGTGTATTGTGTCCCTGTAGTTAGCCGCGTGGCATTTTGAACAGGCGTTACGATCATTACAATGGACTGAATGGAGAGAGAGATTTGGGAATGGATCAGTCTGAGTGAGGGGCCGAGGGCACATCAGGACAGGTGACGTCAGTGGGCACTTGACTGACGTGGTGCTAGTGATGCAGAGCTATTAGATACATGGCTCTGTGTAGGTGGTCGCGGTAGCCCGGTGTACCATTTAAAAAAGTAGCTTAGAAGTACACACAATGGTAGTAGTATAGAAGGCGTATTTCATTGTTTTGAATTCTGAATGAATCAGAAGTTCTGATTTAAAAAAAAAAAAGTTAAAATATACATAGGAACAGATATGCAAGCAACCACTTGTAATCAAATGTCTGTCTATCCTTTTCCAATCAGGAGAGCGAAACCAGCTGCCAAATATCATTTAACAGCTTCAGTTTTATAGTGTTGCAATACTAAGTTTTGTCTGCTCCTTTGTTTGTTTGTTTTTTGTTTCGTTTGTTTATTTATTTTAGTAGTAGGTAGAAGGTTTATCCTATGTGGGTTCTCTTCTGCTCCTGCTTGGATGAAATTAGTATTTTAAAACACAAATTGCATTTTCTGTTTGCTATAAAAAGAACTGTTGAGATGGGGAAATGGACACCTGTTACTGAACAAACACACTATGTAATGCTGACAGGAAATTATTCCAGGGCACACATTAGGTTCATTTACCAGTAATTGACCAGAACAACTTATTTTGTTTTCTTTCTTTTTCTTTTCCAGCCTTCATCTGGGTAAAGGCCCCAATATATTTTATTTTTAACAAAACAATATCACTTAGTTAAACCCCTTTTTATTGAATGGCTTATTCTACAGGGGGTTGATGGCATAACATTTCAATTAGTACACCGATGTAACTGATTTAATTAACACATTAAAACCGGGAAAGTTTAGATTTAGCTTTTGGTGTTTGGTTATTAAAAAATAGCAGATATGCAAGTTCACAGCGTGTCACTTAGTGCCATGCTGCGAGCTTGTCCATCTGCTGTTTTTAAACTTTTCTTGTGTGTGCGTGTGTGTGTGGGGGGGGGCGTGGCTGGATGGTAACCGCAAGGTTACCAAGAGTTAGTGTGTCGAAGTGTCCTTGAGCAGGACACTGAACCCCTAATTGCTCCTGATGTGTCGGTTGGTGCCTTGGCCCTTGCATGGTTTCCGCCGCCATCGGTGTATGAATGTGTGCGTGAGACTGGGTGAATGTAAAGCGCCTTGGATAAGGCGCTATATAAATGCACCATTTACCAGTTGTATACTGTGTGCACACGCTCAGGTCTGTATGGGGAGCAGGGGCTCGTGCCTGTGCCTGAGGTGGAGGAGCTGGGCGATGGCCTCCTGGCCATGCCCTTCCTGCTCTGGCGGAGCTTGAGGCTGGACGGGCAGCAGCTGATGGAGCTGCTCAGCCTGCTGGGTGCTCTGCTGGCCCTGGGAGCCGCGGTGCTGGCGTCCCTCAGGAACAGCGTGGTCTATTTCACCCTCTGGAGCCTCTACTTCTCTCTGTGTCAGGTATGCTGGGCTGGGGTGCTTGAATGGATGATGGATGGATGATTTTTTTTACCCATTTTTGGCAGGAACCCCTTTTGGTGTTTTAACATTATGTTACACTTTAGCTATTAATAAATAGCAGAGCCGCGCTGCGAGCTTGTAGGGGAAACAACCATGCTGTTTTCGTGCTCATACCCACCCACCCACCCACACCCACCCTCACACATAGCTTCGTAAGGGAGTGGTTGCACCACTCAAAAAATCGTGAAGATGTGGTGCAAATCCTTGAATATATATTCTTACACAGCAAACGTTTTTTAACTCAAATCTTTGCTTCTGGGGGGTCCCTGGAACAACATATGGGGGTCCCTTTTATTTTTTTGTTTCCTACATTTACTTCTTCGTCTTTTTTTGTTGACAAGGCTCAAGTTTTGATGTGATTATTTCTTTTTAAGATCACACAAGTAGGCCAACTCCCACAAGCAGTGGCATATACAGTAACGTCTGACTGGGCCTGGAAAAATGTGGGCGGGACTACGTTTTTAAAAACTTGGATACCTTTTTTTTTCTCACTGTCTATTTGGCTGCTTTCCACAAGCGGCACATGGAAAAAATTCTATTTTTAGCAGAGGACGTCGCACCTTAAGGACGTCAAGCATTGGTGCTTCTGGGCCTATGATGCTTTGTGGAATCAAGCATTTCACGAATCAAGAACCATGCATGGCTATAGTAGAGTTCAAGTATGTTTAATGGAATTCAGATTGGATGAGGTACAGTAGGTTCAAGGAGGGTTGCTGACCCAGTAGTCTTTGCGAATTACATGTATGTGGGGGGGGGGGGGGGGGGGGGGGGGGGGAGAGAGTAAAGGTGAGCTTCATTGCCTTCTGAACATCTGTTGATCCCAACACCATTGACTAGGGTAGCCAGCCAGCGCAGAGATCATGGCACATCATGGTCGGACCGCGACACTACCGCGCACGGTTGAATCTAAAGTGTTCAGTGGGCCAAGTTGTCAATTTGGGCCTGGGCCTACCTAGCCATACATCCGTAGATCCAC
Source organism: Protomyctophum bolini (assembly GCF_963924005.1). Taxonomy (NCBI): domain Eukaryota; kingdom Metazoa; phylum Chordata; class Actinopteri; order Myctophiformes; family Myctophidae; genus Protomyctophum; species Protomyctophum bolini. The sequence goes on from NC_137884.1 coordinate 13,756,675, forward strand.
CCCTGCCCAAGTAGACTAAACTCAGTACACTGAGTAAAAATGCCAACATGAATTTGTTTACCAATTAAAATGAATTTGTAAATATACTGCCTAGTATAACATGTCTGGTTACTCCTGACTGTGTTATGTTTACAGGTAGACAAAGATTTCCTTCGTCTTCCATGGTAAGTTGCCCCTGATTCCCTGTACCGACTTAATAATAATAATCTGTACTGTTTTGCAATGCAAAATGACATTAACAATGTCCTAATGTAAATAATGTCATGTGCATATGTTTTAATAACTGTTGTCTAAAGTACTCAATAGGACAGAACGACCTGGATCATTTTATGTCGAGCACGGTGCTATCCTTTTAGACTACGTGTCTGACTGCACTGTTTACATTTCTACCTAATAAAGTATTCAGTCAATCAATCGATCAATGAAATTGGATTGTTGCCTGTTAAATCGATGCATCAATCAAACTAAATATATCCCTAAAAAGTATGGCACATCGCAAGGAGTTGTGGTTGTCTGAATTTAGTTGTATTTTCTGTCTCTAAACTGTTTTAAGTGTCGTTATGTACATTACACACTTATTTCAGAATAAATAGGGGAATGTGTGTAGTGTTGGGACTTGGGATTCATGAACACAATTTGTAAATAGCTCAACCACATGAACTCAAGCTTCCCTATTCTGGGAATGTCATCATTCATGACAGGCCATGACTCTGAACCCCTAATTGCTCCCAATGAGCAGGTTGGTGCCTTGCATGGTTTCCTCCACCATCGGTGTGTGTATATGTTATCATGTCTAATGTGGCCATCAGCTGAGCCGATGTTATTTGTCCCTTCTATGATACAGGGACAGTCTTCTGCTGAAGGCTGGCTTTCTAACATGTTATTTGTCCCTTCTATGATACAGGGACAGTCTTCTGCTGGAGGCTGGCTTTCTAACATGTTATTTGTCCCTTCTATGATACAGGGACAGTCTTCTGCTGAAGGCTGGCTTTCTAACATGTTATTTGTCCCTTCTATGATTCAGGGACAGTCTTCTGCTGGAGGCTGGCTTTCTAACATGTTATTTGTCCCTTCTATGATACAGGGACAGTCTTCTGCTGGAGGCTGGCTTTCTAACATGTTATTTGTACCTTCTATGATACAGGGACAGTCTTCTGCTGAAGGCTGGCTTTCTAACATGTTATTTGTCCCTTCTATGATACAGGGACAGTCTTCTGCTGGAGGCTGGCTTTCTAACATGTTATTTGTCCCTTCTATGATACAGGGACAGTCTTCTGCTGGAGGCTGGCTTTCTAACAGTCCTCATTGCTCCACTCAACCTCCTGGGCCGGAGTGCCTCCTCCCACCATCCCAACAAAGTGACCTTCTGGCTGGCCCGCTGGCTCCTGTTTCGCCTCACCTTTGGCTCTGGAGTGGCCAAGCTGGCTAGCTACAGCTCCTCCTGGTGGGGACTCACTGGTTAGTGAAAACCAGGGCCTCTACCCATCAAGTGTCTCAGAGTAGGAAAAGGGTCCCAAATGCTCAAATTAGTCATACATTTATGATTTAACCATAGGAATAAGAGTATGTTCTTAATCTTCAGCACATGCATTCACGTTCCGGGGTGAAAACAAGCTGGTAGATCGCCTGTTTTAACCTCTTAACCCTTTTGGTGTTTTAAACATGATGTTATAATTTAGCTATTGAAAAATGGCAGATCTACAAGCTTGTATGTCTGCTATTTTTGAAAAATCTTAAAAATGTGGCGCAAATCTTTGAATATATATTCTTTCAAAGTGAATGTTTTTAACTCTGGTCTAAATGGGTTAAGCATAAAAGGGCTTAAGTGCTTAAAAGATGACTGAGGTATGGGCGATATCAGTATTTCTGTTATACATTTTCAATATGCAGACTATGTTGTTCATCTATTGCAACCCCTGCTCTGGAAGACCATAGGCTTCTGGACATTTAAGTGATGTCTGTCTGTCTGTCTGTCCATCTGTCCCTATAGCGGTGAGTGACATGCTGGAGACTCAAGGCAGTCCTACACCTCTGGCCTGGTTTGCCTACCAGCTGCCCGACTGGCTCCTCAGGCTGGCCACTGTGGCACACCTGGTGTCTGAAACCGTTGTGCCTTTACTTTACTTTGTTGAATTCCGTCGTCTCCGCTTGGCGGCCTTCTACATACAGGTGACTTTGAGAACAATGCTCTAAATGAGTGCTTCACTTCCTTTTTCCCCCTGACCTAAATAGTGGTTGATAATTATGGCTTGAATTATACATTAAGACAAATATGTCATGTATTGTTATGAGTCCTGAAGAGATGTACTGTAAGCATGTCATGTTTACAAAACGGGGATTGACTCCTCATTGACTCCTGAGAAGGATACTTTTAGGCATGTAACAATTTATTGTAAATCGGTTAAAATCGATTCAAACTGGTAACCATTCAAATCGATTTAATAAAAATAATTATCGTCATGCAAACGGTAGAGGGTGTGTAAAAATAACAGAAGAAAATACAGATACTTTGTAAGAGAATAGATTAAACAAGAATTGATTGAATCAATTAATTACCAGCTGCATTATTATTTATCTTTTGCTATTTTATAGGAAGACATTTGGTTTAGTAGGAAAAAAGAGCATACCAAGTACAGAACCAAGGGTCAAGTTTACAAAGTATTGAAGGTTTAAGACGGTTAAATGTCTAAAACATTAACATGAAATCCAACATTATTAGAAAAGATTTACACAACACTGATGATAGTGCTGTCAAACAGGTCTATGAACTATCGAACACTTTTATACATGTAGTGGGGGGCCCTGCTTCATCGCTCTCTAAAGGCCTATTCATACTCCAGTTTTAGGTGATAAGGTGACCAAAAACAGAGACGTGTGTTTAGGTGAGCGGTGAGTCGCTTACCACCGTGACGTCGTGTATCACCTAAAATTAGAGTATGAATAGGCCTGAAAGGAAAACGGTTGAAGACCCCACGTCTATGTCACTGTATTGTGTCCCTGTGTGTGGACCCCACGTCTATGTCACTCTATTGTGTGTGTGTGTGTGTGTGTGTGTGTGTGTGTGTCAGCTTGTGAGCGGAGTGGTGTCCATGCTGGTGACCAACGTGTCCGTCGTGACCCTGCTGTCCATGGCTCTGAGCTTCTCCCTGCTGGATGATGAGCATGTGAGGTCCTGGCTGTCTCGCGGCAAGAAGAGGAGAGCCAAGAGTATGTACCGGTAACCTTCTCATTGTCATCAGTTCTGTTTTGGGTTTTTTATGTATGGAGACTCCCGTCCAGGACTGGCTGCAGTGCAGACGCGCCTCCTGCACAAGACTGATTTGGCGTTAGGGACCCATTGTGATCACATGCCCTTGCTGATGTAGACCCCGAGTAGGTTTCGGACACATGACCTTCTGCATGAAAGGCGTATGCTCTATACAAATTGACCCATACATCGGCGAAAATGTGGTCATATAATAAATGAGTGTTATCGCATCCTGGTGCTACACCTGCATGCTGACTTATTCTCAAATTGTAATTAATGTGGCCTGCATCCTTGTGAAGGTCTTGCAGTTGTTCATATCGCTTTGTCAAGTGGACAACACTACGGTACCTGCACTTAGGGCAGGCGTGTTATGAAAAAAAGGTTACCCACAGTCCCATTAGATTGAGTATCATTCAGACCCATGTTTCTCAACTGGTTACTTACTAGGATTCAAATTTGGATTTAGCCAAAAAAAAAGATATGGTAGTACTCTTCAGTGAAAGCTGTTGCCTCGGCAGAACATCTTGTGATTAATTAATCAAGCTCATTCTAGGCCTGTCACAATTATTACATAATCGCCATGTTGAGAAAGTTTCATACATTTTTAACAATGGTGGAAATAGAAGATCTACGAGCTTGTAGATCTGCTATTTCCACTATTGTGTAAGCCATTTTGAGTATAAATTATTAAATAAGCCGTATTTTGGCCATAGCACATTTATTATTTGGATTATTGGTATCATTCAGTGTCGGTCATTTCTTTGTGTATTTGCGTTTTCTTTTTGTCATATCTGCCCCAGTGCAACTCTTGTTTACAAAGCCTAAAAGCCACACAATTAAATCTTTTAATCCTAATCATTCATTTGTATGACAACTAATCGTCAAGTAAAATCTCATAATTCTCACAGCGCTAGGTCATTCATTTCCTTTCAATGACGATACAAGCCAAGCAGCTGTGTGTGTGTGTGTCACACAGGGACAGGCTGACATTTTGCTTAGTAGGCGTTGAGCTCGCCTGTGTACAGCACGTTAAGTCAACAGCACTGTCCCTAGGCTGAGATTTCAGGGTTAAAGAGGGGAGTTGGCTAACATGCACAGGCTGGAGTATCCTGACACACTGGTAGCATCATGGTTATACTGAGAGCAGTTTTGGGCAAGATATTCAAATGATTAGTAACTAGTTATACAGGTAGCTACTACTGCTTTAAAAAACACTTGCTAGGTAGTTGAATTTGCATTACTTAAAGGTCAACTGTAGTTTTTTTAATTTATATTAGAGAAAGTAAAATATGAGTGTTGTTTCTTTTTCATTTGCTGCTTTCTCAGGCTCTTGTAGTTCACTATGTGGAGAATTAGTTAAAATATGTATCATGAATCATGTCTTCAGCAACAAGTGAAGTGTACAGAAGTGGAAACTAATTTAAAGAAAGTGGGAGTAGAAGTAGAATCGGAAAAAATAAATGCAATCTGATCATGATGAACCTTTAGTCCTCGTTGTCGGTTATTTTGACAGAAAGTAATGAATAACTCCCATTCAATTGTCAATAACTGTAATGACGTTACAGAACTGCAAAAAGTACGTCAGTAGTTACCTAAAAAAAGTAGGTAGTGGTACATACATTCCACTAACACGTTGGTCCAAATACTGACTAAGGCTGACACAATTTTAACCGTAGTTCTGTAATGCTTTAAATGCGTCGTTTACATAAAGTCACAAACATTTGCTTTCAGGGTTTTAAAATTGTCATATTTTGAAAAGGGATAAATCAGTGGCAAAAAAGACAAGCAGTGGCAACACGGGTTCTAAGCTGTGCTATTCGAACCCAGGACACGTGCACACTGACTGATTGTGCCACCACCAGGGTGCCATGTTTAAGTTTTCTTTGTGTCACCAGCTTGGAGCCAAACCCTGATGTCCTGGTTGACTCTGCTGGTCGAGGCGGCTATCTGTGTTCTCATAATCTATGGCACCGTAACGCTCTTTACGCTGAAGCTCAACTGGGAGGCCAAAACCATATCCTCCAAAATAGGTGGGTGCTGCTAATGACACGTCTTCTTACAAAGCATACACAGAATCTCTGTGCTTATGTACGTCTGTCATGGTATCTCGAGAACTCTTCGATCAATGACCCAAACCAGCAGTTCCCAACCTTTATTATTATTATTATTATAATTTTGGTACATTGTTTTGTTTGTTTTAATAATGTATTATCATTAGAACTTTGACTTCAATATTTATCGGAATAACACAGTTTTCAAGGTTTTAAAGAAAATAAAAGTTATCAATACAATTGATAACGATCAATACAATCTTAGTGTTTTGCCAATTGTATACTGTGGGGGTCGATTTGCATTGTCCTGATGGCCCACCCGTCACACAGGTTGGGAATGTCTGATCCACCATCACCTAATAACAGGTCATGCATGCTTTCAATGGTGAAAACGAATTGAACAGCTCACAGTGCTCTCCATCTCCTTGCAGCCTTCTCTCAGCAGCAGTTTGCAGAGATGTTGAAGATGGTGACGGTGCCCAGTATCTGGATAGGTGTGCTCTCTCTCACCTGGGAACTGGTAACATCCATGCTGGAGTGAGTTCACTTTCAATATGTTTGTTGTGCACGGGGCCTGTCGCAAGATATTACATAATCGCCTCGATCGTAGTTTTCAGAGATAATGGTAATTCTTTTTTTGCATAATCGTCGTCATTATGAATCAAGAAATCATGAAAGCGAATCCATTTAAAAATAGCTATAGCCGATCTACAAGCACACAACTCTCAATGTGGCATGTCGTGAGCAATTAGATTACCTTTTTTTGCTATTTTTGAAAGGACACATTTTTTAATTATTGGTAGCAGCCATTGTCAATCATTCCTGTGTATATTTAAACAGTTATTTGTCCCACATCCACCCAGTTCATGCCAAAATCACAATTAAAACGTTGATCACAATAATTTGTAAATGTCTAAGATGTCATGACCGTTACGGCCCTCATTGTACGATGGCTGCAAATGAACAGGATTTGCCTGTAATGAAAGTGTGGGTTCTGTTTAGTTCTAAGTGTGTTTCTCTCTCTCCCAGCACGGTGGGTACTGTGAGGGGTGTGTTCTGGAAGCTCTGGGCTCTGCTTCAGTGGTTTGCCTTCGGTGCTGCGACAGTAGCGTTGTTCACCCTCAGTGTGGTAAGTTCAGACAGGCCAACCATCACCTGTTCATCTTACTAGCAATCAGTTTATTTCTCCCCATTTATTTATTCTATCAATTCTCATTTTCCCATAGCTTCATTTGATTGTCTCACATTTGATTTGATTGCTGCCGAGCCAATCAAGAGAAGCTATGGGAAAATGGGCCGGTACAGGCCACGGGTATGATGCCACCTTCTGCAAACCTGGGACTACAGTTATGCACAGAGTTATAGACGCTTGTTTTGGCCCCTGGCCATTATTATTATTGTGATTATTATTAGTATACCTTGGTATACTTTCCCCCAACCCCAACCAACTACTTTGGGAAAAGGATCCCTTTTGGGTTTAGTTGTAGTGTTACATTGTTGTTTGTTTGCCTACGTTTTGTTGTTTTGCCAATTCAATTCAGTCCATTTTATGTCCACTTTTATTCATGAATTCACTTTTTTGTTAATAAATTATCTTTTTGCACAAGCCGCTGCTTCTCATTTCAATATGCTACGGGTCTTTGCCCCACTAAGGGTCGTAACATCTGTCTCCTCTGACACACGTGACGCCGTTACCGTCAGTCTGCTTCATTAAACCTGGCGCTGGAGAGCTTCACTGGAGGCACTTCTTTCCACCTGTACACAAGTGATGTGACAACGTTGATTTCTGATTGATTCCCTCTCTGTTTCTCTGACCAGGTTCCGTACACATCTATGGAGCCGCTGTCTAGCAGTAGAGTGATTCCTGAGGTGAGGAAAGCCTACAGTTTGGTGGTGCCCTATAGGCTGGTCAGTAGCTACGCCCTAGCTGGCGCCATCGGCCAGGACCACGGAGGACGGCCTGAGGTGGTTCTAGAAGGCAGCATGGACAACACCACCTGGAAGGTAAAAGGTCTACTTTAGAGATCCCACCTGCCTTCTAAACCTCTAACCTAGTTAAGTTAAAGACCCACCTTTTTATCTCACTTCTATCAGTCTAAGGGTGATTGATTGTCATGTTTTCATAATGACCACTGTATGTATTTAACTTTGTATTCTCTTACACTCTTACAATTTGTCTGTTCATTTTGCCAACATGTTTTCCGGTTTTATTATGTCATTGCTTTTCATGCATTTTCATTTTTGGCTTTGTGTGTCTGTGGCCTTGATGTTGTTGTCGTCTTTTTCCTTCTTGTTGGTAGTCTAGAAAGCACTTTGAGTCAACTTCTGTTTTTAAATGTGCTATGCAAATAAAGTAGGGATGTGCCGTTGAGACATTTTGGCCGATATCGATATCCGATATAATTAATTGCTGTTATGGCCGATAACCGATATTACTAGCGATGTCGATACCTCATTCTGTAATGAAATTTTTTAATTTTGTCCATTCTGAAGAATACATGTAACAGCTTGGTGTCTGCACTGCAGGCTTAGGCAAGTCAGATTTAACTTAAATACCTTTTATATTTAATATTGTGAGCTTGTAGATCTGTTCAAGCTGTTACTTTGGGCTTGTTTATCTGTAAAGACAGACTGATTAATCTGACTGATTAATTAACACCCCGAGCGGCAAGGAAAGAGTTCTCCGTTCTATCAATTAGTAACGCCCAGTGCTCAGGACGGAGATGTCATTTCCGGTTGGGATGCCATCGAAAATGTTCCCCCCCCATTTAGCCCATGAGACTGAAAATCTTAAAACGTGAATAACTCTTGATCTGTCCAATTCTAAGGAAAGATTATGTTTTTGACCTCGGCAGTGTTTTGGCTACATGTTGCTACGTACTTCCCAACATGGCATGGGGCCACCTTGAAATAGGTCCTGAAGAAACAAATCGCTGGGCGTCCTGATTTAATTGTTACAAATACCCCCGGTGTGTTAATCGGTTTGATTACCGATACCGATGTGTTTTCCGACTAATCACTAAAACAAAGGTGACTTGACTTCTCCAGGAGATCCAGTGGATGTATAGGCCTGGTAATGTGGCCGTAGCCCCCCCAGTAGTAGCCCCCTACCAGGCCCGGCTAGACTGGCTGATGTGGCAGCAGGCAGCGGCCCAGCAGGTGATGCCAGCTGGCCGCTGGTTCACTGGCCTCCTCCACGCTCTGCTGCAGGGCAAGAAGGATGGTGAGCTACATGATCACCCTAACGCACTTGTTTTGAGATCATCACAATTATTTATTAACATTTAGCATAATCGTCAATCAATGTTTAAATTGATCTGTTCATATTGGATCTAGCGGATCTATGGCTCACATTGCGTGCCGTTGTGGATGCCATTTCCATTGTGTGTGTGTGTGTGTGTGTGTGTGTGTGTGTGTTCTCTAGTGGTCGGGCTGCTCCAGAAAGACCAGGACCAGTATCCGTTCAGTAAAGCCCCGCCCACATATCTCCGAGCTAGTCTGTACAAGTACCACTTCACTGGGAAGAACCAGGATGGGTCAGTACTCACCCTTACATTCAGCCCACTCTATCTATCTCTCTCTCTCTATCAAAATACAGATTTTTTTTTTTTAAACCGTGCCAAATTAGTTTTCATTATGGTACAGATAAATGTATTGAATTCAGTGGAAAAAGCACTCATAGAAGACCACCACTGCCATAAAAGAGTGGCGTTTTGTTTTGTGCATGTTTGTGAGCAGGTCTAGTCCGAAACAATGGTGGAGGAGAGATGTGATAGAAGAGGTCTATCCCACAGTGCGCTTGGGTGATGCTACCCTGGAGAGGATGCTAACACAACACGGACTGAATGTAAGATATGCTTAATAATTGGAACACTAACGCTGGGTGATTTTCACCCGGACAATTATGTTTATGATTTTTACTGATTTTATCTGCTTGCTGATGTCTGAGGTGGGTGGCTACTTTCTACTAATATACCGGATCTAAGTTTTAGTGTTCTAGTAGGGTTAAAGGAGTAGTTCATCCAAAAAAGCACTTATTTTCCATGATATTACACACCTAAGACAATAATTTGATGACCAGGTCATCGGTCAGTCAGTAGGAGACTCTTCCGGTCATCAAATTATTGATGACCTTGAAAAATAAGCACCAAAGGAGGCTCCTTTTATTCTGTTTCACACAAATCATTAGATTAGGCCTTTTTTCCCAGTAGTCAGTTTTTGAGCGGCACTAGCCCCTCCACCGTCTGGCTTTCAGACATCACGTCATGTGGCGGGCAAGTCTATGGACTTTTAATGGATGTCTCATGCTCATGCATGAGACCGCCCAAAAAAACAGCACTCCACTCGTGACATGTGGCAGCCAAGTCTATGGACTTTTAACGTTTGCTTTTAAGCAGTCACGTTGTGTGACAGCCACAAGAGGGCGCCCCTCACAGTGCCTCACTTCGCACGAGTGTATTTTGTTTCTCCTATTTGTGTGTCCTCATGAGCGATGATTTGATTGGCTGAGCACGGAATGTGATGTATGACGATAAGAGCGCCTCTCACACAAGTGTGATTTCTACTTTAATCCACAATAATGTCCTCTGCACAGGAAGAGGTCCAGCACCGGTCCGATCCGGAATCGTCTCTGGTCCAGGTTCTGAAGCGGCTGCGGGGACATGTCCAGGTTCTGCCCGGGCCACTGGTGCTCCAGTCTCTCTTTGCCGCAGTCGCCACCGTCTGCCTCCTCAAGTCCCTGCTCTCCTGGGACCTTGGCGGCGGCAAGCGGGGCCGCCAGTCCGAGCCCAAGACCAAGAGGCCCAAGGAGCAGCAGGCTGCCGCGTCCACGGAAAAGGCCTCCGCCATGGCCTCCGGCCACAAGGCTGACGTCTCGACCAGGCAGGATTCTGAAAAGAGCCCCAGGAAGAGGAAGTGATGTTAATCCTATGTGATTTTCAAACATTTTCATGTGAAGGAGGAACCCCCCCCCCCCCAATTTGCCAATTGGCGTTTTGTGCCAGGGAGCCCCATGAGTGATGAGTGAAAATGTATGGTAAAACATGTCAAGATTATTCATCTTTTTACCATTTTCGAGATTTTTCAAAATGTATCAACAATTGCAGATCTACAAGCATTTTTATGGGGACCCCCTGGAACCCCATCAAGGACCCCTGGTGGTTCTGAATTTGAGAACCACTGATGTACTGCGAAACGTCCTGCATGTGCCCAGATGGATGGATAACATGTTACAATCTCTCAGGTTTTTTTTGTTTCGTTTTCCTCATGCCAAACAAGCCCTTTGCAGCTCCATTTTCAAACTTGGCTACAGTACAAAGCTTACTTCTGTTCAGTCAGCTACCATCACCTGATATCATTACTGTCTGGTGTAAACCTCGCTTTTCATTGGATTTTCATTGGGTTTCATCATGAAACCCACTTAACCAGTCAAAATAATAATAGTTGGGCCTAATAATAATCTCACGTTGTGAGCTTGTAGATCTGGAAACTATTTTTGATCGTTTTGTGTGACGCTGCAGCATGATTGAAGTAGGAAGTTAATTTATAAAAAAAATTGACGGCAACAATAAAGTTGCTGTCAGGCAGAAACCTCTTCAACATATTTTAACTTTTTGTGATTTTTTTTTTTCCCCCCCCGTAAATGAACGGCCTACTTGATCACACTACATCGTCACCTTTAATTTTACAGTCTATGGAGCGTCACACAAAAGTATCAAAAGATCCACAAGCTGCGGAGCCCCACATTTTGATATTGTTGATCTGCTACTTTTGCATTTTCTTTTATTTGCATCCTGAAATGAAACTGTTTTGAACATGTGAGGTTTCCACCTGACAGAGACGATATACTAAGCATGTACACTATCGGACTGTACTGTCTGTGTCTCCAACAAACTCAGGTCCACTGTCTCTGCTTCGTAACTGTAACTTACTGCACTATACTGTCCGAATTCGATGGATGTGTGTTAGTTTTTTGGTGCTACTGCTACATGTTTTTGTCATGCAGTAGGTCGGCCTACAGGTATGTGCTGTGCGATATGAACATAATGCTAAATATCACAATATTTGTTACGGTATTGTGGAGGGTGACTATCAAGTGTTTTCACAAAATATTTACACAATGTTATTTTTGATAAATAATATAATCGCTGATCTGTTTAATAATAATTAGCAGATAAAAGGTTGTTTAATGCAATCAGATTTATTTGGATGTATGGGCTGTCAATGCCAGAAAGTAGTTTTTTGCCACTTTGGAGTAATAACAGTCAAGATCAGAAAAGTATACCTCTTTACTGTAATTGCAGCCTTTAAAACCAGGAAAAGTCAACATTCATGTCACAGCATGGTACTATCATCTGAGATGATATCATCTGTCATATCACCATCTGTCGGTCGCTATTAAGTTCTGCATGACATTATTGTATAACACAGGGGAGCATTACAGTAATTAAAAAAAGCTGAAATACGGAGGTTTCTGCCTATATTACCCCAGCCGATTCAACCTATGCTTGCAGAGGGATTTGGAGAGGCAATAGTTGGAATTTCTTTTTACGTTAATGCCCAGATTTAGAGGAATATCTCATTTGAAACTAGAAAAAACTGCTCCTCGGAGCACAGGTCTGCCAACAGGTCAGGAACGTTTGTTATGGACGTGCATTGTTTAGTAGCCTATTGAGTGATCATAGAAGTAGCAGTTAATAGTCAATAGACGAGTATCAGACTTGATCACGTGACTATAAAGATGTGTACCGATTTACATGATATTTGGACTGATGTGTTTCACATAAGTTGGCCTCCTGGTGACGGTACTAAAGGCACATTTGGAAAATGGGCAGAGGTCCTTTGACGAATGACTGTGAGCTGAGTTTTGTGGAAACTACCATAGACTTGTATAAAGGCTAGATGGCTCGAAGTCAAGGCGGAGTCTCTGATGTAGTTGGTACATGGTACCTGGTGGCCATCTTGCCGAGGGGCTACAGTACAGTATGTTCTACGGCAGCTCAAACCAAAATAGTCAAGATCTTGACGGATTTACAAACTGGTTGGTTTATTACAAACGTCAACGTGGCTATGATTCAGGACGCGTATCTACTTAATGTTTTTTATATGAAAGTCATATAAAATCATGTAAGTATGTGGACGTCTCTGAAGTATAACAAACCAAACCGTTTGAAAATTGGTCTCCAGTGTGGGTGAGCCATCTAGCCTTTCTTACCTTTACTCCTAAATACCCAAGGACGTATACAGCCACATAATCTTGTCAAATTAACTTTACTGTTTGCAAATAGCGCTGAAACCAGTCCTACTCAAATTGGCCAAATGGGGCTCAATTTATGTGAAATGTTGGGAATCTATGGACCATTATCTGAAATCCCAGTTGAAGAGAAGTTTGTAAATGAAATTTAAAAAAGTCACACCTGCGTGAAGTGAGGGGTGCTCTTATCATACATCATCACATTCCAGCCAATCACAATTGGCATCCTCACTTTTCTGTCCTTACTTTATATCCTCAAGTCCAATCCGTCTGATCACTTGGGGGCCGTTCACACCTAAGTGACAGTTGTCTCTGTGTGTCGCTGTGGTGTCGCGTTTCACCGTGAGCTTCGTCAGGGGCTATAGCTCACGGCAAAACGCGCCGTGCTAATAAATAAGTTGATGATGCAGTAAGTTGTCCGTCTTTGTTCCCTGAGTGTGCAGTCCCTCCCTTGGAAGGTTTATGTCTCTTTTTGAAGTCCATGCCTGCTAACTAGACTTGCACCTCCCACAGGTTTCTTTTTTTATGTGCAGTCCCCTTTTTTGTCTTGTATATGTATATGCAAGCATTGATAAGAGGGGCCAAGGAATAAGACACTGCAATACACAAATAAGCGGGCGCACTTCCAGGGATGAGAGGCGGCTGTCACTCGGCTGCTCAACACAAGGGCCACCCTTCCTGGGTACCAGATGGTACAAGTGGGTTAGGGTTAAGATTAGGTTTAGGTATATCAGTAGTTTTGCTGAGGTTAGGGTCAGCTATTTAAAATGCTCATTTGTTAATTGTATGGTCTTCTTTCTCTCAACTTCAGTGTTCTATGTTTCTATGGCTTATTGTGCGTATTGCATTTTTTTTGAGCGGTGCCTAACCGCTCCAATGACTGGCCGAGTGTGTCTGTCTGTTTGAGGTAATAACAGCTGCAATACCTCTGGGTGACTATATAACTGCAGCCAGCCAGCAGTGCTCAGTTCACGTGTGTGATTTTTCTTATTGCTTGGCCCCATCCAGAGTTATAATATATCTAGAGAGGGGATGAGGAGCATCAGCCCCCCCCCCCCCTCCCATTCACTTCAATGTAAGTTGATCAGTGGTGTTTTGAAAGACCCGGAAGTACCCCTCGAGCATTGATATGATTATGTTCTTGTGGTACAGTGGTACCTCTACGTCACGGATTCATCATCATAAATTAAACCTGGGCCCAGCCCCCGCCTGCAGTACCAGTTTTGACCAGTAGGGAGACAACTTCAACGTTGGCCAGCCGTTCTGGGGGCTTGGCTTGCAGCTATATTATACCAAGTTTAAAGTGCGTTTGTTTCTTTCATGTGGATTCCAAGGGATTCGATTTCCCAAAAGTTGCGTAACTGATCTGACAGTGCCTGTTCCTCTCCGACGCTGATGTACATCACTTCAATGTCCACAACTTCAGTTATGATATTTTGCGTGGTGACTTCTCCTTGCACCAGCCATCCAAATACACTTTCCAGTGCAACTAGTCCTTCATTCAGTCTCTCCATTTTTCTTGTGACCATTTTCCAATATTGGTCTCCGCCAATTGGGACTCCTAATTCCACTGCATCCATCCCTATGATGGGTACATCTGCTATGGGCATTCCTTTTGCTTTGCAAGTCCCTCCTCATCTTTCCGTTTGGCGCTTTATCATAGAAGAGCTCAACTTGGGTGTTTCCAATAAATGGACATCAATACTTTGATTGTTCTTAATATTTCTCAAACGAGCCTTCACTTTCCTGCAGGTATTAAATTCTCTGGGGTGTTTTGGAACCTAACACATACATATTCAACGCAAAATGTTTAGGAGTAATTTAAACAATATGGTGCACTGCACCCTATTGTAAACAAGTGTAATGCTTTGTTGTCTAACTTGTCGTCCATAGTTAACAGTTTTGTATTGAGTTGAAATGAACTGTAATTCTCCATTCTGTTACTTCAATCAATCGATCTCAAATGGGGCCCATGCAGGGCAGGGACCTTAGAATATATTGGCAGGGACCCCCAGCGGGGTCCTTTAATATAGCCACAATCAGTTTAACCACTTTACCCTATTTTTGACTTCTTCAGCTATTCAAAAATATCTGATACAGACACACACTCACACAGTGTGCACAAAAAACACAGATGGGGGTCCGCAGCACTGCAGCAGGATTCCTTGATGAAAATGGCACCGCTTTAAAAAATACAATATAATATAATTATTCGAATACTAATTAAATAAAATAACGGCTTCATGCAGAGAAAGCTCCGCCGGTGTCCCTCTTTTTGCAACGATCGGCTATTTTCGGCGTGCAATCCGGGGGTGCAATCATAGGGTGCAATCGCTACTCTGTGCGCTATCCCATAGCCCGACGGGACGGCCGCGCTGCGATTGATTGGTCAGAGCACCGCCCCGGGCCATGGGACGGAGGAATGTACCATCTCATCGTGTTTGTTCTTCGAACACGTGGAGGCCACGGTGCGGCCGCACAACGTCATCACGTTACTCCTCCCCCTCCACCTCCCGCTGCGTTGCTAGCTAGCGGACAGACACTAGTATACACACACACACACACACACTCAAAGAGAAGGAACGTAAACGGAACACTGCAACTTTTCCAGCAACACGCCACCGCCATCACCCCCCTTCTCCCCTAAAAAAAGGAGCTTTCTGGCCAAAAAATGGCCGCAGTAACAAACGAAGGAGGACCCGAGGAAGATTCCTCCTCTCGGCCGATTGTCGACGACAACGGCCCGGCGGAGAAGGAGGAGGAAGCCGGCAAGAAGGAAGAAGGGGAGCTGCAGGCCTCCCCGCCGCCGCCACCGGACTGCGAAGAAGAGGAACCGGCCAAAGAAGAGGACACGGCGACCGTGCAGCCCGGAGAAATGGACGTGAGCGTCGGCGGACACGGTGCGACGGAGGGAAAGGAGGAGGAGAAGCCTTCTCCTGCTGTCAAAGACATGGTCTCTCTGCCCGAAATCAAGAAAGAGGAGGAGGACAGTGGCGAACAAGCCGGAGGAGCGACTAGTCCCGGCGGTCCCGGTCGAGGCAGCTGGCCGAGCGGCACCACCGAGCCGCCGGGAGAGGAGGAGGGAGAGGAGGGTGGCTGCAACCAAGAACAAAGAGGAGCGGAGGAGAGCGGGTCCTCCT
This sequence comes from Protomyctophum bolini, assembly GCF_963924005.1. Classification (NCBI taxonomy): domain Eukaryota; kingdom Metazoa; phylum Chordata; class Actinopteri; order Myctophiformes; family Myctophidae; genus Protomyctophum; species Protomyctophum bolini. The sequence goes on from NC_137884.1 coordinate 13,772,365, forward strand.
CGCCTCCTCCCGGAGGAGACTGCTGCACAAAGAGCACGGAAAAACCCCAGCATGGTACTGCTGCTGGTGGTGGTGGTGGTGCTGGCACCAAGAGACGGGCCAGCGTGGAGATCTCCTCCTCGGACGGAGAGCCGCTGAGCCGCATGGACTCCGAAGACAGGTTTGTTTGTTTGCTTGCGTGGATTTTGATCATGTGAAATTGTGAATCCATTTAAATGTGTGAGTGTACCATAATGTAACCATTGTGGCATACACTCCCAGTTGGTTCCACCCGCAAAGTTTAAAGCGGATAAATCAAACACCGAGGATTGTACTGTGTGTACCATTAAGATGTTCAGCACTCAGCATCATGGGTCAATGATGACCGCCAGTCTGTCGTTTTAGCACACCGTGTGTGATGCAGCTTCACAATGTGCGATGGACCTAACTACTAGACATGTAGACATTGGACTATAATGCATTTGTTGAGTGCATTATTCTATGCAAATTATTTGTTTTATTGGCTGCAGCATGGTGTGCCCACCATCGGGGATGGTTTTTATAGAAATGTTTATAGAGATGTAATCCCGTGTGATTTAATACTTTGCCAGTGTTTATATTGGAGAGAGATGTATTGCCACTATTACACACACAAACAGTGAGAGAGGGACACATACTCTCACAGAGAGAGAGAGATACAGAGTACACACAAAGAGAGAGAAGTGTGCAGCGTCCACGATGAGTCCATGGCTGGGCACTTGTTGCCTGAGGCCTTTAGGCCACAAGCAGACCAGTCCCACAAAGAACCCCCTAAAGTCTGCGAGGAGGAGGAGGCCTTGATTTATAATCTGTTGTGTGGGCACTGGGCAGTGTATGAGATGCATTAGTTGGAGGCTGTAAAGGTCAGATGAGATGTCAGGGCATAAATATGGTAAGGAGATCCCAGACAAACATGTTGTTTTGTAATGTAGATAATTGACTTTAATGGGGGAGGAGGCTTCCCTCGGTCATCTATCAAGTTGATTTAGTTTATTTTTTATTTTTTATAATTTGTGTCATAACATAGTCTAACATAACTTCTCATCTTCTTGAGTTTTTGGTAAAGCAGGTCAAGAGACTTCACTTTTAGGACATGCACAATAATCTAAAAAAAAATATAAAATAAGCTCACTAGCTGCTGACACTTGACTCTTACAGATCGAAAGTGCCAGGCTAACCTGTCCTAGAGAATGTTCCATTTTCAAATCTTGGATAAAGGATCTTTTCCCCTTCCTCACCATCCTCAACTGAGCTGAAAATACAAATTGACATAGAAATGACACAGTCCACAACTCCACATACATATATTGGGCCAGGTTTCATATTTGGCAATTGTAATACTCTGCAAAAAGAATCAGCGATTTGTCTTCAAGGAGCAGAGTCTAATATACGATGATTCTGCACAGATCGACTTTGGCAGACACTACAGTGCTCATTGTGTACACATCCAGGACAAGATGATAGGAACTAGGAAGTGTCATGCTGTCTGTGAAACTGGTACCTTAACGCCTACGCTGCTTGCTCATCACGTCATCAGTACACAGTGATAGTCGAGTAAGGACCCACTAATGGTCTTATTGTTACTTTTAACACGATTGTTGAACTTTAACCACTTAAATCTATATCAATATTCTTTGAAAAGCAACTGTACTTGGACCACTTTTTCTGTCTACACCAAATATCTTTGCCAAAAAATAGCCAATCTACAAGCTCACACATTGCAGATCTGCTATTCTTTGGCTAATGTTCCCCACAGAATGTACTGGGGTTCAACGGATCCTTTCAGTTAATCCAGGGAAAGTGGCCAGTGTGGTTCAGAACTTTCAAAAGTCACCAGCCAACTAAATTAGATTATTTTCTACAGACAATTCTACAGCTCAGCCAAGCTTTGAGATTTAAAACTTGGTCCAGGAAGATTTTAGATTGGATGGCATTTTGTGTTTACACAGTATATACGGAAGTGCATTGTTTTCATGTTACTGCCCCCACAGACTGCTCAGTCACTGTCAGACGTTATATTGTGTAGTTATCAGTCATTAACTGACACCTGTTATGTTTGACCATGGAGTTGGTATTCAGTTTGATGCGGTAGTTGCGGTATGCTGGTTCTGATGCAAATCATCTTAGTGATTAATAGCATGTTAAAGAATATATAGGCTAGGCCTAGACAGTAATTGATTAGTCTGCATCAGTGTTGCAATTAGCCTGCATCCTTAGACTCACTAAATTGAGAAAGAACACAATTAATGTCACCCTCCCGGAGTCCTGGGATGCAATACTGTACTCGGTACTTTATTCTCTAACATGGTTGAAGTAGGACTCATAAAAAAATGTCCCTGGGAAGTTTGGGAACCATCTAAAAGACCCTTGGGTCCCGCGACCGATTACATTGAGTCGAGAACCTATTTATATCACAGTAAATGGAGATGGAGGAGATGTCCACATTTGTGTAAGGGTCCGATCTTGTACAGTACATAAAGTTTGTTCCCAACTACACTAGATTAAGTCAAATCTGAAAGAAAAACGGTCTCTTTCACAATCTGAAAAGCATTAGGTTTACAAAGAAATCTGCACAATAGATTATAGAAGTAGATTTTTACAATGCATTTTTCCACCAAAGTGTCCATAATGTGGCTATTGTCCAGTGTCCGGTGGCCTGAGAACACCATGTACTCCTGCTGAGGGGACTGAGGCGCATGGAGAAAGTCTAAATGCATCGTCTTAAAATGGCATCGAAAACCGGGGTACAGTCAGAAGCTAGACAAAAACATTTGGCATGCTGAATGCAAAAGTCTTTCACGTTGAGTTGAGTGCATGGGCTACTTCCAGTAGACCATACATAGATTAGTTGATTCAACCCCATGTAACGTTTAAGGCCCAGTTTCGCACATGTCGTGTTAAACCCTGATTTATATTTAGTTGCACATGGGTGTCACACACCGAAAGTAGTAGATCTACAAGTTCAATGTGAGCTTGTAGATTGGTATTTTCAGTGTGCGACACTCGCGTCCAGTGAAGTATAATTCAGATTCAGGCTCAAGTTGTTTTGGTTGTTCTACTCGATGTAATTCTGAATTTGTTGTCATGGCTAGCTCCCTTTCAGACTTCAGATTACCGGTAATTAAATCTGCACACAGTGACCAATTCTCAAAAAAACTGCCAGATTATTTTAATCTGTACTACTGATCAAATCCATTGCTTTCACAGTAATCAGAGAATTTGCTGTCACTGTAACACAGACTATTGAACTCTAATCAGGTTTTCACTAGTTAACCCTCGGCTCTGTTTAAAAGTGAAGAAAATCATAGTTGATTAGTGACATGCTGATTTGTCAATCTTCACAGATTTTGTTATTTTTCTTACCTACCACCAATACCAGTATCTGCGCCAGTGCCTTGTTGTATTGCTCATCGCATTGATTCATCACTAGAACATCACTGATTAGCATGCAAATGTTGGAGACTTTTTTTCTTTACTTTCTGATTTCAGATCATGCTTTTTGATTTCCGCATTCATTTAATGCACCGGTTGTTCAATCATACTGATATAGGCCTACTAGGCCTAGTCACTTACAGTATATTGTTTGCATATTCAGATTCAAAACGGCCTCTATATCTATAATCTCTATATGTCTCAGGGGCATGGAAGTGAGTTCATTGTCGGAACAAGTTGGTGAGTAGCCAACATGGTTTTGATGCTTATCAAGAAATATGGAGTTGGGCTGCAGCATTTACGCATGAATCTGTTTTGTGTAAGCAGTATGGCCGGATGATGTCATTGTTATTTAGTTGAGCTGTGAGTGAGTACACATATCAGGCATTGGAGGTCACCACCACTGCTGGGTTGGTGTTAGGTGGTGCAAGGTGTGATTTAAGGGGTCCAACAGTTAATCAAACATTGTGAAAATGACAAAAGTTCAGCTATTTATTTGTGCACACTTTGTACACTACTGTACAACAAAGCTTAAGTGTGGTTTATGAAACTAATCTATATAGTCGTATATTATATATTATTGCAGTTATCATAGAATAATATTCAAGAAGATAATTGTTGCTGTTGCAGCATGTCATTTAATTCAGTAGGTATACTTCGATGTAGTTGTAACTCCTAAATCTAACACTATAAATGTTCCACAATGACCGAGTTGTCCCGTACAGTAAACGGGGAGAATACAACAGGGGCCGTAGAAATAGTAAATGGTGCGTTTATACGGTGGCACATTTTAGCAAAAGTGCATTACAATGTGAATTTCATTCACATTCACACCGATGGCAGAGAAAATCATGCTCATCAGCATTTAGGGCTTTATTAGGACATTTTGACAGTAACAGGGGGAGCCCGGGATCGATCCGGTAATCTTCCGATTCCCAAGTGGCTGCTCTACCTCCTGAGCCGCTGAGCCCAGAAGAGGAGTATTGAGTAAGTGCAATCGAAAATAAATATGTGGATTAATTTTAAAGTAAAAAAAAACATTATACAATGAATGAACTTTGGATCTTGTCGATAAAGACAGAGTTATTGGTGTCTTTAACAATGCTTTGTTTGTTGGCATCTTTTTCACATCACAGTGACATCACAGTGACATTTACAGACAGATGTGATGACAGTCTGGCTCAGGGTGCTAGAGAGGAAAGATGGGTAGACTATGTATGGTGCTTGAGCAGTTCTTAATTTTAATTTATGTATACAATAAGAAAAAATCAGACCAGTCTGAAGTGAGTGGTGCTGTACTGTACTCGTGTTGTGGTGTTGTACTGTACAAGTGTGTGTGTAACTGCGCAACAGTGACACTTGGGGGTCAACAAACGCTATTTCTGTACTCTGATGGACATACAGACACAGCCAGGAACACACATAGCTGTCTATAGGAGTGGCTAGCACCACTCAAAAAGAAAGAAAATGGAAGTCCCGATAAAGCTCTCAACTACCGTCGTCCCAACTTCCATTACTGCCTCTCTGTCACACTCTTCTACTTGCTGAATGGAAGCATTTCTCCCCTGCTGTGAATTCCGTAGCCCCTCCCCCTACACCTCCTCCCCCCCTCATCTGTCCTTTTACTTTGTCAGAGAGGCTACCCTACGCTGTACGCTCTTAGTAAGTAGCCAATCTACAAGCACACAATGCACCAGGCTGTGACACATTATAAGCTTGTAGATCTGTTGTTTTTGATGTGTGACACCGGCGCACAACTCTCGTATTAATCAGGCTTATGGGACGGAATCTGTTGTAGAGGCAGCTGCAGTCACTCAATAGTAACTTTTGTTTCCCCTCTCTGGCACAGATCAGAGTAGCAGCTGTGTGTGTGTGTGTGTGTGTGTGTGTGTGTGTGTGTGTGTGTGCACTTGCATACACGTCTGTAGTGTGTGTGGGTGAGACTGAGAGACTGTTTCCGAGCTATCACTCTACATTGAGGCATGTTGTCAATGTTTCTAGACTACCCGCGCCCCACACAGTGTGTGAGAATGACCCGGCCATATGGTGACCTGCGTCAGCTCTGCTTGCACACATTTGGGTGCTGCCAGTGCTACTTACGAACAGGGTGGGAAATTAGCGGCAGCCACAAGTCCCAGCGCTTGTGGCTTTGGTCTGTGGCTTGTCAATTTGTTCAAATCCCCAAATTACCCTGACCACAAGTTCAAAAATAAAGACCAATTCTCTGGTAAACATAGAACAGCTGGTCTGGTAAAAAAGGAGACGAGGCTAATGCTATGCCTTCTGTACATACTGCTGCAGTGCTGCAGAAGATGATATAGTCATGTCGTCGCTGTCGGGTATAAACGTTGTGTACAAAAACGTTGCTTCTCAGGAAATGGAAAAAATAACCTGTGTGCCAGTGTATCAATTATTTGGTCACAAGCTGTCACAAACCTTTCATTGGATCAATATTTATAAAACCGACAGACATCAAATAAAATAGCCAATCTACAAGATTGATAGTTGAAATGTCGAGATATAAGCTAGGTTTCTGCCTGACGGATGTTTTTGCCTTAAACCACACCACATTAATCTTACTATTTCCACTCTCTTCCATGTGTGTTTTGGTGTTGTGCATTGTGCCATGGATCAACCACCACCAGCATCAGCAGCACACTGATGGACATGGAGAGCACGGCGTCCAGCGGGCGCTCCACACCGGCCATGATGAACGGAGGTGGCAGCGGTGGCTTGGTCAGTGGTCCGGGCTCCACGACGGGCTCTGTGACGGGGGGCTCCAACTCCAACAAGACCCTGGGGGGCTACACCTGCTGCTGGGACAACTGCCTGCTCCTGTTCCCCAGCAGCCCTGACCTGGCCGAACACATCCGGTCCATGCATGTGGACGGACAGAGAGGAGGGGTCTGTTTGGCTCTTCTTTTTCTCCCCCATAACATATGTTAACGGTCAAGTAAACGCAGAGCATAACGGAAACCAACCAAACCAAAATATATTATATAAGGACGGTGTACAGCTACAGTTATCCTATTCTAGGATCATTCTACCATCAGTGCAGGATATAGACATTTTGTATTTCAATTAATTTAATATAGAGAGAAATGACTAGGTATGTCTGACTTGTTGGACAATGTTGGGGTGAAGGTCTGTTAGTCTATCTGTCTAAAGGCCCGTTTGCACAGCACTAGAACAATAATTTCAATGTTCACACCACAACTATAACAAATACATTGGTGAACAGTATTGTTATTGTTCTCAGTGTGAACTGCCCTTTATTTTTCATTTCAGAGCTTCACTTTGTCCCATATGAAGAACTAGGATTCCGATATTTACATGTTCTAAGAAATAGCGTAGTTTACTAAGTCTAGAGGGTTAACATATTTGACTGATTTGTGTTCTATTTGTGTTGTACTATTCATTCACAGGGAATCCTGAGGGCTAGAAAGTACAGTCGTTGTGACATTGACCCCCTTGCTAAATGTGTGTGTGCCTCTATCTTCCAGGTGTTTGTGTGTCTGTGGAAGGGCTGTAAAGTGTACAACACACCGTCCACCAGTCAGAGCTGGCTCCAGAGACACATGTTGTCTCACAGCGGAGACAAACCCTTCAAGGTGAGATGCCCTCCACTAGCTTCCATCACCCGTCGTCAGTGTCGAGTGAAAAACCTTGCATGTCCAAAACCATTGCTTTTCAGGGGAAGGCGAAATGGAGCCAATGTGTACGATTTTCACCTTTACAAAACCTTTAACACTTTCAGCCATTTGAAATGACCGCAGGGAGCCAGCTATAAACCCTATATAGGCGCCATTCTATTACGGTCGATACAGCCCAATACGAGTAGAGGCGCAAAAACCTTTTCGAGCAGAAACCTACATGTCTCCGGTTTCACCACAAGCAGTAACATGGCTGGCGCGATGCGATCAGAAATCACTGTTTACATCTGAACGCCGGGCGGTTTGGACTAAAACAACAACTTTGGAGTATTTTTCGGAGAAAACAAGCAACAAAGAAACGACAATAAGTGGGTCCTTATGGGAGGCGCGCGCATTGTTCCTCACGATGGGAGCGTGGGTGCTGTCTAGCAGCCTGGGCAGCACGGAAGGTTAGTGTTTAGCTTCGGCTGCATGGTACTAATATATCCCTTACTACACACCGTCTGACGGGTTTTGCGACCTCCGGGGTTAAATCTTAACCCGTCATCTGACGGGTTGCGAGGCAATCTGGCTTCCATCGTGTTATTAAATAGCAGATCTACAAGCTCACAACGCTTTGCAACATGTATCAGCTTCATGTTTATAGTGTTCCAATTTCACTTGTTTTAATCTATCTATGAGTTCTCTATCCTGATTGGATAAAATGTGTATCCCGAGTTCCCGAACTGAAAATAGTAATTAATAAATCCATCTGTATATTACCTCTCCATCTCTCCAAACCACTCGGTTCAGGTTTATATTTCACATTTTAGACTTCCATTTTAATTTAGCTGGTACTATGTTGTCCCCTCTGTTCTCCTACAGTGTGTGGTAGGGGGGTGCAATGCGACCTTTGCCTCACAGGGGGGGCTGGCGCGCCACGTGCCCACCCACTTCAGCTCCCAGAGCTCGTCCAAGATGGCCAGCCAGGGCAAGGTGAAGGAGGAGTCTCCGTCCAAGGCGGGCCTCAACAAGAGGAAAAAACTCAAAAATAAACGTCGGCGCTCCCTACGTATGTATCCGTCACTTTTTTGGGTTCCCCTATGTATTTTCTATCCCCACAAAGACCCATTTTTGAACAATCAGGCTTTCTTATGATATAGGGGTGTTCACGTAAATTCACCTCGGAAACGAGCCGTTTGATTTGGTCGTACGGTTTACGTCAGCGATATCGCCCTACTTTGTATAATCCCTCCCCCTCTTCAGTCTTCAGTTTCCTTTTTCAGTTACTTTTGTTTGCAATGTCTGCCATTGTTACTCACTCGCAGAGCGGAGTCAGCGACTCAGCCGCCTAAAAACTCTTTCCCATGGGAAAAGGATACGGGGCTCAGTGTTGGGGAGCGGACCGGTGGGGTATAGGTGGAGGGGGCGTATTGGGAAGGAGTCCAGACAAACGCCACCTCTCTTGCCAGACGAATAGCGACACATAAGCGGGGAGGAGCAGTTGAGACACACACTAGCCGCTTTACAACCATTTTTATTTAAATATAGATTCCCTGTCAAATCTCATGATTGCACCAACATTGTCCTTGTGCAGTCATTAGATTGTGCCGTTTCAGTAAGATGAGATAAGTTTGTCATTTCTGGAAGAGGGGATCACACACTGACAGTGCAGTCCTTCGTGGTATATTATATATATATATATATATATATATATATATATATATATAAATTGGACAATGGTGTTGGGTTGGTCTTGTGTACGTTCGCATTATAATTCACAACTTGCATTTTCACATGTCTGTGACTCTGAGATGTAGCTCTCGCCTCTAAGCACAAACCCAACGTCAGTAATGTCCCCTTTACCCACCATGTCGCACAAGCATGAACAACACCTACCCACCCTCTGTGCATTTCCCCCGTCTATCCCCCGTGCAGATTTACATGGTCTTTGAGCTTGTAGATCGGCTATTTTCAAATGGACGAAATGTATATAGAGCTGAAATGGTTAATGCATCTTTTGTAATGATTATAATCAAAATCTACAAAGATTACTTTAGTAGTAACTAAAGTTTTCAAATGAGTGTAGTGGAGTAAAAGTACAATATTTGGATCCAAGATCTAGTGAAGTAGAAGTAAAAGAATTGGAAAAATGTACTTAGTTACTTTCCATCACCGTCTGTTTTAGCATCATTATAATTACGCAAATATGTGGGAGGGGAGTAGCTGGGATGAGGGTGTGGCAGAGAAAATAATTTGGATATACATTTGCATAATGTAACACAAGCCACCATGAAGCCACCTGATCTCAATTTCTTGAGCTAATCGCTATTATTTTTGCATAATGTACAAATTAATCTAATTTACAAGCTCACAATGTTGTGAGTGTGTAGCTATTCCGCTATTTGAAAAAAATAAATGTTGAAGGTATACAATTTGTAAGTTAGCTCTACTCATTCAGCTACCTCACAAAGCTCACCGTTAAATCCTTGGTGTACTGTCGGTTTAATTGGCTCAGAAGAGTGTACACATGTAACCATGTTACATGTGTACACTCTTATGAGTTTCATTAACTAAGCACTAAACCTGTTAGTTGAGTAAGAATTCCTAGATTGTGAATGTAATTTTCTGACCATCTATTTAAAGGATGAGTGTTCATTTTTTCATTTGCTGCTTTCTTTCATTTTAGAGATTTTTGCTCTTTTTGACAGGGGGGCGGGGGCATTCGAGCATGTGGCTAAATATGTACTTTTTTAGAAAATGTTATGGTGGTTTTTTTTATTTATTATTTACTATAGTTCCAATAAACCCCAGGAAATTACATCTGGCGACAGAAGATCACAGGATCTACTCAATGTGAAGGTAGCCTACTGGGGGAAGGCTTATACTGTGTGTATAGGCTCAATATGTCAGTTTGTCTTATTCGATAGATCCTGTGATCTTTTGTGGCCAGATGTAATTTCTTGGGGTCAAGTAGGGCTATAGTAACGCCTTAACATTTTGGGGAGAGAGAGAGTTAAAAAAGACACGGATGTATTTGATACCACGATGCTTCTTTTTGCAGTCTTGATTGAAATGCCAATGTGATGAAACCAATTGTACATAACTCTAAAACTCTGCGTTTTTAAGAAATGTTGATTTCCACTTCCATACTTGCCTAGTCATGCCTGTAAGACAGCATACATGAATGTACTAGCTCAGACCATACCTCACACTGCTTCTTCTAGATGAGCACTTAATTATTTCGCCCACCCTGACCTTGCCTCTTTTGTTTGTCTGTTTTGTCCAGCTCGACCCCACGATTTCTTTGATGCCCAGACCATGGACGCCATCCGTCACCGAGCCATTTGTCTCAACCTGGCTACGCAGATCGAAGGCCTAGGCAACGGACACAGTGTCGTCTTCCACAGTACAGTGCGTTCACACACAGGCAAACGCACATACCATACAAGTATACTGTTACTGTTAAACCACATCCTGTACATATACACACATTAGAAAATATCTATTCTGAAAAATAAAACGGGTATCGATACTCTACTTGTCCTCGCTTTGGTGGCTGGAGACATGCGCCAGCCCAGCACATACAACACATGATTACACACGCAGCCCCTCCTCCCCTCCATCCCAGTGATTGATCACTGAATTTCCTGAATGTCCATGATCCATGCTGAATGTTTTCAAGCCGTCATATGACAGATCTTCCTTACTTGCTTGCATCTCATATAATTTACTGCCAGTTTTAAGCTGTGGTTTCCTTGGCAGATATAGCAAAGCTGGTGTTTCCCCGCTCTCGTATGTGATAATTAACACTGGCAGGATCTGCATTTTGCAGAGTTGAAAAGGATTTGCTGGCTAATTGCAACCTGGGACTTCTCAGGTCGAGGAGGTTGCTGATCAATAGGATCAAGAATAGGAAAGATCTTGGCATGGGGGAAGGATAGAATCTGCTTCATAGGGGCTTGAGAACGAACCTGCTAAACATGAAGATTCTCTGGAGAAGATGTGTCTCTGGAGAAGATTCTGAAACTACTCCGCCATCCGTGGTTTTAAACTATTCACCGATGTTCAGAGGTCATTTCTGATTATCCGGTGATCGTGATTGGAACATTGGCGTTTTCTAGAGCAAAGATTTGCCTTATTTTAGCTCTGTAGCATTAATGTGTCTATAAGTAAATGTGCCTCACTGATCTTTCCATGCAGGTAATAGCCAGGAGGAAAGAAGACTCTGGAAAAGTGAAGGTCCTCTTACACTGGACACCTGAAGACATGTAAGCCAAGGCTCCAACTAATGATTACTCTCTTGGTGATTATTCTATAGATATGTCCAGCTTTTGGTGTACAGTATGTGCACAAACTTGTCCTACACAAACATTAAATCCCATTGACAATGAATGGACAATTTTGTGTGTTTGTGTAAACACAAATGTTGCTTAACACAAACATTAAAGACGAATGTGAGGATGCAAATTCTGATTGGCTGGAATGAGATATGTGATGACGTATGATAATAAGATCGCCCATCATTTCACATGGGTGTGATTTAAGAAATAATAATAATCGAGAAGAATTTTTCCCCACTTCATTTTTTTATGTCAGACATATGTCAGAATTGACTAAGCTCAGTCGGTAGAGCTCTCGCCTTTGGACCACAAGTTCATGGGTTCAATCCCAGGCACTGCCAACTCAGCGTATGAGTAGCACAGCCTGGGTGTGGCATGTCGTGCGGCAAGTAGTGGGAGCTGATGGTAGGTGTGGCACGCCACCTCATCATTCCATCTCCCAGGGGTCTAGCGCATTGTAACAGGGACAGACTCCTGTGTGTTACCGACTGATACTCACAAAAAGCCACTCCTGACCTACTTCTTCTATTTTACAGTTTATGTTGAGCGAAAATAGCCGATCTACGAGTTCTGTTATTTTCTATATTGTGTGTGATAATAACACATTCCTCTGTCTCAGTCTGCCAGACGTGTGGGTGAATGAAAGCGACAGGCCACAGCAGAAGACCAAAGTGGTGCATTTATCCAAGCTGCCTACAGACACCACTGTGCTGCTCGACCCCAACATCTACAGGTGTGTGAGACGGTGTTCATTTCGTAGACTAAAAATATGACCAAGAAATGTCTTTTTCCACTGGCAAATGAAATACAAACTAAGCTATGATGACTAAGACTAAATATAGACAATATAGTCAAGTTTATTTTAATATAAAAACTTGACTAAAATGTTAGGGAGAGTGGAGAAGATGTCTAGTAGAAGACAAGTCCTTTTATGTTTGGTTGCACTATGACATTAGCAGATCTACAAGTGCACAAAGCATCACGCTGCGACACGTGCACTACCGAATCAACCCCTCCGTGGGCTCAGGTGCTACACCAAATCAAAAGTCCCCATGTACACGTGCTTCGCGTGTGCGTAACACAATCAAGAGTGATACTTTTTGCTAGTAGTTAGTTATACTAGTTATAAGGCTGCTCACTGACACCGGATCAGCTATTTTTGAGTCTCCTCCCACTGAGTGGTTAAGAAACTGTTGGACGACCAAAAGCACTAGCTGGGGTTCCTGTGTTGCGTTACATTGAAATTGTTGACACATGAATATGGTTTAGACGGAAGCAACAGCTGTACCTATTTGAAATAGTCTCGCACAGGGCCTTGCAGGCTGCGGGCCCTGGTGCTTAAGTTACATTGTTAATCCGGGCCCGTAGGTCGGGTATTTTCAGTATGTATGTAAGTGTAAAATGAGGCATTACGACGACATCAAACCTCTGGCATAGGACACTTCAGAAAGTACCGGAACAAATTTTATTTATTTTTTCCCAGGATGTTCTTCTAATGAGGTACTGAGAACGTACCAATGTCACATCCTGCTATCTCGACGAATGAGGCGAGGCCCCTCCCACCGTTGTCCTGCTTCCTTCCCGCCGCTCTTCCATCATGACCGTCAGATGCCCTACTTGCCCTATCCCACCAAGAACGACGCACGTCTCCTCGTCAATCATTTTCCCTTCCGTGAAAAATCTCAAAATTTATCTTACTGGCAATTGTTGGAGGGGGAAGTGTTGCTTCTATGTTTTAGGTCAGTGGTTCTCGAAGTGAGGTCCGGGGACCCGAGAGGGTTCCAGGGGGTCCCCAGTTAAATGATTGATAATTAGGAACCAAATGGACTCTTAACAGGTCTGTAACTCTGGTAGTGTACTACAAATGGACACTTGACGGTCCATTTGTACACTTTCAGAGTCATGGGGGTTCTTGAAAACAAAAGGTTTGAGAACCACTGTTTTAGGAAACGCTACTAGACTTGAGAGCTAACTGAAGCAAGGTGTAACTGACGATATCGTAGAGACCTAGAATTTTTTAGAAAAACCTGTCTTTGTAAATACTTTTGAAGATTTGTAATATATTTTTGTACTTGAAATTTTACTGTAATGTAGATAGTCCTTTTTTCTGCCAAACATTTTTTTTAATTAATAGATAAATTGTAACCACATTGCGTGTGCGTATAGTGACTGGTCTTTTTTTATAATTCTCGCTGCTTTTCCATGTATTTCTTTAAGCAACAGGTCATATTCTGGCACCAAAACTGGATCTCTTTTTTTTCTTTTTTTTATCAAAGCACTGGTCAGAATTCCAGGTCACATATGAACCCTGTTTAAGCCTCGGGTGAGCTGTTCAACACCAGTGGGTGAGGCTTGCTTGCAAGTTAAAACTGTTCCACAACAGCGAAAATATCATGTTTTATTTTGATTTCTTAATAAACATGCGACTGACAATTAGCTAATACTTTTCCTTCCTGCCATCGGAACTTAGTTAGTTCATTACATTAGTGCCTGTAATAATTTTCCAATGTATCCCAGTGCATTATGGGATGGGGCCAGGAAGGAACTACTGGATATGATATGAGGATATCGGTCAAAGCCGCAGACTGAGGCCCAATGCTATGGACTACCATCCCCAACCTCCTGTGACGAGTGGGATGGAATCTCGCTGCTGCCACTTTCGACGGTAAAGTAGTTTTGGACCGCGATGGTGGCGTGCCGATCGAACTAAAGCGAGCGAGTCGCTGTGACGAACGTTGTGAAGTTTGCTTGAGCCGACTCGGCGTTGTTCGAGTTATGTCCCGATAGGCACATAATCGTAAATCATGTTTTGAGCATTGCCCCAACTGCGTTTTCCCCAATTGACACTCAAAGGCCTACTGGCCAGTGACCAACCACAGCACGTCTTTTCTGTGACTTTCGCAAACAATAAAAACAGGCTTTTGTGAACATGGTTCATTGTACATACAATATATGTGATAGGAAGGTAGCTTTTCAGTGCATGAGAATAATATGCTCACATCCATAACTCTGTTGAGCTTCCCGTTGTACCGCCTCCCGCACCGACACTGGCTAACTTTGTGTCCCTACGTTCCTGCCTCTGATCTGCTCTATCGCAGCTAGCCAGTGTCGGTGCGGGTGGCGGTACAATGGGAAGTCAAGGAAGGAAGGAAGAGAGAATTTCAGACAGCCAAAACGGGGGAAAAAAAGTTACTTAACGGCATCTGCTCCAAATTAAAATTATTCCACATTTCCATTGTCTCCTATAGCAGTGTTATGCATCTTGAAACATCTCACGACCACTTAAGCGGAGTGCAGCACGGCCAGAACGGAGCGCATGTACAGCTGTGTACCATAGGCAGTGGAATAAATGCTAAGGGACCCTACGGGTGAACGATGAAAAGAGCTCAACCGGGGGGTTCCGAGAGGGGCTATGTTGAGCTCTGCATCTGCTTCTTGGGGCTAAAATCCATCTATTGGCTCTGCTTCTGTCTAAAGCCTGATGTGCCCTGTTGTTTGATTGAAAATAATACATTTTGGACGCACTGCAGAGTATATAATTTAGGCCTGAATGTTGTAGTGGATGTCACCTTCACTCATACTGCCTTTAATAACTTTGATCAGGGCGATTGACCACATTCACACATTTTCTCTTACAACATACTCCCAACCCTGAGTGACATAAGGGCAAGATATTGCCGTTTTTATATACTCAATGAAGCTGTGTGCTCTTGGTGTGCGTTTCTGTTATCTAAAGTATGCTAACAATAGGCAAATATGGAACAGTATTACTATTTCACTCCACTGTTTGCCGTCTGTCTGGGTAGCCTTTTGCATGTTAGAGCACAGAGAGTAGAGACTAGTGGGTATTATTGTCACTCCAACTTTGAATTCTGTCAGTACAGGATGTTAAACCTTTGGTTATATATACACGTATAATTGAGTGACCATTCTCAGTACAGTAGGAAAAGTCAATTGATCAATCCTATCCCAGATACTATCCGTGTGTGTGTGTGTGTGTGTGTGTGTGTGTGTGCGCGCGCGCGTGTGTGTGTGAGTGTGTGAGAAACTTTGTGAGGTAATTATGCTCTGGCTTTTTGAATAAAACTGAAAATGACATGCAAGTTGTTTTGTGTCTCAATGTTGCTGCCTATGATTGTGACAACATTTTCCATATACAGAGTTAACTGACATATTTAAGTCTGACATCGTGGACTCCATATATGGATTTGCCTGAGTCATAGTGACATAACCGGGGTGACATTAACACTAGCAAACGGCACTGTAATCTAAGATTAAACTGATGACGATCCCCATAATCGACAATCTCCAAGACATCATCTTAAAATTCCAGAATTCAGAACCCTCCGTTCTAAACCTGGTATTTGGCCATACAACCTAATTAATCCGATAATGAAGCAGGTAGACATGATGCTAAACCCGTCTTGCTATAGTGTTGGTTCAACAGGTGGCCCCTAATTTCTCCAGCTCATCGAGACTGATACACAATGAGTATTTGCTTGGTTTGCCAATTTCCATGCAGCAATCATCACAATCATCAGCTTAAATGTTATGTTTTCACTTCAGTTTTTCTGCAAGAATCTCCTGATACATTGACAACCGGTCAATACTTTGGTATTTTTTATTATAGACCGGCTGTTTAATAGCCAAAATAAAAACAGCCTATTATTTTGGCTTACGTCGTGACTCGTGCGACGAAGTCTATGCAGACGTCATATTGAGGGGCCGGAACAAGTGGACATAATCAGTGATGGCTGGATTGCTAAAGAAGGTACACATGGAGGTCATGCTATTGTTTTGTTTTATACACTGTACGTATGCGTATTTTCAATACAGTGAGTCGCGTAAACTGAACTTATTCTGTATGATAATCATATGGTTATATATCATTAATTTATTGGTAATCTGAAAGCAAATCGGCGCAGGTCGTGTTAGCTGGTATGCTAGCACTAGCTAAAGATAAACAACATCTTTCACTGTTAATTTTGGCTTTACTTAAAATAATAGGCCTACAAAAAAACTGGTTTTTATGCGAGGACATTTGTGCAAATCGTCGTGGATAATGTCAAAACTTTTTTTGAAATGTAATAGAATGGTGCTTTCTTGCCATACATAAGTGTCAGTGTTTATGTTCTGTTGTGCATAAATGGCTTCTCAAGGCTTTTGGATGGCCATTTTAGGCTAATGGGAAGCGATTATATATTTTTTGAAGTGCAAACTCTGCTGCCTGAATTGATTTATCCACACTCACAAATCCAGGTTGTATGAGACTTTGACCTACAGCCTGTATCTGAGCTGTTCGATTATATAAATGACAAAGTTATACCGCAATCGTTAACACAAATATTCTGTATTTTGTCATATAGCTGCAAATCTGCAATCAAAGTCTTAAACAGGTGTTCAAAATGTTTTCCTGCTGGGAGTTGGTATAGCCTATAAAGCAGTAGGCTCAGACCATTTTAATTTCAAGGTCTGAGCCTTCCAAGGTCTGGGCCTTGGAAGTTGCCCAGGAGGGCAGATATGACAACAGACTATGTGAGCTTGCCTTGTAGATCTTCCATCTCCACTACTTTTTGAGAATGTTTGAAAATATGCAAAACCTCAAGGCCCAAAAGCCAAACAGAAATGGAATTTGTATTCATGCTCCAGTCCAGTGTTCAACGACAGAAACGCAATGAAATTGATAATCGCAATTATTCAACTTGTGTTGAGTTTTGAAGTTGTTTAACTCTAAATGTTTGTCTTTCCCTGCTTCCCTTTTTTAGACCACAGGTCTGGTGGGCCTGGCCGTGTCCAAGAATCCTCATGAGGTAAGAAAGCACTCCCAGTGAATACAGTCTCCCCAAAATGCAGGACCCTGTGAGACCTGGAAACGCATCCATGTCACTTTAGCGTTTAACCACTTTATTACCATCATTATTTTATGCTTTAGCTATTGAAAAATATCAGATATACAAGCTCATAGCGCATCACCGGGTGCCACACTATGAACTTGTACATCTGCTATTTTTGAAAAATTAACTCAAGTCTTTGCTTATTGGAGGTCCCTGGAACAAAATATTTTGAAATGAGGGTCAGTGGCCAAATTTATATAATTGCATCATTTTAAAACCTTGGTGAGCATACAGACCCCCACAATATGTGTAACTGTTTTTAGATCATTTTGAAATTGGTTTTAACTTGTTTTAGTTTTAGCTTTTTATTTGTAAACATGTACACTGTACAGTAATTCACTTGTATACCTTTGTTTTTCTTTTCCTGATCTTCTGATGTAATGTGATGGGTTTTTTTCTATATGATTGTATTGCTCGACACTGAATATGAGTTTGATTACTCACTAATTTTGAGAATTAATAAAACTTGAATGAATATGATCCCCACAAAAGGGAAAGATGATCAATTATTTAAAATGATTATTGATTATATTGCTGAATCAATTAAATCGATACATTTGATTAACTGTTGCACATCTAATGATATTGATATTTATTGATGCAGCGCAACAGAAACGGGCACTTTTAAGTTAAACTGGAGCTAGTTTGGTTCATCTAGATTCGTCTTGCATGCAAATTAACATTACTGAGCCCATTGTGCTCCTTGAATCTTTGCATGTTCAAACGTGGACCACAAGGTCTCCGATGTGAATACTTTGATCATTTTGGACACCTTCAACCATGTTTGTGTTCACCACAGCGCCTGAGGATTCTGTACACCAAGATCCTGGCATCGGTGCAGACCATGCCTCAGGACGCCGCCTACAGAAAGTACACTGAACAGCTGACCAACGATCGCTTCCAACTCGTCAAAACGGTATGTGCCAATGTCACACTAAGTAAAATAGTTAACCACTTACTTAAACCCTTTAGTCGAGACTATCAGACCTGAATTTGCTCTACTCTCTTCTACACACCAAATCGCTTCGCCAGTTACAGTACATTGCGATGCGAATGTGACCTTGCAGATCAGTTTTTTGGCTAATGCCCCTCCTTCCCTGAATATGGATGCAACAATCATTAATTTTAAGGCCATCTTATAAAGATACAAGGTCCACAAAGTACTGTGTTACAAGTATAGACCGTGAATCTCATAAATTGTACAGAAATATCAATTAAAAACAACCATAAGACAGACTGCGTTAGTCGTGCTTAGCGCATGCACCCTCCAGTTGATTGTTGGTAAAATCATTTCTGTTTGAGAGAGTTGAGTGAACAGATCAGATTGATCAATTAAGTCTCCTCTTATCTATTCAAAGGAGCAGGACGTTGGGAAGCTGGAGCAGAAGATTAACTGTGGTCAGATCGAGGAGGTAATTTTCCAGGTAGGTCACTTCTCACTGACACCTCAACTGACATACCTGATCTTCTATTGTCTGCATTTTTTGTTTCCAGTATTTAACCCATTTACCCATTCTGGGCGGGAAGTGGGAACCCCTTTTGGTGTTTTAAGCATTATGTTATGCTTTAGCTGTTGAAAAATAGCAGATCTACAAGCTCATAGGTGAACTCTATGAACTTGTAGGTCTGCTATTTTTGAAAATCGTGAAAATGTGGCGCACATCTTTGAATATATATTCTTTCAGAGCGAACGATTTTAACTCAAATATTTGCTTCTGGGGGGTCCCTGGAACTTTTGAGATGGGGTTTGGCGGCCAAATACATATAATTCTTGGGGTCCTTGAAATGAAATAGTTTGAGAACCACTGACATAGAAACAGGTTTTTCAGAAAACTGTCATGATTTAGAAGGCATTTGTAGAATCGTCCTCCGGTCTAAATGGGTTAATACCTGAGGCCGATTATACAAATGCCTTCTAACCCAGTAGTTCTCGAACCTTTTCGTGCCTGTTGTCAAGGACACCCACATTTATATATTTGGCCACAGACCCTTCTATCTGAAAATGTTTTGTGCCAGGCACCACCAGAAGACTTGGCTCGCTAAAATCTAAAAAGACACGTTTGCTATACAGAAATACCGGAAGATATTTTGTTTCCACAATTCAGTGTTTAAAATATAAATATGTAAACTGTATGTAATCAAGCCCTTTTTCCTGTTGTGTCCTCCCGTTGCAGGCAGAGTGTGAGCTGGCTCTGTCCAGAAAAATGTCGGAGTGGAAGCCATGGGAACCACTCATCGAAGAACCCCCTCCCAACCAGTATAAATGGCCCATCTAAACTGATATTATTTATTGTAATATTATATATGTTCACATGTGTATTAGATCCATGCCATACTTATAAATAAATGTACAAATATACATAAAATAATAATTAATTTTGTCTTCATTTAAAAATCAAAAGAAAGCCTTAAGGAAAACAACAATGTTTCCTGATATGTTGTATGGATGTTATTTACATGTTTACAACAATACAACCGGAGGTCTACTAGAATAATAACATTTGGCACATTTTAGGACATATTCCAAATTAGATTCTTAAAGGACAATCCTGTTTTGAACGACTGGATATGGTTAAATGATTCATTCGCCAAATGGATGTCCACTGATAGATTGTGATGACTTTTTAATCATGTTTTGGTAACATGTTTATCCCTTACATAGTCACTCCAACACCACCACACCAACTCCACACTGCACAGTAGCAGTTGGAAGTATCCGTTTTGTGTGGAGGTATGTCTTCATGTCATCAATGATTACTCATGCACTATGATGTCATTACACTACTACAGTGATGTCACAGTGACACAAAGGGGGCCTTTATAACTTGGACTAATAGGTGGATTTTCCAAAAAATAATTTCTGTGACAGTATTAATACTCTATTTAGCCTCAGCCATTGTTACACAGTTCTTATTGAATAACGTGAAAAATGTCAGAATCCGACTGGGACACCGTGACCGTCTTGAGGAAGAAAAGGACGGCTGGTTCCGCCAAATCCAAGGAGGCCGTTACCGCTGCTCAAAGACGCGGCCAGGAAATCGAGACAACAATGAAATGGGCTGCAGGACAGAACAAGCAGCACGTTGTGACCAGGACCAATGCAGCCAACTTGGACGGCGAGACGGAAGAACTGCGTCACACCAAGGTTCCCCTGGAGGTGGGCAAGGTCATCCAGCGGGGAAGACAGGAGAAAGGCCTGTCCCAGAAGGACCTCAGCACTAGAATCAACGAGAAGCCTCAGGTCATTGCTGAATATGAAAGTGGGAAAGCAATTCCAAACAACCAGGTCATGGGTAAGATGGAACGAGTCCTTGGGCTGAAACTGCGTGGGAAAGACATTGGCCAACCTTTAGACTCAATTAAATCCAAGAAGTAAAGCTGCCCTCCACCCCCTCACCATTTTTACCTGAACCCATTTAAAGGTGTTTTCACAATGCATGAGGATGTCTGTGTGGCACTGGCATCTTGTACAGGACACTCCAGTCCCGGTGAGCCAGCTGTCCACTTTTTTTCTGACAGAGGCAGGAAATGTGTGTTTTTTTTTTAGCGGTGCTAGCTGCTCCAACATTTGTCCAGTTGTTTTCGTCTATCCAGCATGAGAATTGCCCATATATGTTCATGTGCTGTGCACATGAAGTAGGTCGGGACCGACCGACTTCAAACCTTAATAAACGTAACTACTTCAAACTTTAATTAAATTAACTCATCCTAGGCATGCACGGTTCACTCCACACTGAATGTGACTTCCTTAAATAATTTATTATTATACATGATGAGGGAAGAACACGACCTCACAAATGCATATAGGCCTAACGCAGGTTAGGCCCAAGACACAAAATATTTTGCCTTCAGCTCCTGGGACCCAAACTTACAGAAATACACTAATGAACTTCCCTGTTTAAAATGTATTAGTAAAAATAACTGATCAACAAGTGCAAACAATGCGATGTGACCTGCTGTGAACTTCTATTTTCACAATTTATTTTTGTATTGTGCTAGCCCCTCCAACGCCTTGCTTTCGGAAATTACGTATGGGATCTATGTTCGTTTAGAGAAGTGAGGTGCCCCTGACTTTAAACAAGTGTGATTTGATTTTTATTACTTTTCAAAATCTCTTAAATGCTTTTGAAAAGTGTTTTACTTGTTTAAGTTCAGACATTTATTTATTTATTTATTTATTTATTTATAGTGGGGAGGTCTTAAATAACAAAACGAAATAATTGATAATACAATACCTTTATATTAAAATTGCCCAGAGCAGAGGGTACATGGGTGTGCAGACCGTACACCCATGTACCCTCTGGTCTGTATACTTTTATGCCCATATGGAGATAAGTCTGTTATCTGTATCCCTTTTGCCCATAGCCTTATATCAAGATCTCTATGCGTCTGTCTGTCATTTATACTTCTACATCTCAATACAAATATATTGACATCTTTAGTTTCCAATTACTTTGAAGATTTAATGTATCACATTACTATGAAATTGTTCATTTTCCGTCAGTTTTTCGGTTGGTCACGCCCCCATATGGTCATGCCTTGTCACATGTGATGTCATCAATATTAAGCCCATATATGGAGATCCCTGATGTCATCAATATTGGCCAGCAACTCTACATTTTGACCTCAAACCCTTAGATCTCCATATATGGAGCTGACCTGTTCTGACATTCTATACGTTGATACTTCCCCATCCATCCTTCCTATTCGATGTCTCCCATTTGACTCCCTGCAGCTGATCTGACCCCCCATGCCAAAGCGCCAGCGCTCGCCCAGCACTCTGCTGTCACCCAGGCGGATATGTTGATCTGACCCCCATTCCAAAGCGCCAGCACTCGCCCAGCAGTCTACTGTCACCCAGGCAATATGTTGATCTGACCCCCCATTCCAAAGCGCCAGAACTCGCCCAGCAGACCTCGCCCTTTAGGGGTCGAGGTGACGTCGCTTCTCGCCCTCAGGCGTCTTACCGGTAATTAGGCTACAAAACATAATCTAGGTTTAAATACAGGACTTTTACTACTTTTACTTAAGTTAAAAAACTAATATATGTAGGCCTACATAGAAAAAATGTGAGTACCGGTATGTTAGTTCAGTTAGATCATCCACCACTGAGATTTTGAAAGTTTGAAATGATGTCCACCCATGTGATGTTTCCACCAGAGGGCGACAGAGACCGTTTGTCGCTGTCTCTCGTCGCATCTGTTGTGCGTCACTGATTAAGTGTCAACATGGAGGGGAGCGGAGAAGATTCCACGAATTCACTTCTGAAAGATGGTAAAAAAAACAACTAAAACAAAGCTGAATTGTATTAGTATTTCAATCCCGTTTGAGCATCGTGTTATGATCGTACACACGTGCATGTTGTTTTCTAATTCATTCCGCGAAATGCGTCATTAATTGAATTTGAAGCCGCAGCAGTAGTTGTCGTATGAGGATGTATGAGGCACTGTGTTGAAGCATCCAGGAACCGATTACACGTAGCTGCCTGCAGTGCTTGATTGATTGATTGATTGAAATCTTTATTAACAGTTTGCAGAATTACAGTACATTTCAAGCACAAACTCAATACAAAGACTGTTAACTGTGAGTGGACGACCCAATTAAGCCTTACACTTGTTTACAACAGGGTCCACATTGTTCAATTCATCAAAACATTTAGAGACAAACAAATAGACACTTCTATGTAGTTAAAGAACAGAACAGGAATTCATCATATAGGAAGCGAAAAGGGAAAAAAAGTATATATACAGTGAGGGGAACAGGGGGATAAAAGAAAAGAAAACGAAAGACAGAGTGTAGGGCGCCTGCACACAACACCATGCGTTGATGCCATGTGTGCATATGTGCAGGCACCCAACACCACGTCCATACAAAAACATAGTACAATCCATAGTACAAAGACAGAGTGTAGGGCGCCTGCACACAACACCATGCGTTGATGCCATGTGTGCATATGTGCAGGCACCCAACACCACGTCCATACAAAAACATAGTACAATCCAGATACAAATTCAGCTTTTACAGAGGCCAGTTTCGAATTGCAGCCATCCGTAGGTGCCCTTTGAGAGCAGTTTTGAAGGAGCCAAGGGATTCACATGTCTTAATGACTGTTGGTAGGGCGTTCCACATTTTGGTCGCATAGGAGCGAAAAGAATTTAGTCCCTTGTTTGTGCCGAATCTGGGTTGTACATGGTTTGTTGCACTCCCTCTGGTGTTGTGGGTGTGGACTTCGTTTACATTAAGGAAGTATTTAGACAGGTACATGGGTATCTTGGTGGTGTATCTAATCTTGTGGACCAGACCCATTGCAAGATGCTGTACTCTGTCGTCGACCCTAAGCCATCCCAGCCTGTCAAAGTGGGCAGGGGTGAGGTGGGTTCGGGGGGTGAGGCCAAGTAGGAGCCTGACCAGTTTGTTTTGGGAGGTCTGGAGCCTTGTTTTAAGGGCCTTTGAGGTGCTGTGGTACCAGGAGGTGGATGCATAGTCAAAGAAACCTTGTACAAGGGCTCCTGTTAAGGTCTTCAAGGTGTTTTTGTCGACCAGTGAGGAGATCCTGTAGAGGAATCTTGTTCTTTGATTGACTTTTTTGATTACGTTGGTGGCCATCTTATCACCGGAAAGATTGGCCTCCAGGATGGAACCTAGGTAGGTAATTTGATCCTTCCGTGTGATAATATCATCACCAACTCTAACCAAGAAGCCATCTGCCTTTTTGAGATTACTATTTGATCCGAAGAGAATGGATTCAGTTTTTCCCAGGTGTAAGGATAGTTTGTTATCAGCGAGCCAGGTGCAGATTCTACCGAGTTCAGAGCTGAGGGTCTTTTCAACCTGCAGTTTGTTCCTGTCCGAGACCAGCAGTGCTGAGTCGTCTGCGAACAGGAACAAGTTGCAGTCACAAGCTGAAGTCATGTCGTTTACATATATTAGGAACAGTAAAGGCCCTAGTATGCTTCCTTGTGGGACGCCACAGCTCACTGGGAGGGGGGGGGACAGTGTTCCGTTCACTTCCACCATCTGTTCTCTCCCCTCCAGGTAGGATTGCATCCAGCTCACTGATGTGCTATCAAAACCAATAGCTTTAAGCTTGTTAACCAGTATGGAGTGGTTCACGGTGTCAAAAGCCTTTTGGAGGTCCAGCATGACCATGCCGCAGTATTTTCCAGCATCCACCTCGTGTTTGATGTGGTCGCTCAAATAGAGAAGGCATGTGTCAGTGGAGTGGGATGTTCTGAAACCAGATTGGAACTCGTACAACAATTTATTAGTGGCAAGATACTTTTCAACCTGTTCATAGACTATTTTTTCCATCACTTTCGAGATGGAGCTTAGAATAGAAATAGGGCGGTAGTTGCCGGGTTCTAATTTGCTCCCTTTTTTGTACAGGGGGGTTACTTTGGCCAGTTTAAAATCTCTGGGGACCTGTCCTTGTTTGATGGAGAGGTTAACTATGTGGGTGATGACTGGAGCTATGGAAATAGCTGAGTCTCTGAGAAATTTGGAGGGAATATTGTCATGGCCAGTGGCCTTGTGGGGTTGGAGGGCACTCAGTTTCTTAAGTACCTCCTCAGTTGTTACCATTGTCATTTTAAAATCATCTTTACAAACACCTAGGTTTTTGTAGAAGCCTTTGATGTGCTCTACACCAAAACGCCCAGAGTGGGAGGGCAGTTTGTTAACCAGCATTGTTGCAATGTTTGTAAAGAAGATGTTCAAGTGATTGGCTACATCAACCTTGTCAGTGATGAGGGTGTTATTTGATTTGATGTTTATGTTAGTAAACCTGGTTTTAAGTTTCTGACCACAGCCTAGTTGGTTGTTTAGTAGCTTCCAGAGCTCCCGAGGATTGTTTTTGATTTCCTCGGCTTTATCATTGATAAAGTTACTTTTGGCTGATTTGGTCATGGCAATTACACCGTTTCTTAGCTTGTTACATTGGGTTTTAAGGATGCACAGTTTGGTTTGGAGATCACTGTCGAAGCGCTTAGCTAGCTTGGACTTGCATTTAAGAAGTTCAGAGCATTTGTTGTCTCTGGCTTTCATTGCAGTCAGTATGTCCGAATTCATCCATGGCTCCGAGCGGGTTTTGACCCTGATGGTTCTCAGAGGAGCCATGTTGTTTAGTACTGTTGTAAATTTGGTTTTAAAGCCAAGCCATGCTTCTTCGACTAGTGAGCTCCTGAGCACATCGGACCAATCCAGTCTCTCCAGTTCTAGGTTAAAGGCCTCACTAGAGTAGGTTTTGAGGTCCCTAGATATGACTGTTTTGTGACAGTCAAATTTTAGTTTCTGTATTTTGCGGGTACAGAAAATCATAAAATGATCACTGAGCCCACATACAATAACCCCTTTCTTGGAGATTCTGGATTTGTCCGAGGTCAGAATGAGATCAATGACAGTTTGAGTAGAATCACACACTCTTGTGGGTTGGGTAATTAGCTGGCTGAAACCATGCAGATCACAGAGCCGACTAAACGATTTAAACACAGGCACTTCCTTACGATGCATGTCCGTATTCCAGTCGCCAATCAGGATTTTCTCTACAGATTCCTCCCCAGCTAAGCACCCCTCAAGAATATCATAGAACCCGTGCTGATCAGGCGGTCTATAGACGGTGCCAACTAGTACTGATTTAGCATTTTTGAAAATTAATTCAACCCACACAGTTTCAATTTCATCATGCTGTAATTCAGTACGAGTAACATATTCAGTGTCTTTGTGAATATACATGCACACGCCACCACCATGCCTGTTTCTGTCGTTCCTAATGACAGTATAGTTTTCTATTTCTATCTCTGGGTCCTTAGTGGACTCGTCAAGCTTAGTTTCAGAAAAACACAGGATGTTTGCCTTACCGTTTTGAAATAGATGTCTGATCTCTGCCAGTTTGCGACTGAGGCTATTCACATTCAAATGAAACAGATGAAGGCCGTTGGTTTCGACGATTGTGGTAATTTCGTCGGTGTTGAAATAGTCTGAGGTGTGAATGTGGATGGGCGGTGGAATTTCCGTGGCTGAGGTGTGAGTGGGGAGGGGCGGTGGAATGTCAATGCCATTGTCCTCAGTAGTCCTGGATTGACTGTGCATGTCAGGACATGTCCTGACATGTCCTGACATGTCCTGACATGTCCTGCCCATGTGGATGGGCGGTGGAATTTCCGTGGCTGAGGTGTGAGTGGGGAGGGGCGGTGGAATGTCAATGCCATTGTCCTCAGTAGTCCTGGATTGACTGTGCATGTCAGGACA
The DNA here is from genome assembly GCF_963924005.1 of Protomyctophum bolini. Taxonomy (NCBI): domain Eukaryota; kingdom Metazoa; phylum Chordata; class Actinopteri; order Myctophiformes; family Myctophidae; genus Protomyctophum; species Protomyctophum bolini. The sequence goes on from NC_137884.1 coordinate 13,798,930, forward strand.
TGTCCTGCACATGTCAATGCCATTGTCCTCAGTAGTCCTGGATTGACTGGGGGTGTGGGGGAGGGGGGGGTGTTCCTCGGTTTCGATCACAGCCGGGTTGGTTTCAGCAAACATAACGCCCGCGGTGAAATAAGGGGGTCCGCTGGCGTTGGTTGTATGCTGTGGGGGAGAGGCTGGAGAGCGTTCCCAGGCTGATCTTGGAGTTGCGTCCGTGGTCAAGTCCATGGAGGCGGCGCTCTGGAAGCCGTGGCGCGTTGCGATGGAAACGGCTGTGGCTTGCGGAAGTACCTCTTGCTGTAGGAGCAGTCTCGCTTGTGAGACCGCTTGTGATCGTGTAACCGGTCCAGGATTGAAATGAATGTCTCCCGATAGCAACAGGCATAAAATAATCACAGTTCTGCGATCCATTTTGCCAGTCGGGGGCTTGTACTTGCGATTCGGGTTCGCTGTTAACAGGCCATGAATCGCCGCCGACCCAAAAGAAATGTGTTTGCATTCCAAACCATTTAGGAGGAAATAGTCGCTGTGAAACTCAAACTCCTCTGCTTCGTTTCCGTATCGTTCCATCTCTTCTTGGTGTAAACTCCATGTTGAATTAAAGCATGCGTCCGTAATCCATAGGATGAAGAATAGGTAAAAGGCGGAACAAGTTGAAAACATAGCTACCGGTTCTTGGTTGGAGAGAGCTCCTGGGAATGCGACTGCTCAGGTCGAACGCTCAGGTCTTCGGGGCTTTGTTAAACATACGGTAGTAAAACAATAATTATATAAATATAAAACGTATACATGTTATTATAGGTAGTGTACATATTTATCTATCGGCTTCAGTTTTATATTGACTTCTTTCATCACTTTAATTTCACTTTATTTATTTTTAAATCCTGTATCCTGTCACTGTGAGTTCTAGCTCTCTATTTTGGAATGGATACAGTTAGTATCTGAGCTGAAAATGCATTTTCTGGAAAAAACAACAAATGCTATCAGAATATACAGCTATTTAACATCTATTTTAAAGTAATAGTATATTACTTTGCCCTTGCTGCAATTTGCAACTCTAGATTTTTAAGTGGTGCAACGACTTAATTTGCGTGTCTGTGGGTGGGTGGTAGACCTAGAATGCCTGTGATCATTTAATTATACTTCGTAAATTTTCATGTATGTGAAATACTGTACATATACTGTATGTAACAACAAGAGCCGTTCTACGGCTAGGTGGGTGGTAGCCCTAGCTCTGGTCCATGGCTCTAATGAAACACATAAGTGATTAGAGCTATGGACCAGAGCTAGTGGTAGCCCTGAATGGCTCTGTTGTTACATGTACATTGCAAAGTATTTCACATACTGAGCCATAGAACACCCAGGTTAATTTCTGTTCAGGTTCAAAATGGGCGGCCTAAATGTGATAAATGCTCCGTTTGTACTCACCCATTAAATAATTACAAAGACGTGGAGTGAAATATGGTCCTCTAGTTTTATACCCATGTGAAAGTTCTGGCACAAAACGTGATTGACTAAATACATGTTTTGTGCCAGAACGCTGACAGAGAATGTTGTCTGTGTGAATCTCATGGAAAGGTGGAGCTATTTTACTAAACGCAAGTTTTCTGCCAGAACTTGAGGACAATATCTGACTCTAAAGGCCTATTCATAGTCTGGATCTTCGGTGATGAGGTGACCACCGCTCCGGTGGTGAGCTGACCACCGGAGCTGAAATAACATTGAGCGGTGGTGAGTAAAAACAGAGAGATGGGCTGGAGCGGTGGCGGTGGTTTGCTCTTCACCGTGGCTCGTGACGTCATGTTGTAGTTCGGTGGTCACCTAACCACCGTAAATCCAGACTATGTATGAGCCTTAAGGCTCATACATATCCAGACTATCCAGACTATGTATCCAGACTATGTATGAGCCTTAAGGCTCATACATAGTCTGGATTTTCGATGGTGGGGTGACCACCGAACTACAACATGACGTCACGAGCCGCGGTGAAGAGCAAACCACCGCCACCGCTCCACGGCTCCAGCCCTTCTCTCTGTTTTTACTCACCACCGCTCAACGTTATTTCAGCTATGGTGGTCAGCTCACCACCGGAGCGGTGGTCACCTCACCACCGAAACTCCAGACTATGAATAGGCCTTAAGTCTTAAGGCTCATACATAGTCTGGATTTACGGTGGTGGGGTGACCACCGAACTACAACATGACATCACGAGCCGCGGTGAAGAGCAAACCACCGCCACCGCTCCAGCCCTTCTCTCTGTTTTTACTCACCACCGCTCAACGTTATTTCAGCTCCGGTGGTCAGCTCACCACCGGAGCGGTGGTCACCTCATCACCAAAAATCCAGACTATGCCTTTAGGAATTATTTATTGGGTGAGTACACAAGCAGTGCGGAGCAGATTTATGCAGCGCATGTCAGTCTCAGTCAGTCCACTAACCGCGTGGGGATGGGACCAATCTATGGCTGTGCATTTGGATGGAATACATGAAATGTATGTAAGATCACAGACAAATCAAATGGGTTCAGATCTGAGCCAAGGCTCCTCCTGAAGCCTGTCCTGGACAGGAGTTTCTGGACGTCAAAACAACCATCAGTGTGGTGGTCACTGGTTCTACACACCCCTTTTAGTAACTTTATTTAGGCACTATTTACAAACGGCTAGTGTTTCTGCAGGTTGAAAACACCACCACACTACTCCAATGCTGGTATAGAGGGAAATTATGGATTTATAATTGTTTTGTTATGTTGTTACACAGGGCAAATATATTATACATACGATGCCTTTAGCAAAAGACAATTCACTTACTGCACTTTTAACAAGACTAGATTAGAGCTAATAAATCAGAATCTTTGGTATGGTTCCCTTTTAATGCAAAAATAAATAAATAATCATAATAATCTGCTCTATTACCACATGTGTCAGTTGTGACAAAATGATAAAGTTTTATATTCTGAGAATCATCTACATAACATGACCCCCCCTACTTTCTTTTCGTAGAATGCTACGTAGATTTCTTGACGGAGGACTTTGACGTGAAGACGTACACCGCTCAGGCCATCCAACATGCTTTCATCGCTGAGCAGCTGGCGAAGCTGGCGCAGGGGATCAGCCAGCTGGACAGGGAGCTACACAGCCAGGTAGGCCTACAGCCAGTTGCAGTGGTGGAAAGTAACTAAGTACTTTTACTCAACCCATTCTGGGCAGGAACCCCTTTTGGGGTTTTTAAAGCATTATTGCGAACGCAACGAGCTTGTAGGTCTGCTATTTGGGAAAAATCGTGAAAATGCGTTACAAATCTTTGAATATATTCTTTCAGAGTGAACGTTTTTAACTGAAACCTTTACTTCTGAGGGGTTCCTGGAAGAACATATTTTCAGATGGTGGTCGGTGGCCAATTTCATAGCATTTTTGGGGTCCTTGACATGCCTGAGAAAGGTCAGTAGACCTAGTAGAGCTTGCTAAATAAATGCATTGATTGTGCGCAGATCTGAGTGTGTGGAGCTTCCCTTTATTTTTCTCATGTTCCCTTTGTGGCTCCAGCACCTCTCTTAAGTTTTTTCAGCAGATGAGCGGTGGTTCTTTTTATATTTTTTGGGATCCTTGACATGAAATATTGAGCACCACTGATATAGAAAGGTTTTTCAGAAAACTGTAATCGGCAGGGACACCTGTGACACTTGCATAAATTGTTAGTTTAATTTGAAGTAATCGTTTGTGTTAAAAGCATTTAGTTACTATTTAGCTTTTTCATTATTCTCTAATGTAATGTATTTAATATACCGGTAATTGATTTTGAAATTGTGCTCTTACTGCTGCCCAGGTGGTGGCCAGACATGAAGACTTACTGGCTCAAGCAACTGGGATAGAGTCTCTTGAAGGTAAAGCATGATTCAACCACCAATACCATCATAAAGGACTACGTTTTACTTTTGTGTCTGGTAGTGGCAACATCACTGTCAGGCTGCTGCACGTCTCAGGATTGACCACAAGAGGGAGCTAGTATATTAAAGTAAGAACCACACAAATGAAACAGCATCTCTTGTTATCCACTTCCTCAATGCTGAGGGCCAAATTATGTCCAGAATACCGAGGGCTGCAACATGGGGATTCAGCTGTTCTTTTTTGTTTTTGCACAGATAGTGTTGTTACTGCTCTTTCAACAATTATTATTATTATTATTGTTATTATTATTATTATTATTATAGCACCTGTGAATTCTGGAATGATGAATGTGAATTCTGGAATGATGCAAGTCGGGAATTATGCTAATTTGGAACGCATGACCTGGTTATGCAATATATACCGGTTGTCAGAGTGTGTCGGTGTCCCTTTTATGCCCAATATGGAGACTGCCACGTTTATGGCCATATGGATATGCTGTATCTGTCTGTCCGTGTCCCTTTTTATGGAGATCCTGATATACTGATGTCTTCAGTATATGGCCATGTTACTATATGCCCATATACTGTATATGGGCATATAGTAATATGGCCATATATATCGGTTGTATCAGTGGTTCTGCAGGCTTGAGATGTGCCTGGGACGGACGGACAGACAGATGGACAGACACATGAGACCTACGATTCCCAAGGAGGCAGAATCCAATGCAACAACAATTGAGGAGGGAGACCGCTGTAGTGTACAATGGAGAATAATTCTTGTTCATGGCTCACATGCCCATCATAAGCATGCTTGTGTTCAAGGTTCAAAAGACACGTTTAGAGATGTTTTCCTCTCGTTGTGTCTGACAGGTGTCCTACAGATGATGCAGACGAGGATCAGCGCTCTGCAGGGAGCCGTTGACAGGTGACCATGTGACTTTCCGTAGCCCAGAGAGAATGCTGTCGGCTCTTGCATAGTCATTATCTCAACATCGCAACTCACATTATGTGGATGTGTGGCCATTTAAGCCTTTAAGACCTGAGGCCGATTCTACAAATGCCCTTTAAATCGGTAGTTCTCATGCTTTCAAGATTTTTGTTTTTGTATTGGTAATATATATCTGCTATTTTTGAATAGCCCAACGCAAAAATCTAAAATTACATGGATTCTTTCCCGTTTTTCTTTTTTATATATTTTTTATCCCACGATTTTTATCAACTCATTTTTCACCCCTGTGTCAATCATCTAATGTGATCCTGGGCTCTACACACCCTCCGCCAACCTAGTCCCCATATATGGGGGACATGGGGAGAGCAACAGACTTGAACTAATGCTTCCTTCATGTCTGAGGGTCCAAGTTGCTCCTTTACACCTGACAGGGGGAGTTTCCCTGGTTGGACATAGCGCGTGGAAGGAACACGTTATTCCAACCTTTCCCCTCCATCAGGCTCCCCGGCTGGCCAGGGGGAGGCAGGTTTTAATGGGTTAGAATCTAACCCGTTAAAACTGGGAAAGCATCCGTGATAAACTAAATGCATAAACCCCTTTCCTTTCACCGTTTTCCCATTTCGTTGTCGTGCACAACATAGAAAAGGCTTTGAATTGTAATTGTTCAGAACCTGAAGTTTCCCAAAACCTGTAAAGTTCTGTGATTGATATAGACAGAATTATTTTATTTTATTTTTAAGAGCTAAGGGTTAGTTAAGTACCACCTCCTGAGGACATTAGGATGTGAGAACCAGAACCTTATCAGAAAGCGAGCGATCAAAGAGGTTCTACCATTGGATATTTCACACAGCATGGAGGCATTGATGTCTTCTGATGAATCTTTCGATGCCATGGGTCCTTATTGAAGCTCTCGCACAATCTCTTTGTGTTCTCACACAGGATAAGGACTAAGATCGTTGACCCTTACAACAAAATTGTGGCCAGGACTACCCAGCTCGCCAGACTGCAGGTATGGTCAATTCTAAGTCCCAACACACAGATCTGGGCCCCATGCACCACGAAGCAGGATTCAGGGGGTTTAGCAAGGTAACGGCTTATAATGGCCAAAATATAGACACCAGGTTGAAAGTAGTTATATTTATAATAGGATTCAATTTTATAAGGCAGCCTTTCTTTAGTGACTATAATGCTGCCATGAAATTCCGGGCCCGTGTTCTGTAACTTCAAATTGTGATACATGCATGATGCATGAATACACATCTGGGCCTGTCAATATGGACTGCCTGATTGCCAGCCGTGTGTGTGTCTGTGTCTCTCTCTCGCCCCTGTATGCAGTGAGCGTCTGTGCAGAGCTTAATTGGTTTGACCTTGTTTTCCAAACGGCAAACATCTTAAAATGTAGTCTGCTATTTTGGGAAGTGTTGCGTTGCGTGGAGGCAGATAAGTATTGATAGTGTGTCAAGCCTCTAATGTTTACTTGATTATATTCATCCGGAAAGTTTCCTTGTCTTATCTATTTTGATTTATCTTGTGAGGGCTTTTCAATTATTATATGATTATGATAATTTGGGAATCCACATCTATGCACGTAACGATATATCGTATATCAATATATATCGATATTAACCCCGACGATATGAATCGATTCATTGAAATAAAAAAATCGATTCGTGAAATGTGAGCTTTAGTCATATTCCATCATATTCAAGGGATTTGGAGAGAAATGATAGTCACTTTCAGTAGTAGAGCGCTGTAGAGGGGAGCTGTGTGTGTCTGTCACTGTGCCCAGGTGATGATGGTTGTTGATGCTCATCAAGGAAGGCAATTATGTTTCTGCACTGTCAAAAGTAATGCTACTTCTTTTGCAATGTAGTTAAATTAAAAATCTCAGGGGGGAAGAGAAAAAAAACTGTAATTTTTCTTTAAAATATATACTTTTTTTAATATTGTGAAAAATCGTATCGTGATTCGTGAGTTGCGTGAATCGTTACATGCCACCACATCCTACATCTACATCCTGTAACTATTGCTGAAATGCCTATATTAAGGTAAATTTATAACATTCCTTGTAGTGTTATCGGAATCATTTCATTTGGTACAATAGGCACAGATCTGTTATTTTCAGTGAATCCCCCCCCCCCCCCCCCCCCAGGATAGGAATGCTAGGGTTCAATTGGTTAAGGTAAAAAGGCAAAAACAGTTCCTTTCACAGTACACAAAGATTTGTCGGCCCCCTTGTAGTAACACTGAGGCCCCCCCTCTAATCTATACAGTGTTTTTATTGATCCAGCACCCATTGTATTGACTATTGAGATGTGCATGTTTTTTTTAATGGCTTATTTGCAGTGATATTATAAGCCTATAAGTCTATTAATGTATGCCTTCACTCAGTGTGGTTTTTGGCCAGCATTATTTGACAGCTGTGGCTGTGTTCCTTTTTGCATGGATTATGTGTTTGAATTGTTCCTCTTTTTGTCTAATGTTTTAGCTGGCTCCTCATTTGTGAAATACGCTGCTTTGCTGGCAGTAGAATTCATTTTTTTCATAGCATCATTCAGCCCAAGTCCTGGGCTGAATAAAGCTCATGGATTAAGAGTTCTCATCTCTCTCTCTCTCTCTCTCTCTCTCTCTCTCTCTCTCTCTCTCTCTCTCTCTCTCTCTTCATTTATATTGTCTTAAGACATCTTTGAAATACAACTGGGTAGGGAAGATACTTTCAGGTGCCAATCTCTCTAGGTTGTCCTCGGACGAGCCCTCCATCGTCGCTTCCAGTCATCTCAGGTTCTCCATACATCTGGCTCGTTAGTGCTTTGCGCTCCTGCGTCTTTCTCTTGAGTACATCCACTTATATGTTAATGTCCTCGTGACCGGTGCCTGGTGTGTGGCTGGCTGCTCTCGGTGTCACAAACATGCTCTGAAACGGCACACGGCCCAACCATCTCACCACTTCACTTCACTTAACAGGGCAAGCTAATTCTGCCGTGTTATAAGTGGTGCTTTCAAGACTTTCAAGTGGGCCCTGATCAGGAGAACGGGCTGAGAAACTCATACGGTTCCATCTATGACGATATCCAGTGGCTGTTATTCAGGCATGATATTTATTCTCCAGTCTGTAAGACTGTCTCGTGTGTTTTATAGCACCTTGTCAGAGGCAACGTGTTCCATATAAGAGAATGTTAAGCTGTTGAGATAATCTCAAGTATGTGGCATAGAAGTGTTCATACATTTTGAAAACAAATTTCAAAAATAGTTGAACTAGATCGATAGATAGATAGTTGAACTAGATTTCCACATATTAGATAATGCATTATTTTTTAGATTTATTTTTCTTCTTTTTTTGTCCCACGATTTTGCAACCCATTTCAATTATCTAATGTAATCCTGGGCGCTACACTTCCTCTGCCATGCTTCCTTCTATGCATGAGGAGTGCTTCTTTTCACCTGACAGGGGGGAGGTAGTTTAGAGACCAGGATTACTGCATGTTTTTAGGCTATAGGGGACACGGGGAGAACCTGCAAACTCCACACAGAAAGGCCCTTTCGTCAACCCCGCCTCGGGTATGGGCACTGATGAGAGGAGAGAACACGCCCCCCAGCGTTCCCAGCGGGAATCAAATTCTAGCTGTGAGGCGACAGCACTACCGACTGTGCCACCGTGCCCCTATTTATTATTTATTTGAATTCTTGGTCATATCTGCCCCGTTCAACTTCAAGTTTATAAGGCCTAAAAGCTACACTATTAAATAATTTAATCACAATTATTTCTATGACAATTAATTGTCAAGTAATATTTCATAATCGTGACAGCCCTAATAATCACACACACATCCATGCATGCACGCACACACGCTCACAACTTGAGAACAGTCACGCGAGCGCATGTGCAACTCCGTAGGACCGGTGCTGGCTTCTCTTGTTTGTGCAGCCGAGGGGAAGAGTGATTAAATATTGATAAAAAATGTGGTCTGGAAAAAGGTCACTGTGATTCTGCTACTCGCTCCCGGGCTGCTTGGTCTGTTCTGCAGGTTCCGTGTGTGTGTGTGTGTGTGTGTGTGAGTGTGAGAGCGGGGGAGAGGGAGGGTGTCCCCTCAGCTCTTAGCTGTGCTTACAGTCTTCCAGCCTGTGTTGGCTCTATGACTCAGCCAGTTCTCTCCTCTAGCAGGGTAACCATCGCTCATGCATCCCCTTCCTATGTCCCTGTGCACAGGTCTGGGAGGATGATGGTCCCTGGCTCATTTGTTGTATTCTTTTTTTATATCAATGAATCGACGTGAACAATTAAAAATAATAATTGCTAAATCGATTAGTCTGATGATTACCATGTAACTTTTGATTTCCCCAAAATCGATTTCATTACATTTGTTAAATTAACTAATTCTATCTTTGTGTGATAGGAAGCTTTTAGTTTTTTACAGTAACCAATTAAACCCAACATCCCTATTCTCTGGGGGAATATTAGCTGAAAACAAACACATCTGTGCCTATTGACTATTGTACATGACGAAATGTAATTCTTCCAATAACAGTGTTATGTGCACGTTATAACACTCCGTGTAGTTTTATCATGATAACAACACCGCAAGGAATGTTATTAATTGTGCTTTTCAGCATTTCAGCAATAGCTACAGCTACATCTTTGCTTTGACAGTGTTGGGAAGATTCAAATGGATTCCCAAATTATCGAAAAGCCCTCACAAGATAAGTCAAAATCGATAGACAAGTTGAACACTGCCTGAAAGCTGGTTAAAGGTCAAACCAATTAAGCTCTGCATAGACTCATTGTATAGAGGTGCGAGATACACGCACACACGCACGTCGTCAACTCATGTTTCCGATGCGTAAAGTTGTGTTGCGCTAAATGCTTATGTCGTCTCCACAGCCCCCCCCCCTCCCTCCCATTTTGTCATGTTTTGCGTTCATTTTTCACTGGTTGTTTTTCATCCTCTGCTATTAGCTATTTGAGTAACTATTTTTGGCTGAACGTGGTTTCGTCGGATAATGTATTTTCTTTTCAACTGATGCTTGTAGCTTGGGGTCACCTCTTAAGAATTCAAGAGGGTGCCCACTAGTAATATCCCTTGGGCATTTTTAGTTATTAACCCCATAATGCCCGAAACACAAAGAATCCACCCAAAATAGAGTTTTATGGTATTTCATGCAATGAATGTGGAGATGCACAATGTATTTAATTTATGAATAATGCATTATTAATTAATGCATATTAACCTCTTCATGCCCGAAAACCCCAAAATCCCATAAAATATATATTATACACATTACACAGTAATCAAGTCAAATGTATCAAATCTGCATTCTACAATCTGTATTAATGAAACTGTAGCATATTTATTTTCAGGTGGTTGCATATTAACCCTTTCAAGCCATCTATCTTGAGCATCTTGCACCAAACATTCACCGAACATTTCCCACAAAAATAGGGTTATGATAGCCTATTTCATGCAATTTACTTAAATCCAAACCATCAAATTTACTTTCTCGAAGATCATGTTCAATGTTTTGAATTGACAGAGTACTTAAAATAATATTGGTCTGACTATAGAACACAAATATTATTCCACCAAAATGTATAAACGTACTCAGCTGAATTTTTAAATCACTATTAAATATTATTACAGGTATGAATATTATCAATTCAATTCTGTAGGCTACAGATAATAACCACAATTCATACATGTGTAACTTTTTCCTGCTATGCATGCATGCCTTGATGATTTTGTTATATATAGGCTTACAGTAGGTTCACTTTTAGCTGAAAGTAGGCTTTCTAGTATTCTGTGACTGTCAGATGTTTTTGCCAACATGTTGAATGGGAAAGAAGTTCCTATTATACATATCCACATTCATGAATAAATACTCTAGAAAGTAAATTTGATGCATTTAGATCTCAAAAGATTTTATGGGATTTGAGGGTTTTCGGGCATGAAGGGGGTTAATATGCATTTATTAATAATGCATTATAAATGAAATATGCTGTGCATCTCCACATTCATGAACACTATAGAAGGCTAATTTGATGTATTCAGACTAAGTATCTTGCATGAAATACCATTTTATGATCTATTTTGGGTGGAGTTTTAGTGTTTTGGACATTAAAGGGATAGTTCAGTTTTAGCATGGAGTTATGTGTGTGTGTGGCTGGGTGGGTGCCTGCCTAGCTGGCTGGGTATGAGCACGAAAACAGCATGGTTGATTTTCACCACCTGTGCGCAACCTAACACACGCACATAATATGTGCGTGTTAATCATCATATATACAGTTAATATTATTAACTGTATATATGATGATTTCGGGTGTGCCAGTACAGTGACGGTACAGTAGGTCTGCTATTTTTGAAAAATCAAAGAACGACTGACATAGAAACATAGCTTTTTCAGAAAACTGTCAGGATATAGAAGACATTTTTAGAATCTGATCTCAGGTCAAAATGGGTAATAATGAATTGCATTTTACAGCGCTTTTCCAAGTGCTCAAAGCGCTTTACAATGGTTCATTCATTATCCCATACATTGGGAGGTGAAGCGGCGAACAGTCGACGCCAAACAGACAGCCAACAGCCAGTGACGTCATCTCTGTGGGGGCTGCGGGGCTCCAGCCTCCATGAAGAACTCGTAACACCTCTTGTCCTGACTCCTAACAGTACATTTTAACAGCGGGCGAGCATCGGACGACACATCGCCCAAAAAATGTAATTCATTTAGTTAGTTAGTTTTAATTACTTTCATCTAAATATACCCTCCTTTGAAAAACAAGGACAGACAAATCTGCCGTCATTATTGGATTTCAAGTCATTCTAAATTATTCTGTTGCGTAATCGTATTACATTAAGATTAAGCCTTCCACAAGGTTATTTTGTTAGGAGCTGGCACATCCTTATCGTCCGTTATGATTCAACCAGCTGAAGCCACTTGAAGTACTTCCAGCTATAATTAGGCATGACATTATTTTTTATAAGAGCCAATTAACATTTTATAATTGAGTTATTTAGCAGACACTATTTGGACCCAGACTGACCTACTAAGTGTAAGGTTGGCGTATTTGACACGGGACCACAAGCCGGATTAATGTGGGTAAATCTTGTATATATCAATATCCCGCCGCGTTATGAGCTTGCATATCTGCTATTTTCTTACTATAGATTTAGTCACATCAGGTCCTGAAGGATTTGGATGGAGTAACTGGTTTGTGGAGGTTCAGACACTGCGTTGCAGCATTGTATCTGGCATGTGCCAGATTGTATTAATTCCAAATTGAATCACATCAAAAAGCACCCACAGATACTCACTTGATGTCTTATGTCATTTTATTATTATTATTCATACTTCCTATCTTGTTAAAAAGCCTGCCTCATGAGCACAGTGACAGTGCAGTGTTAAGAAGGGCAGTGTTGTTGTTGCTTACACATGCAGCACCAGTCCTCAAATCCCAGCATGACGGACAGGCAAAATATAAATAGATGACCTACTGTACAAGCTCGGCTGTTCCCCAAAATGTTTGAATTGCACTTGAATTGAAGTGGTCAATGGTGTGGTATTGGTTTTGATGTGAGCGCCCTGTACTACCTGTATATGTATCTGAACAGAATAAATGGTCACAAAACATATCTCTGCTGTCGGGAAGAAACCACCTAACTCCAAAATGTTCATAAAAAAAACGTATTACGTATAGTCAACAAAAGCAAATACCAACTTTGACTGCCCTGTCAAAGTTGGTATTGTGACTTTTTATATTGTCAATTTCTTGCATGAGAGGTTTTGTCCGAAGCGCTTTTTACTACTTTTCATTATGCAACCTACAAAATGGAGTTGGGGTGGAGAGCAACAATGTGGTTTAATGGTTTTCAACCTGTGGGCAGCAAGGATATTGCAGTTTCACTGTATTGTTTTTATTTACCGGTATTTAAAACCCAGAGAGTTTTCTTTGCGATACCAATAATGTGGTCAGGTGGGACGCGAACACTCAGGTGAGCCCTGATTCAGAAACGGTGGGGAACCACTACTGACTGGTCTACAATGTTCCTCTGCCCGTCCCAGGTGGCATGCGACCTTCTTCGGAGGATCATCCGTATCTTGTACCTCAGCAAGAGGCTCCAAGGTCAGCTCCAGGGTGGCAGCAGGGAGATCACCAAGGCAGCTCAGAGCCTCAACGAACTGGGTAAGCAGTTCCACTCTCATACCACTGACCTCCACCTCGGGGGATGCTCTGGCCTGTTTAGTCCGGTCTCTCTGTTTATTCTTGGCCAGGCGTTTGACGCTCCACAGAGCTTGGTGCCCCGGGCTGCAGCCTGCAGCCTGTGCATATTAAGCCGGGCCTGAGTATGTTTCAGACTGTGATGCCTATGAGGTCCGAGGTCTCAGTCCGAAGCATTTCCACCCTGCCATGAGTAAGGAATAAGCTTTGGGATTTGTCTGTATGGCCCTGTATTAAGGGTAGGAAGATGGTGGATAGCGCGTTACACTATATCTGTTTCATCGTTTTCACGAGTAAATGTATTTCACAAAACTATATAACTGTATAAACATCACATGAGCATTTGTACTGTATTTGCACGTGCTCAAGAACACTTCAACGCCAACTCTGGGAGAGCCCTGGATTGAACTGGGAACCTTCCGGTTCCTATTGAGCATGTCGACAGGCTGTGGTGGAGCACACTAAACCCTTATATGCACATACGCTTTTAACAATATTAAAGAGCTGCTGCATGACAACATACCTGGTGGTAGCTATCTCATGTATGGCATTTACAAGACGCACGCACGCACGCACAGTCTCATTCATGAGTTCTCCAGTGCATGAGTCAAAGCATTTGTTCGTTGCAGTGAGCGAGCCTTCACCTTTTAGTCCACTGTGAATGTGAACCCGGACATGTTGAGTACACCAAGGTTTTATGTTAGAAATGTTGAGTATGGGTCCCCAGCATGTAGAGACTGCCGGATGCTAACTTGCATATGTTGAGCAATTTTCTTAATTGGCATAATATGTGACCGTACCATTAACAACATTAGTTTTGCACAAAAAATAGTCATTGGGCTAAAACGTCATCACAAATGTGATTATGTCAGCACATTTGGGTTATGGCTATTCAGCATCATGAAAACCCCTTAGTTTGACACGTCACATTCTACAGTACATAAAGCATGATGACATTTAGATTTTTCTTGCCTTCTATAGGTTGTTAATAGTATGGTCACATATTATGCCAATTATGAAAATTGCTCAACCTATGCAAGTTAGCATCCGGCAGTTTCTACATGCTGGCGACCCATACTCAACATTTCGAACATAAAACCTTGGTGTACTCAACATATATCCGGGTTCACAATGGGGCTCTATGGGCTGGCAAGTAGACTATTTTCCTTTCCCTATCAGCTCCTCTTCACGGAGGCCAACACAGTACCTTTTTGAGACTCAATCATTCCCCACCCGCTGTTTCTCCTGTCACACGGCAGCGCCATCCCTCACTATTTCCAATTTCACATACATATACTGTACATACACTCATCCTCGCATCCATCACAATATTCCATCACAATATTCATTTTGTGTGCGTGCGTGCGTGAGGGTCACCGCCTGGCCACCCTGTTGAGGACACCGTGACCTTGTGTTGTCAGCACATGGAAAGTGATGGTGATGCACGGGCCAGTGTTGCCAGACTTTGCGAGGGAATCACACAACGAGGTCTACAAAAACATTCCCAGTTGAATGATCGCCTGTGAGTGCACGCACGCACGCACACACACACGTGCACAGTCTGCAAAAGCAAATGCTGGCTATATGTAAATATGGGGAGAGCTTGGGGATCTGTTATTAAAAAAAAATAATCATGCAAAAAAAAAATTATACTGTACATATATTTTTGAGTGGTACAACCACTCCAAGGAACAGCAATGTCTGTGTCCGCCTATCTATCTATGTGTTGTTCACCTATGTGTCCGTGTGACGTTAATGAGCATGAGTATGACTAGTACCAGTAGGGGCGCTGTTGTGCCAGAAACAGAGAGAGAGAGTGCTGCACTGTTGCCTGCTAATGTATGGGAATTTCCTGGCACAAAATATTTTCAGATAAGGGGTTCCACAAACAAAATCCATATAATTTGTGGAGGTCCATTTGGGAGCCACTGATTTCAACAACGTTTAGGAAGGAAGCCCAAATAACCAAATACACGTTAGAAACAAAAGCAACCCGCAACTACCAATATCTGCAATTAACTTCGTTGCTTATAATGAGCGCACGTGGCAACACGGCACGGCCCACCAACAGTTATCTATGTGGTATTAGCGGCCGGGGTTATCGCCGGTGTTGCCAAGTGTGCTTATTATAAGCGACTTGTTTTTCGGTAATGTTGCTCCCACAACACCATCTGAAAGTATTTGGTAACATGCACCCCCATACAAATGTACAATTTATTTGGAAATATTATTTTCTATGTAGCCTACTAGTGGTAAAACTGGTAGCTTCTTTAGGGCTTGTCGCCATAGACCTGGGCGCTTGTTTCTCTCCTAAAGTCTGGCAACACTGGTTATCACAAGGCATTAAGTGTGGCACAGCCAATTCAGAAGGGCAAGTGCTTTCAGCAGCGTAGGGCAACTAGTCCGTGACCACTTCCCATAACACACACGCACGCACGCGCGTGTCATGAGGGCACATGCACACACAAACACACTCCCATCCCATGCCTGCACATGACAAACCCACACTGTCTTTCTCGCTCTACCGCTCCTTCAATGAGAGTCACACGCACGCACGCATGTACGCATGCACGCACGCACGCATGCACTCCATTGGGTCAGGGTTTTTAGAGTTGTCCAGCTCTTATCACCTCTCATGCTGTAGGTCAGGGGTGCCCTTAAAGTAGACATGATCTACCAGTAGATCACAAAGTCTTTGCAGGTAGATCACATGACATGGCCCTAGGAAATATATATAATTAAAAAGGGAAAAAAGGGCATCTGCCACTTGAATTAAGGTGACTTCATTGATTAACCTAAAATACGGCCTGTCAGCTCAAACCCACAATGCAATACTTTGTTTTCAAGAGTGTTGCGCACAAACGTCAGTATAGCATTACAAAGTTAGACAAAACAAACCCGTACCAATTCCATTCGCGCCCTCTATTTCCCATTCCAAGTGCGTTTGTCTCATGTAACAACAGGGCCGCTATTCCAAAGCCCCTTCGGGTAATTTTTTTTATTGTCAGCAATGATATAGTATTTCTTGGGTGGGTAGACCTTGTTACGCTGGTCATTTTGAAAGTATCTCTCAAGCCAAAAAAGTGCGGGCACCCCTGCTGTAGGTGATGCAGTGGCCAGAGGCTTGACAGCCACAATGCCAACTATGATTTCACTCGGAGTAGAGGCATGGATGGGTTCAGTAGTGAAGTGGTTCGAATAACCTTTCAATGTCTTTGGCCGCGGACCCCCATCTGAAAAGATCTTGTGCACAGGGAAACCCTTAACCCATACAAGCTTGTGTTGTTAAAATGATTTAAAAATGTGCACAATTTCTCTCTATGTTTATAGGGTTAAAGTGAGCCCATTAACACAATGAGTGCCGCCTGCTGGACAAAAGTGGTATGGCGGTGGTGTACTGGCCATGTGACGAGAAGCAATTCCATTGTGATTTGAGTCTGGTTTGGGGTGCCGTCTTAGATGCTAAAGCATAGCATCAATGCTAGCGAGCTAAAATGAGGTCCATGCTTGTTCCCATCGCGCTCACCGGATAATCAGAAAAGACCTCCGAACATCACTGATTAGTTAAAAACTACAGATAGCGCCATAGTTTCCAAGAATAAAGCGTGCAAAGGCTGTGGCTAAATCAGAAGCATGTTGTTGGGTCATACAGAAACGGTGCGGGCGGGGCCCTAGCAACCATGCACAGCAACCGGAGTGGTTAAACAATGGAAATTAGCGAGGCAATCTTATAGCAATATCAAACGCCTCAAGACAAGCCTACTCGTCAAAAGCGCCCGCACATTGTGTGAAATTAATTAATCAGGACGAGTATACCTGTCAACACGATCAAATGTGTTAATACCGGGATAAGCATCTGTGTCATTTTAGATTTTGGCGTTGGCTATTAAAAATAGCAGATATGCAATCTCACAACATGTCATCTGCTAGTGTGTACATGTCCGGACACTGTTACAGAACTCTGTCTAAACTGTGTGATTTATAATGTCCTCAAGAACATTTGAATTCCAAAGTGAGAGCCATTAGGGACCAGACAGTGTTTCTTTTGCTCATCCTTTTTGCTTGTATAGTTTGCACTGTACACAGTTTGTAAACTTCTTGGTCAAACATTCATCGTTTTTAACGCAATCAAATTTGAATCCCATTATCCCATTACCGGCAATAGAGGATTTTGAACAGTGCAACAAGACTATGCTCTGAGTCTGTTATCAGACCTGGTCTGACTATCAACAGTGACTATCAACTGTCTTTCACTAGATATTGAGTCACGGATGACAAAACAGGAAAGGTTTTGTAATTAATTGCTTCCCCCGATAAATGTAATGCGCAATAGAAAAAATATTCCCCTCTATTCCCCTGTGACTCTGCCTTCTTTAAAACCTTATCAAGCTCATATTGACTGACTGCAACAACTTGCTGGCTGGAATACTAATGGTTTGCCTGGCAAACTGAAATCTAAACGGACTGTTCCATGTGACATTTCCAGCATCGAGTCTGGTCTGGTATATTCCTTAATTACAAAATGTATGGTTAGACCGTCTACCCCTCCTTTCTTCAATGAATGGATTTGGATGGAGAGGGCCTCCTTGGGGACATGAAATGGTTTAACTCCATTTCACATGTGGTGTTTTGTCCACCCGATGCCTCCTGCGCCTGAGTGTGTACCCGACCCTACTGACAGACACCAAGGGCTTGCAAATATAGGGCTGCAACTATCCATTATCTTCTAAGTGATTATTCTGGCGATAACTGAATCCATTAATGGAATAATCGATAAATGTGTTTTCTTTTTATATTTACAGTATATATATTTTTGTCTATAACATTGAATTGATTAGCAACTACAGACTAAAGACAATACATATTTTCATGGTAAATAAATGTAATCGTGATCTCAAATCTTGTCGAGATTCACGTTTGAGCAAGAATCGTGCCGCACTACACGCACGCGTTATTTCATTCTTTGTCACACAACGCTGTTGTGCAGAATTACTGAAAATAACAGATCTACAAGCTTTCAGTATTTTTTTTATTTTGGGGACCTTTTTTAAGGATAGATAAGGATAGATTATTGGAAAGCAGATGGATAGTGACACGTGCAGTACGTTTTTGTAGTTGTTTATTACAAAAGGGGACAAATACTATCAATGTGTTCTATGACTGTACAGGACTTATACACGTTTGCCCCAAATTAATACGACAAAAATAAACCTGACATGCACAACACTTTTGATACAGCTTTCATTGCTGAATTGTCCCTGACGTCACTCCACAACATCCACAATAAATAGCATTAAATTACCTCCTCGCCATGTCGCTATGAAACCTCTTTGTACATTATGCTGTTTCTATCTAACTGTAAATACTGTAGAAATGAGCTCAGTCTGTCTCAAGAGTGTTAATTGAATTCCTTACACATGTAATTCTCGGCAGCCTTTTTCATGTGGGGTGCTGGCATTTAGCCTTCATTCTAAAGTGAGTTGCGAGCCCCTGCCTTTGTCTGCGCTGGCATTTAGAACGCTTTTATCCTTGCCGCTTTACTCCAATCGTCTCCTTTTCTCTGAAGCAGCACCAATGGCTGTCAATATCCATCATCATACCACGTCTGCGGTAGGGGGGGTTCATTTAGTACCGTATATAGCTTTGGACTTGAAGGTTATTTCATGTAAAATGTCTCTCCAATATTACTTCCTTTATTCCATGTATTACTATTCTTTTACTGCACAATTATTGTATTCCAAAACATATCCTTCAAAGATATTCCTCCTCAGCATTACCTCAGCATCACCAGTGTCAAATGTTTTGCTCTACGATTCGTTTACGTTCCTTATTTCATTCCACATCTTCCGAGGAAAGACATTTCTGTCTGGCCTCCGTGTCTTCGAAGGTGACCTTCTTGTTGTTCCTCTTGGGGTCAATCCACGAGTTGTGGATGACCACGTTGTTTGGTGTGGGGTCGGCCTCCACGACGGACACCACCCGCTTCTTCATCTTGCTCTTGAGCACCTTCTGGAACTTCTGCCGCGTGAAGGCGTAGAGCAGCGGGTGGAAGATGGTGGTCCCGTACGCCATCACCAGGAAGCCCAGGCGGAGCCGCACGGCGAAGTCACTGGGGCCGGTGCTGAGGATGACGGTGTTGAGCACCGTTATGGGAGTCCAGCACAGGAGGAACGTGGAGATGATGAGGAGAGACATCCGGAAGACTCGCTTCTGTCTCTCCCGCCTCTCCCGGTGCCGCTTCACGGCTCTCCTCAGGGCGATGATGACGGACACGGACGTCCGCATGCCCAGGACCGCGCCTCCTCCCCGGACCCCCGTGCTGCTCTGCGACGCGTCCGTCGACTCCACCTGCGTGGCGGAGGTCAAAGAGATGGTCTTCTTGTTGCGTGGCTTCTTCTTGGGAGGGTTGTGCTGGAAGCGCGTTCCGATGCGGATGTTGAGCGCCTGGAGGATCTTGTAGTAAGTCACTAGCATAACCACCGCCGTGAAAAAGAATATAGGAATCTGGGCTAGGAGGTGGTAATACAGGCCCAGCTCTGTGTAATACTCGTTGATGTGAGCCACGGTCATCACCGTAGTCTGGTTGCCCAGGTCTGAGTCCGAATGGCTGAAAAAGCCCACTTCCATGAACGGGACTAGGAAGCAGAGGAAGGACAGGGCCCAGATGGACCCCAGGAGGGCCACAGCGCGGCCCATAGTCAGCACGCGGTTGGCCGGTCGCACCGAGATGTCGTACCGGTCCAAGGTGATGGCGAGGACGTTGGCGGCGGTCGCTACGCTGGCGAAGGAGACGCAGGCTTCGTGGAAACAGCAGACCATGGCTGTGTCTCCCTCCAGGGGGAGTAGCACTATCACAGCCGTCAGGGGGATGCAGGACACGCATATCTGGAGAAAGACGGAGATCATTTAAGGCACACACCCTTCGTAACCAGAATGATTCAGCTCATCTCCAGATGACTATGGCACTGGTTCTCAAACTTTAATATCAAGAATGCCCATAACTCTGGACCCATATGGGTCCATTTGGTTCCATGTGTACACTTTCAGTGTTGCAGACCTTTTTAAAGGTCCATCTGGAACCGCCTCAAAGGAACCCTGAGGTTCCCTGGATGCTTGACTCCAATTTGAGAACCACTGCTCTATTTTACCACTTCAACCCTATCGTGCACTTTTTTGTACGTCAAATAGCGAAAAGAGATCTACAAGTCTACAAGATCTACAAATCTATTTTTGCTGAACGTTGGCCTATTTCTTTTTTGCAGAATTGTCTCCTATAATGACTGCTGGGGTTCATGATTTTCATAACAGGGCCGGGTTTTGTCCTTGTTCACTGTTTACAGCAAAAAAGCAATTTGGCCACTACTTGCCTGTGAAATGCGTCATGGGCATTGAGAAAAGTCCAAACAGAGAGACAGGGGAATTTGAGTACTTTTTTGTTTATATAGAGATATCCAGCAACATTTAACTGAAAAACACATTAACATGGTCATAGATACAGTACATAGATAGAAAATATATACAGCTTATAGGCATGCCTTCTTCTGTGTTCACAGACACCTACTTTGTTGTGGGACCTGATGGCACTTACTTCCCTAACAAACAATACATTTGTGATACATTGTTTATCGAACAAACGGCCCCATTGAATTGATAACGTCCATGTTTAATGCGGAGTCACTATGTTGCTATGAATGCATTTCTTATGGATGTAATAGTGTCTCTTCAAGTTAAACAATTGGAGCAAATGACACGGCAAGTCAACGCAGGCCACGATGACTATGAAGAGCTGCTGTAGTGTTGTGTGTGTTTTGTTTCTAAAATACATTTTTAGCAAGGCCACAGAGTTTAGCTGTATGTGTTGCATTAAGGGAAATTCGTAGCTTGCAGCTAACGGTTACCTAGGGAATGCTAGCAATCTTATAATGACATTTTGATGTGGTGGAGGGTGAGCGGTAGTTAGGCGAAGCACCGATAAAGAATCCGCTCTCCTGACATTTGTGACCGACTAGTCGTCACTACCCAGGGCAAGGAAGGACACAACACAGGGCAGCTTTCTTAAGTAGGCCGTTTTATTCCTCCATGTGCAGGGAATAACACAACATATGACACTTTACACAGGAAAGCAGATGGCTCCCCACTGTCCGGACAGAAGCTCTTTTTTGAGTGTTTGTGGAGATGACTGATTTAACCTGTTGTGCCTTGATCAAGTCCATGCACAACAGGTGCGCAGCCTCACCCAGCTATAGTTCTAGTTTGACTCAGGCCAGGTGTGACTGCTTAACTCGGTCATCCTTCATCTCACAACATTGAACGCAAATTCACCTAGTTTGTGTTGAGACCAGTGTTGATTTAGACGGCAAATTTTCTTTGAATAAAAATAGTTTACTCGACTAAATATCATAAGATCTTAGTTGACTAAATCTACAGTTGATTTAGTTAGTCGTCTAAAATGTATTTTGGCCGTGATGCCTGATTTTACACTCGGTTGCATGCTGAAAATAGCTAAATCTACAAGCTCTCTACAAGTTGGATTGTGAGCTTGTAGAACTGCTATTTCCATAGCGCAACTAAGCATGAAATTCGTATGGTTTGTGTTTGAGACTCACCAGCACATCCAGCACATGCAGGTTCATGGTGACGATGTTTGACACGGAGCTGATGAGGTTCTGTTTCATGCAGTAGAGGACCAGAACCGTGAGGTTGGAGCTCAGGCCCAGAACGATCTCCAGCAGCAGGAAACACGTCATCGAAACCTAATACACAGGATGACAGCGGCCCGGGTTGGTCAGATCATTTTTAGTGCCACAAATCAAATTGTACGATCAGTATAATTGACATGCAGGTCTTACACAGCATTCTGGGTATAGGTCAGGTGTTGTTGCCAGAGCTCTATCAAAGGAAGAGCTTTCTGTGTCGTACCAAAATGTCCAACGGAAATTTCTGTTTGGCTTCATAGCCTTAGTGATTATTATTATTATATATATATATATTTTTTTTTTTTTTTGCGGCGTTCGCCTTTATTTATACATTTTTTTTAGAGACAGACAGACAGTAGGACAGAGGAAATGGGGGAGTGACATGCAGTAAAGGCCGTCAGGATCGAACCCGCGGCACACTGCCAGACTCTGACTACCGGCCAAGGTGCCTCGACCGCTGAGCCATGGTCCAGGCAGCCTTAGTGATTTTAATATTAAACAAGACGTGGTCTGATAATGGCAGGTCCTCCATGTTCATGGAAAATGTGGGCCGTTTGTGAACAAGCTGCACTGGAAAAATGTGGATGACATTGACAAACCGGCTGCATATGGGGCATGTCAACTAGTGTAGCAATGGGCCTATGTCTCTTCTTCTGCCCAAATGAAAACAGCGACACATATTTCACCTATTAGATATGTGCAAATAATGCTTTAATTTTCACTCCACCAGGAGTGACCTAGATCAGATTGATCACCCTGCTCCCAGAGGTGGTTCTATTTGATGCACATATTCACGCACAAAGAGGCTTGAGCTGACAGAACAGATACTGCACAGACAGACCTGTTGTATATTATGGGGCCTTCCTGCTGCACAGACAGACCTGTTGTATATTACGGGGCCTTCCTACACGAGCAAATTGCTTTTGTGAGCTTGTAGAATGGCAATTTCTTTTGCTTCCCTTAAGCTTCACTGTACATGTTTTTTTTTGCAATGCCTGACTCGCATCACTTTAGTATTGACTGTGACCATACTTTTTTTTTACCATACGCTGTTAGGATTTAGAGCAGTTGTTTAGAACAGTGGTTCTCAAAAATAGCTGATATACAGGTGCAAGAGCTCACAGTGTGTGATGCGCCGTGAGCTTGTACATCTGTTATTTTTGAACATCAGATGTGTGTATACCGAGCCTCGACCCTACCTGGAAGCCAAGGGGGTAGACCGCTTCTGAGGTGCTCTCGTCAAGATCAAAGGGTTCAGCCATGTCAAGGACCGACATGTTGGTCATAGTAAATCCTGTGGTCATTATCCTGCAGGGACCCAAGAGGAACAGACAGCCATTTGCAGCAAAGTGCAGCAAAAACATGTTTGTTAAAGTCAGTGATGTGATATATATATACAGATAGAAATCTTTCTTCCCTAAGATACTTTGTCTCGAGACACCACAGTACCAACGCAACAATACCAAAGACAGTTTGATGAGCAGTTTCACATTTAATGTGATTTTAATTCCGTTACCTATAACCGATAACCATGAAGTTGTCCATAATAAACAATATTAATAAGAAAATAATACCACTGTATTTTCCTCTCAAAGATAGATTTAACGTAGCTTACTTTATATTATGTTGTGGAAAAACATATTTCTAAAACAGTGGCCCTTTTAGTGGACCATACAGTGGACCATATTATAGCTTGAGTGCTAGTGTGATTGCTACAGTATTACTGTTCTGTTGCACACTTAATATTTTCTTTCCTCCTACATTTTTGAGCGCATCTCCTCCTACGTCTTTTAAAGCTGGACATGGCATTCTGATTCTGATTCATCTCGGCCCCATTCAAGCATTTTGAACTATATTGGCCGTGTTTGCGTGTGGGAACAAATTATCCTCCCTGCTGTCGGGTGAAAAGGAAGCAGCTCCCAATTCCAGGTGTTTCAGAACAGTTTCAGAACAGTAGAAGGAACATGGTAGTCTTTTCCTTTTTTCAGTGGTGCAACCACTCCAAGGAACAGCAATGTCTGTGTTCACCTATGTGTGTGCCAATGTATGTGTTGGTTCATGAGCACCAGTATGACTACCGTACCAGTAGGGGCACTGTTGTGCCAGAAACGGAGAGAGAGAGATAGTATTAGTGCTGCACTGTTGCCTGCTAATGAGAGAGAGAGAGAGAGAGAAAGAGAGAGAGGGGAGAGGAGGTCAGTGTCAATTGTCCAATGTAATGCAAGTAATGTGTAATGTAATACACTCCGTCTGCCAACCTGGGGAGAGCAATAGACTGACCTCCTACTTCCTTAAGTTCAATGCATGAGGAGTCGCTTCTTTTCACCTGACAGGGCATTACGTATGCGTCGTTTTCACCTTAACTTAAGCCGTCCGCGCCCACAGCTGCTGTTGTATGATAATAAGGGTCTGATTTCAGTGTGTCACTAAAGCGCTGCATTTTGATTGGGCCTTTTGACTAAAAGGCTTTCAGGTTTCAGGTTTCGCCTGGCAAAAAACCCAAAATACACAGGGAAGACACATTTGAACATTAGAATCACACCTGGGGGTCTATTAGAGTAATGTTTACTCCATAGACTCATACAAAACAGCAAAAGCACAACACTTTGGCACCCCATCTTTAAATGTGTGCAGTCACCATCTTTTTAGCAAAAGGCCGATGCACACCTCAGAAGGCTAGTGACAGGTGCGTAGGGCAATAAAGCATACTTAAAAAGGTTATCTTTGAAAAACAAAGAAGGGTCCCGCACACTGTCAGAAACTGTCAGAAAGTTGTCTGTCCTGACTCCTGATGAAGGTCGAATAGACCGAAACGTTGAATAAAAAAAGAACATTTTTGGCAAGTGTTCTGACAGTGTGCGGGACCCTTCTTTGTTTTTCAATGTATGCAGTCACCTTCTGAACTAGCCAAGACACATTCCACATTCATGATATGGCTGAAAAACACCAACACATTTGCTGTGATTCAAACTTAATCGGATATTTTTTCCACTGAATGCACCTCAAAACTGACTCAACGGCAGACAAACAAATGACCATAAATCATTAAAAAAAAGATAGCCACACTTAAACTAGCCATTGTGAATGTGAAGTTAATGGTCTACCGTTATTGTAGGCCTTTACACCATAGGTTAAGAAGTGTGGTTAAACATTTGGTGTCCTAGTTTAAATATTTGACACATTATGTGCCCTTTCATTCTTTCAAAATGGCGACGTGGGGTGCCCACTTTTAGACCCACATTTTGACATATTTTACCAAGACGACCACAGACGTACTGGGCACTACATGGGGTAATTCCTAGGACGTCTTGGGCATATATTGTGTTAATATTGTTTTACTATGGTAATAGCTATACAACTGTTGAAGCAACCGCACCTCAAGCTTATTCATATTTTTCAACTTGTCATTCTAGTACTGTTGTTTCTTTCTGTCAAGTGATTGGTCGAGGTTGTAGCCCGGGCTATCTAGTCTCTCAACTCACCCCTCCCTCGTATCGGTGTCGCTTCCAGCTCTGCAGGACTCGAGTTAGCCATGAGGGAGGTCATCTTAGCATCCCACCATAGTATAATCCACGCAACTTTGCATCGTCCAGTCGATGTGTAAATGTTTGACGGATGCTCAAAAGCCGTCAGTGAGATGCACGATAAAAAGAACAAGACTCCTCCATCATAGTTCACCCCAGTGAAAGGAAAGTACGGGCCGTTTGTGAATTGTTCGGCTGGCAGAAATCAATGTTGCTCCCATCCCCTCTTCACGGGGGTGTGCATCACCACATTAGCTCGGTTGCAGTCGGATCAATGCTGTCTTTCATTCACTGTTCTTTCTCGTTGTTGTCCTTTTGTGTCTGGACGGGTGCCTCTGTTGTCATGTTCCCATGAAAACGGTACCAGGGCCAGAACAATGCTCCTCCTCACCGCTCTAGGAACGGGTGTTGGAATCTCATCTTTCAGAGTAGTATCCTCGTCCCTCCCAGTCTGATAATAACGGTCCAGTCATGGTCCATATAGTACCCTGTCAGGACTCCTCCAGTGTTTGTATGCGTCCGGGTGTGTGAATGGGGAGGAGAGAGAGAGAGAATTAAAACAAGGCCGTTCCACCTTCAAACCAGACGGCCCGTGTGACTCCACACAGCGTTGACCCGGGACGACTGGAAGCAGAGGTCAGAGAGCTGTGTTGAAGGTCGTACAGGGCACGTCGGAGAGGGGGCACATGAAGATGATTTGTTTTGGCTCTGGACTGAGTGAAGTAGATTAAGCTGCTATACGCAGAGAACGACATCATTGGTGCCAAGCCTCCTGGTCTCCCGCCCATATTTTGACGCCGTTCGTCCTGGAGAAAAATAAATAAAAGGACATAGATATTTCAAGAACGTGCCATTCTAAAATAAACATTTCCACTGCTTTGAGCTCATTTGTACTTTCTAGGATTAGATACATTGGGTGTGTGCCCATTTCCACAACACGTCGCAAGCTCACTGTTTGTGCGTGCTCATGCACTCGCACATGTATGCGTATGTGCGTTCATTATGTTTTTTTATTTTAAATGCAAATTCTTTGATGGTCTCCGTCATGCGCTGAAGGGTGAAGGCTCCTAAGTGGCCCTTTGTGAGTCGCCTCAGCAACATGACATCATGTGACCATCCCTTTTCCCTAGATAGAGATTTATGGTTGTCTACACCTTCACTCATGTGACTACGCCCATAGTTCTCCAAAGTGTGTGTGTGTGTGGGGGGGGGGGGGGGGGGGGGTTCCACTGAATTCAAATTCTGAACTCATTGGTTTCTATCTCCAACCTGTGAGCGAAATACTGTATTTTATGTTTCATCGGCAGCAACTCAATTAGATATCCGTTGTTTGTCACTCACTGCAGTATCACCCAGTGGTGTTTAAACTCGACAAGACGAATCGAAGACTTTGAGGGGGAACCTAGTGGTTTTACACTACAAGGTAAACTGCATGTAGTACTTGTAAACCACATGACCACGAGTGTCCCTATTAGGCGACCAGACCAGTCGGCGAGAACAGACAGATCTATTGGCTTGTGAAGTTGTGACCTTGTAGATGTGATTGTTTTTTTGGTGAAGAGACATTGTATTGCAGAGAGGGATGCTCTTGTGACTGAGCTCCTGGTCAAGGCAGTGAGGGAAGGTTGACACTCAAAAAGACACAAAAACACTTCCACCAGTTGAGTCAAACGGTGAATTTGTTGAATATGTTGGTGGAATCGTTTCCCCAAGAAAGATATTGCTTTTTAAATCGTCGTCATTTCATATAATGGTTAGTTAAAATCCAGCTCCATTTATTTAAATTCTTATGAATCTGTACAAATGGTATGTGTACAGTAAATGCTACGACTGTGGATAGTAGCATTTCCTAACAGTGTCTCACCACCACATTCACGAGTGTCTTGATGAGAGATTAATGTCAAGAGCTCTCAGCCCAAGTAGATTTATGCAGTGTTAATTGTGTGATAAATCAGCTCGATAAAGTGCCACAGACCCTGGTGTCTTAAGTGTCTTGTCTACGCACGGGAAGTTCATATATTGCTGCGCTGTTTTGTTTGGCTTGTCACTGCAGAATACAAGAGAACAACTAATCTTATTGCCGCCTTTATAATGTCATGAAGTGAAGTGGGCTTCAGTTACGGCTGCAGAGGTCATCGAAGCCCTCATTGTTACTTGAACAGCAACTCATTTCGCTTCATTATTGTTATCACTGCTCGTTTTTAATGAGTTCGTGGGTGCAAATATCAAGTGTCGGTGTGTGCACGCTGTGTCTATATCTGCCTTTGGTCTGTCTGAAACTAAATGCACCCAATCGATCGTGTGCGTTGGCCTTGCACATACACTAGTCTACAAACACACAGATGCACATCGGCTCGATACTGGCTGATAACGTCGTTAGTATCGTATTGTTCCACACGGCGCGGCTTACCTCGCAGACAAGACCGGTGCTCGGCCATCCAGCCGGCGGCCGCTGCAGCTTTCCCCCGTGTTAATCCTCAGAAGCAGCGCTAAGGTAGAGACGCCGTATCGGATCCCGCCTCCCTCCCTCCCTCCTCTTCAGGTGAAACGCCAGAGGTGCCCTCCGCCTATACAGATGAGGACACACAGTCTAATCCGTCCCCCGTCCCCCCCTCAAGCTCGCAGGTCTGTCCTCCTGTCACTGTGCCCACACACACACCCCACCACCTCCCTTCCCGTTTGCACAGAGATGCAGATATAAATAACAGGTTGAATGCCAGTCAGGCCATTGAGTCCAGTGAAGGAAAGGAGACTGAAACTGCTTCTCTGCTTCCCTCACACACACACACACACACACACCACTGTGTTATGCTCTGCTCTCTCTCCTCCCTCTCTCCCGCTCTCTCTCTCTCTCTCTTCCTGCCTCTGCGTATCTGTGCTCCAACAGCCCTTCCTCCTCCTCATCCGTCGCCCCTCCTCCTTCGTCTCTCCCCCTGCTCTCTCTCTCTCCCTCTATCCCCCCTCTCTATCTCTATCTCTCACTCTCTCTATCCCTCTCCCTCTCGCTCTCACTCTCTCTCCCTCCCTCCCTCTCTCTCTCCCTCTCCCTCTCCCTCTCCCTCTCCCTCTCCCTCTCCCTCTCTCTCCTTCCCATCTCTTTTGCTTTCTTTCACACCTCTGCCTATGACTTAACTGTATTCACATATCGGATCTAAAGCCCACGATTTAGACTTGATTTGTGCGTCGGCAAGGCAAATAGCCGATCTACAAGCTCACAGTTGCGAGTGCGTCGTGTCGTGGTCGCGACACGCTGTGAGCTTGCAACTCGGCTATTTTCTGAGGTGTGCAAGACACCGGCACGTGACCAAGTATACATCTGGCTTTCTTTTGATTTAGTCTATCTTGTGTGTCTCTCTCGCGCTCTCTCTCTCTCTCTGTCTCTCTCTTTGTTGTTTGTCTGGTTCCTTTCTTGAAGTGTCTGCTTTCATGCTGCCTGCATACGGTGTCCT
The DNA here is from genome assembly GCF_963924005.1 of Protomyctophum bolini. Taxonomy (NCBI): domain Eukaryota; kingdom Metazoa; phylum Chordata; class Actinopteri; order Myctophiformes; family Myctophidae; genus Protomyctophum; species Protomyctophum bolini. The sequence continues at coordinate 13,827,637 of NC_137884.1, forward strand.
GAGGGGCTTGCTCATCAACATGCGGGCATGACACTCATCCACGTTTCACCTACAGCTCTCAATCTCTTTTGTAGCCACACACACACACACACACACACACACACAATGTCCACACATACTTGTGAGGACATCAGCAGACGCGATTTTGTGCATGCCATCTTATATTTCTGGTTTGGTTGCCATTTCTACCCCTGGCCCTATAGCCGAAAATAGCCAGTCAATGACTGGACAATGACTTTTGTCCATGACACGCACGTGAAAATAAGTACACATCAGGCATAACTCCCGGCCCAATCCCTAAACCTAACCTAAATGTCTTAACTCTGACTCCCAAATCTTTTTCTAAGTCGTCGTTAACTATGAAACAATCCTTTCTCTTGTGAGGACCATGTCTCAAATTCTGCTATTGAGGACAGATCTGGACAGATTTGTACAAGTGTACAAACATGCATGCCGCGCACACACACACACACACACACACACACACACACACACACACACACACACAAACGGATCTCTTCCTCTCCTCCAGGTTTCCCTTCCGTGTGTTTGCTGTCTTCAGAGAGCTCAGCTCGGTAACCGTGGCAATAGAAATTGTTAATGGAAGCCCCTGACATTACCACCATCACTGTACACACACACACGCACGCACGCACGTGCACGCAGCAAAGAAGTGGCCAAAGTCCTGCGTGCATGTGTGTGTGTAGCACCTACTACCTGATGGTACCTTAATTGGCCTGTACTGCGTACTACTGTCAGGTGAGTTGTCGTATTCCAAATTAGCCCAATATGTTCAAATATATTTTAATATATGTCAATCTATTCTTTATTGTACCATCAGCCGCTCGCTCATGTCATGTGTTTATAAAATAACAAAAGAAAAGGACAAAGAATAATAATTAAAAAAATGAAATCGGTCATTTCTGGTTTGTAGCAGCGGTAAATGAGGCTTCACAGTCTAGCGAGCGTATCCGCTCATTAGGCCAGCAGTGTGACTGCTAGGAATTAGGCTTCTTGGTTGTCGGCATGGCAACCGGGGGCTAGGCCACTGGCTGTGGCCAAACGTGGACCCGTACGTCACGTTACCAATTAGAGCAGGCGGACGCTGATCGATTAACCACTTGTTGTACCCATCCATATTCTATTGGACGTGTACTGTAGACGGGCTACGAGGGGATGTGGTGTTGATGGAATGTAGCGGTCCAACTACAGAGCCAGCTGCAGGTCCCCTTTAGACTTTAAAGGGTTACTTTAAATGGTTTCCGAAAATGCTTCTCGCTGTTGCATTTTTTTCTTTCCGTTACTTGCCGCTTTTTTTTATGGTAAAGCTAAAGCCAAGATACAATTCGGTAAAAACACACGCACGCACGCAGACGCACACACACACTCCATTTTGTCCCCCCTACTGTACCTCCCAGGTCTGGTCACTGTAGCTAGGACGGTCACGCCGACATGCATCTGTTTATTCAAGAACTGTAAGCTCAGATGATAGTTTCCAGTTTTTTCTGACATGAGAGAGAGAGAGAGAGAGAGAGAGGGAGAGGGGATTGAATGCACATTTGCACTAAGGCTGCAACTATTGATTATTTCATTTGCGATTATTCTATCGATTCATCAAATAGCTGTAAAGTGCTGTATATTTATATCACCAAATTGACCACCAAATCTTTGCATCACTTTGCCCATACTATTTTCAATATTACATTTTTGATTTGATTTTTAGTGACATGGTCCAAAAATAGGGATATATTATTAATCTATTCTTACGGTATATTGAATTAAATCGATTAGTTTGATTAATTGTTTGCAGTGCACCCCACATTTGCACACACTAGTTCTCTTATCAAAGGCGAACGTGACTGTTGTGTGCACAGTCAGGGGGCTCCGTCTTCACGCCTACGATTGCTTTAAGCATGTGAAAAGGAGGAAGGGGTCCATAAATACTTAATGGCTGCTTTAATATTGCAGCCCCTCCATATCCAGCCTATCCCTTGGCTAGCCGGTCTGCGTGTCTGCCATGCCCACTTCAGTAAGTGTGTTGCATGAATGGATGTGAGCATTTTGCATGCAATTTACACATTATTTAACTTGTGTGAGAGAGTGTACAAATTGAGTGTACCAAATGGATCCTTAGTGGTCCTTTTGTCCATTTGGGACCACATTGGAAGTAATGTCTTCATTACACTTAATGTTTACAATGTGCGTCCTGTGTGAAGTTACCGTGTACTCTGTTGGGAAATCAAATTGACCCGTAAAGGTCCATTTGGTTACATTTGTACACTCTTGTAGTTGCAAATGTATCAGTGAGGCTTTTACAGTGTAGCCATTTGGGTTAGGTCCTGTGTCCGCAAGCATGCTTGCACTTAAGGGGGATAATTGCCATAATGACTCATTGTCGATGTCTATAATTTACAGTCCAGTGGCACTCTTGGTGATGTCATAAGACTGTGTCTAATAACTATCATGAAATGATAAACAAAAGTTATTTTTGATATCAGCCTTATTTTTCACAATAGACCTTCCACTTACATGTGTTTTTTGACAACTAAACACCATTATTGTTTTTAGTGTTGCGGGCCGCCAAATAACGTAGGCACCGCAAGTGTATTCATTCATGTGCTTTACAGTTAATAAATACAGTTTCCGCCAACATGTTACATCTATGTAAAGCACTTTGGATAAAAAGTGCTATATAAATGTACCATTTATAGACAAACACTGTAATGGCAACGCAGCTCAGCTACAAGGCGTGACGCTAAAACAGACTCCTGCAGTGAATGCCACACACGTACACAGTGTGACTTGATCTTTTATTTCGGTGGACGAGTGGACACTCCATGCCTTGAAAAGCCTTCATTATGTTAAAACACACTCAAGTGACGTCAGTCACTGTTAGTAGTGAACGCCGTTTGACTGGCGGGCTGATGGCGTGTGTTGAAAGTTACAATGACACGACAAACATGTTAAAGGACCTATAACATAAAATTCAACTTTTTCAAATTTGTGGGTGTCTTTTGAGCTCCCCTGCCTATCCCCACAAATATGCAATATTTTGAACAATCATGATTTCTCATCATATAGGGGCTTTTATGGAAAGGAACAGCTCAACTGATTTGGTCGTATTTGTGATGTCATCAATGTCACCCTACTTTGTATAATTCCTCCCTCTCTTCAGTCTTCAGTTCCAAATTTTGCATTTCCACTTTGTTTACAATGTCTGCCGTTGTTGATTTTCCAAGCTGGCATTGAATGGAAACAAGCCTGTGTTTATCTAGCAGTATCAGTATATAATAACTCAAATATTAAATAAGTTGCATATGAGCACCTCCAGCACATCAGGACATTGTGGTACTGCAGCTAAAACAACTTCAGAAGCTAACAAGAAATGCCATGGACTGGTTAGCGGTGATTGAGGCTCAAACCATTAGAAATAAGTTTGAGGGACATAGACAATATGATATTAAAAACTGTTTTGAAATTCATGTTATAGTTGCTTTAAAGCTGCACCATAACTTTCCTCTTCTACCCCAGATTTGAACCCATGGGCCTCCTGCGCAAGTGCTGCCATTTTTTACCAAACAAGCTAATAGAGCCTGCCGTGCTTGCTCTGGTGAGAAATATAATTTTGATTTGTTGGTAAAGGTTTTTTTTCTTTTTTTCACATAATGTTCATTTATAATACGTATTAGCAAACTACCATACAGATTGGAAAAATCACACCGGTGTGAAGTGAGGGGCGCTCTTATCATCTCATTCCAGCCAATCACAATTTGCGTCCTCTCCTTCGTCTTCAATATTTGTGTTTACACAAACACTCAAAACTGGCCATTCATTGTCAATGGCATTCAATGTTGGTGTTTACACAAACCCTCAAAGCTGGACATAGGAGGGGCCAGCGCCCCTCCAATAAATCATTAAAGGAATTTCCTACTATGAATTATGAACTTTAACGTGCTGAAGGACCAAGTATGAAGCTAAAATTAGCACCATTATGGGGTGCTTAAGTGCATGCAGGTGGACATAATTTACATACGCACATAAACCCAGTCACATGCTGGTTTACACTAGCTGTGACACATTGCATCTGGCAGTTGTATTTCCCCTGTACATGTTATTGTTAGGAGGCTATTTCAGGCATTCATTTTCGATGAACTAAAGAAATGGCGATCCATAATGTCCCAGAGTGAGTGTGCACTTCTGGAGCGGCTGACTTGCACCGTCTTCTATGCGTCTCTACTGTTGTTATGCCCTTTGTAGTCAACTAGTTCAGTGCTTTTCAAACGTCAAGGACCCCCACATTGATGCATCATTTGCCCGCATGCCCCCACCTGAACGTCTTTCTGTGCCAGAGAACCCTGCATGTTTCAAAACTGCATGTTGTGAGCTTGGATATGATATAGGTTTATTGTGTTTAACCCATTTAGACCTGATGCCGTTTTCTGAAAAACACATGTTTATATGTCAGTCGTTCTCAAACATTTTCATGTCAAGGACCCCCAGAATTATATGTATTTGGCTGCGGAGCCCCATCTGAAAATATGTTGTTCCTAGGGTTGCTTCCAGTTAAAAATGTTCTCTGTGAAATAATATATATTCAAAGATTTGCGCCACACTTTTGCGATTTCTCAAAAATAGCAGACCAATAGAAAAAGTTTAAAATTATGGTTAAAACACCAAAAGCTGGTTCCCGCCCAGAATGGATTAAGCTAGTTTTGACGCTACATATAACCTTTGGGGCCCCCCAGCGTGGACCCCCAGACCCCACGTTCCTGACCACTGAAGTAGTTGCCTGCGTCAGACGGTTAACGGCTTGTTCTCCCTCTAATGCTGAGCTGGAACAAAGAGTAAGAAGAACACACACTGAGGATAAACGATAATGACGTATTGATCGTATTGGCGTTTCACTAAGTTCTCCCCCCATCTGTGTTGTCTCCCTGTGTGAGGCTCATCTTTTTACACCAGGCATGTACACCAACAAATAGACACAGTCAATAATGATGGACGGCACGTGCGACACGGCACGTATAGCCTGCACTCATTTGTGCGTGTGTGTTGTGTGTGCGCGTGTGTGCGCATGACTCTACATGCATGCCTTCAAAGTGCCCTATTACACAAAGCTGTCAATACAAAAAAAGAAAACACTCCAAACATCACTTGTTATGATGTCTCCAGTGCTCTCAATTCACATACCATGCACGCATGCACACACACACACACACACACACACACACACACACACACACACACACACAGGGGCAACGGGGGGGGGGGGCTCAGCTGGTGGACCGTGGTCGCAGACAGGCTTTGTGTACACCGGGTTGATGGCGGTGAGTGGATTGCTTTTGGATTGAATGTGGATTCTGTCCAATTCCCCTGGTCCTGTCCTGTGTGACTCAGTCTGCCACCTGCCTGATAATGCTCTCGCCGGGGAGTGCCTCAACAATCGAGCAGGCCCGGACAAATGGCATGTGAAAGAGCTTTATTATAGCCCTCCACCAGCCCATTCTCCCCTCCCCATTCCTCCCCAGTCACCTCTGCATCCACGCAGTGTGCAAGTGTGCATTCCTTTGCAGTGTCTATTTTTTATGGCAAATTTTGATTTCGTTTTAGTCATAGTCTTTTGAGTCTAGTTTTAGTCAACTAAATATAAGATCATAGATTCATAAAATGTATTCTGGCAGGCCTTGATTGTCGTAATGGATACATTTTATACTTTTTTAATTTTTTATACTGGATCTCTTCTCCACTAATCCCTCCCTAACATTTTTGTCTAGTTTTGTCTTGTTGTTCTTGTTGTAATCACAAGTTTGCAGTACAGGAGTACAGGATTAGACATAGAGCACCGAAGTCCTGACATCACTGTCAGTGGAGGGCGTCAGTCCACAGGTTCGTGGAGGGATTTTAGATCGCCTCATATAAGAACTGTGTTTGAAAAATAAACCGATCACCCCGGCCTTTTCACTCATATGGATATGAAGCTTCGTCTGAAGGTGGAAATGTACAAATATACCCAAAGAGTAACAAAATAAGCGTTAGAAATGAGTCAAAGTAACCAGAGACTACATTTCCGGGTAGGTGGGGTTGCTGCATCTGCCCGTCGCACAACAGAAACTGAATGTTAATTACATTTACATTTATTTTTATTTTATTGATATTTAATGTTTCGCGGATAGTACGAGACGAGTCACCACCAGCTGAGCTTACGTCAACGAGGAATCTCAGGAACGCAATGTGTTGACAGCTGGGCGTGACGTATATTAGCAGCGACATTGCCTTCATATGTAGTTTCAAGGCTTTTGAGGCCACATTAATTCCATTTTCTCCAGAAACTGGCTGTATCAAATATGAATGGACATCATTAACGACGCACAGCCACACCCCTGACAGGCCGGGGTGGTCGGTTTATGGTCGGTTTATTTTTCAAACACAGTCTTATATGAAGCGACCTAAAATCGCCCTATGGGGATTACAATGCAAAATAAAAAAATGAACCTGTGTATTGGTGACGTCAGACTTCTGTGCTCTATTATGGGCCATATCTTGCAAGGGTGGTGCAAGATATAGCCTTATGTGTCACAGCAGTTATTTAAGGACAAAGTAGCTTTAAATAGATCTGAACTACTTAGCTTCTTAGACCGATCCTTTTTTCATGTTTGGCTTATGCCTTCTTTAAAGGCAGAATAGAGTGCAGTTATTACCACTTATCTATTGTTGCACTATGTTTGAAATAGGACTTAACACCCTTGTCGCCATGACCAGCGGCACCACAGGTTATCATAATTACCCTTTGATAGCCGAAACCGCGGGTATTTATATCAAAATCCACCGGCAGAAGCCAAACACATACCTCTACTGCGCCCAGGTTGCTAGGCAGGTTACTATGTCCCTCCAGGCACAGGGCGAAATGTGCGCACACCCCATTGGAATCCACTCATGATTTCTTTCCTGCCTGTTTTCTCTGAAAAATACTCCAAAATCAGTCTTTTTGTCAAATCCGTTCCGCCGTTCAGATGAGAATAGTGATTTTTGATCCCATTGTGGCCGACATATTACCGTTTCTGGCGAAAGATAAACATGGCCAGCTGCTAGACTACAATGTGCTTTGGGTTTTGTCTTTGTGAAGCGTTTGACGCACACGCGGGGCTTGATGTTGATGTGAAGCATGGCGCCGAGGTACCATTAGACCACTAGAGGGCGCAGCTCTCAAAGTGTGAAAGGTGAATTCCGAATAACCGTTTTATTACCTTAATCAGATTTTAATATATCCAAGAAAAAAAATCATAACTACATCCCGAGCATAGTCCGGAATTGTCCTTTTAAGTGAATAATTCATAATTCATTAGCATATGTTTGGTTTCCAAGTGTCCCTTCCTAAAAATGTAGTGGAGTCAAAAGTTAATTTGAAGTGTAGCGGAGTGAAAGTCATGAGCTTGCAAAATATAAATAAATGAATAAATAAACTCCAAAAATGTACAGTTCTTAGTTAGTGTCCACGACTGCTCGGAGTGGAGATGTGTGAGCCTCTCCACTAGGGCGTCCAATGATGCCTGTGTTGGCGGTTCGAATCCCGGCTCCTCGTGTCCACATGTCAAAGTGTCCTTGGGCAAGACACTGAACCCTACATTGCCTCCAATGAGTTGGTCGGTGTGAGCTCGCCACCATTGGTGTGTGAATGTGGGAAGCGAGGACGCTGGCGTCGACTGTTCGCCACTTCACCTCCCAATGTATGAATGAATGAATGAACCATTGTAAAGCGCTTTAAGCACTTTACACTATTTTCTGATGGCAAGTGTGGAATATAAAATATCGGAAAGGTTAATCTCCCACTGGGAGACATATTCTGAAGAAGACCTATTGGGAGCAGATTAACTTGAACAGTGTTTTGGGACTCAATACATTTTTACCTGGATTGGGGACACACAGATTGCGCTACGGGAGTACACACCGACTCAGCAGCAGCTGCGGATGAGACAGAGATTCACCAAGGAATTGAATTAATCAGACTGGAAGGTTTATGAACTTTTCCAGCTCGGCACCCAAATATGAAATATTGAATCGCACACAGAAGTCGACAGAACTCACGACAGCGCAAAGAGAATGGGGGACAACACCTGCTGTCCCTTGCCCTGGATTTGTCCCTTATAGTTTGAGTTATTCGTTGTCTTCATACGTGCTTGTATTACAATACTAGAGAATTGAAAATGAGGCATCATCTGTTCCTCAAAAGATGAATGGTTGTTTTATGCTTACTTCTTAAGCCCTAACCACACCAAAGGGTTGCCTTGCAACTCCTCGCGTCATGTGTCACCTTGCGCCGAGTTGCGTCAGAATGGTGCTTTAACAGCTCATATCACACAAGGGTCGATGTGCGTCATTCTTTATTTTAAAAACCAACACACAAATACAACGATATAATTGTAATAAATCGTCCTAATTAACACCATGAGCTATCGGGGCCCATGACGTAAATCACAGTCAAGTTCAAGTGCACGGTCATGTTCAAGTGCACGGTCAAATTAGTGCTATGAAAACTGATCCATCGTCAGCAAGCGCCTCTAGGCTTGCTGGCACATTTTAATAATGGAATAAATAGGCCCGGGCCCTCAAGGTGTAATAATTGTGATTTGACATGTACCTGCATGGTCTCGCCGATGCGAAGCTGTTTTGAAGCACAAAGGCATTGCCGTGACATTTTGGCTGCTTGCTTTGCAAAGACTACAATTTTACACGGCAAGATCATGAAGCATGGATCTCCTATTACCTTGTAAAAATGTGTAGTTTCCACCCCCAGAAGACAATGACGAAAGCTGAAAAACTTTGACAAGGTGCACAACTAAGTCTGTGTGAGCGTACGTGCTGCTGTGCACACGGTGCTCGCTCCGGTCTCTCAACATCGATACGAGTTTAATAAGCAATAAGCTTCGGTGGGAATATGTTCTCTATTTGGACAAAATAGAGAAGGTTAAAAAACAAAACAACAACACATAGTTCTCAGAATAATCTCGCGGGTCGCCGCGAGCAGCAGCACTCGGGAGCATTGAGCCGAAATATAGCAGGTCTAGCAGCTATTTTTGATTTGTTGGTATAGTAATACAAAGGTGTGTGTGTGTCCCCTGCAGATTACCTGTCCCAGGGCGTGGACCTGAGTGGGGTTATATATATAGTAATACAAAGGTGTGTGTGTCCCCTACAGATTACCTGTCCCAGGGCGTGGACCTGAGTGGGATTGAGGTGATTGAGAGTGAGCTGCTCCTCATTAGCAGAGCCAGGCTGGAGGTTGAGAACCAGGCCAAGAGACTTCTGGAGCAAGGCATGGAGATACAGGTACACTAGCACATTTAGGTCGAAATTTAAAAAAAAGTATTTAAAAAAAAAAAAAATCTGAAAAACCTCATGTTTCCATATCAGTGGTTCTCAATGTTTCATGTCAAAGACCCCACAAATTATATGTAATATGCCGCCGACCCCCATCTGAAAATATGTTGTTCCAGGGACCCTCCCAGAAGCAAAGATTTGAGTTAAAAACTGAAACTCTGAAAGAATATACCATTCAAAGATTTGAGGCACATTTTCACGATTTAAAAAAAAATAGCAGACCTACAAGCTCGTAGTGCGGCACTCGTAGAGGTTCCCAACCACCGGTCCGCGGGACATGTGCCACTGGTACGCGAGAAGGGAATCCCCCAAGTTTTCCCATTGTATCTACAAATCTATTTGAAAACACGACACACACCAGACCTGAGAACTATTAGTGGGTAGCGGATTTGGCCGCTGCGTGCAGAGCGCGACCTTCAATCACCCATTGGAATGCAAATGCATTCAAAGGCCTTTCAGCCTTTGTATTCTACTCAACTGGCAGGTATATATACACATCTTGCCTGCCCCCATGTAATTGCTGGAAACTGTTTCCCGACCCGAAGAATTTTCCTAAACAGCGGTGTCCGTTCGAATGAAAATACCAAGGATTTGTCAGCGGACGGACGCATCACTATGACTGTGATTTATAAATGGCTTCGAGTCCGTGTTACTTCCGTGTTGCGTGGCATAACAGTGACGTCACGGCCCAATCCTTGGTATCTTTACCATGTGCTCACTCAGCGGGCAGCAGCAGTGGATCATCAAGGGATCAACAGCTGTAGCCTATTTTATCACCCTTGCGCTAATGAAACAAAACAGTGACGGTACAGGATTATTATTATTATTATCAGAACATGATGTTACCCAGGTAAAGTAGTTGGCACACTGCATGTTTAACTTGTCCTACTGTCATCATACTATTTTTGTCGATATAACGCCATTTAGGTCAATGATATAACATTATGTTTTGATATAATAATAATATAGCAGCGGGTAGCCTGTATGTAAGGGCCAGTCAACTGTCTTCCGTGAGAACGTTAGGTTTTGGCACGATGACGCGGCGCGACACGAAGGGTGTGCCTTACACAAAATCTTTAGAGAGAGAGAGAGAGAGAGAGAGAGAGAGAGAGAGAGAATACATACAGGCTCTGCTGGCTGTCATCTGCCCCAGAAAACCTGGTTCTCTAGAGAACAGTGTCCTGTTTCAGAAACCTTTAGTGTGTCTCTGTGTGTGTGTGTGTGTGTGTGTCTCTGTGTGTGTGTGTCTCTGTGTGTGTGTCTCTGTGTGTGTGTGTGTGTGTGTGTGTGTGTGTGTGTGTGTGCGTGCGTGACAGCCTGTTCACTGTCAGCAATGACATGTTGCCAGAGCTGGGGGTGGGGGGGGTTCTTTTCCTGTGTTTCTCAGAAGCAGCCATGTTGTCCTGCTCTGCTCGTCCCCAGTCACTGTCCCGTTGTACAGACGATGATAAGGAAATCATACGAAACACTCTCTCCCTGTCTCTGACGGGAGGGAAACCCTTATGGGCTTCATGATATGGCGATCATGAAAGTGTAATCTCATTTGCCATTAAGGGCTGACCTTCTTCTGGTTCAGGCAAGGCCCACTTGAAAACCTCAAAGGCATTTTTGTCATTTTGTGGCCCACCCATCTGACCACTTAACAACGTTACATAATTTACATTCTTATTTAACAATTATTTTTGAAGAAAGGATGCCATGCTTTGTTTTTGCATGAGTTATTTTAATATCAATGTCTTATTATCACTAAAATCTTTTTTTATTTTATTTGGAGGTGTTTAACATGCTATTTAATTCAGTGCAGTGTGATGCAGGCTGTTCACATCGGTCAGTTCTTCGGTTCTTCAGTTTCTATGTAATTCAGTGCAGTGTGATGCAGGCTGTTCACATCGGTCAGTTCTTCAGTTCTATGTAATTCAGTGCAGTGTGATGCAGGCTGTTCACATCGGTCAGTTCTTCAGTTCTATGTAATTCAGTGCAGTGTGATGCAGGCTGTTCACATCGGTCAGTTCTTCAGTTCTATGTAATTCAGTGCAGTGTGATGCAAGCTGTTCACATCGGTCAGTTCTTCAGTTCTATGTAATTCAGTGCAGTGTGACCATAGACTGTAAAAAATATGGACAAAGCGTTCCGCGGGTCTAACGTGAACGTAAAATGAAGCCTGTCAGTCCTTGCAATGGAAGTCGCCATCTTTCTAGATCCGTTTTGGCCCAGCTCAGGCCAGCTGGCCCATTGGCTGGCCCAGACAACGAGGCGGGACTTCCCCCCTTCTTCTTCGTTGGTTTTTATTTTGACTCGAGTGGGTGGGGGATCCCGTTCATAGACTGTAACGGTAGCCACGGCCCTCAGAACATGCGCGACTTTATGGTCATTTTTTTTATAAATGGGACCATAATTTTCCAAAAAGAATATCATGACATTAGAAATGAGACTTTAAACTAGTGACTGGAAACAGAAAGTATTCAGAATCATGACCATGTTTATTAAGGTAATACAGTCTAGGTGAAGTTGGGCCCAAATACATGGACTTCTATGGGGCTATGGGTTTTTCTGGGTCCAGTGATAGCGCCACAACAGGCCATTATAGGCCTTTCATTTCCTTAGTGGCTCACAAAATATCTGTCGGACTGCCCCCCTGAGTGTGACGCAGGCTAATTCAGTGCAGTGTGATGCAAGCTGTTCACATCGGTCAGTTCTTCAGGATTGACCGAGAGGAGCAGATACTGCAGAGGAACTAATGGTTAAACGTCATAGACTTGCCAGTGCCTCCATGTCAATAGTTCTTTCTTCTTATGCAATGGTTCTCAAACCCTCTTTTGGTTTTGTCTCAGGTCACTCCTGTGAATGCCATTTTCATCCACGGCACCCCTGAGTTACACTGTTACTTTATAGCACCTTACATTTAATTCCATGATAAAAGGTTTTCTTACCTTTATTTGTAGTTCCCACCAAAGAGGTCCAGGCGTTATTTTGTGCAAAAGCGCATGATTGGCTATTTCCATCAAAAATCTTTTTTTTTTTAATATATCCTCTCTTCATAATGTAAATACTAAATAGTATCCCAAGCGGCACACTTTACTACTTATTTCGATGGAAATAAGCGAATTAGCACAAAAACCCAAACCCCATTGAGTGCTTAGGGGAAATAGCCAATAATGCACTTTTGCACTAAATAACACCTGGAACTCTTTGGTGGGGACTTAACAACTACAAATAAAGGTAATAAAGCCTTCTAGCATGGAATCATGCTACGGTAGGCTATGTAAACATGTAATCTTCCCCCCCTGGGATACAGTGTGTCACGAGGAAAACTTGAGAGAATATCCGTATGCTATTATTGACTTGGAGAGTTGAACTGACATATGCACAGATAACACACCGCCATGCATCCCCACTCTCATTCACTCAGGGAGAGAGGTATATATTTAGCTGCCGATCTCACCTAGCTTCTGGTCTCACCGCCACACTGACAGCCTGCGTGCGGGTGTCAGTGTGTGTGCACACACGTGTGCGCTTGCGTTTGCACATGCATATTTGTCAAATCCATTAGCCTGATTTCATCCTACTATAATGCATTGTCCCATGACATGGATGGCTGCCAGTCTAAGGTGTTCTCTGTCTCTCTCTCACCATGACCCCTTTCAGTCATGCATCCTTTGGTTAGACATAGCATTGGTTAGACATAAGGTTGGTGAGGGGTGTGTTAAGGGTTGGGAGAGGGTTAAGGTTAGGTTTAGGTGTGCTGCCCCATGGGGAGGTTAGGGTTAGCATGTTGTGCACCGAAAATAGCAGCGACGTCTTGTGAGCTTGCAGGCTTTTTTATTTATTTATATTTTTGGCTTTCGCCTTTATTTTATATTGTTTATGGTAGGCTGACAGGAAATGGGGAGAGAGATGGGGGGGTGACATGCAGTAAAGGCTGTCGGGAGTCGAACCCGCGGCCACACTGCCAGACTGGATTACCAGCCAAGGTGCCTGGACCGCTGAGCCACGGCCCAGGCCAGATTAAAGCCTTTTTGAAGTGATTAAACTAGCAATAGAGTATAAGTTTAGAAGCATCTTCCATGAACCTGAATGGTCTGAGAAATGTCATAAAATCAAAGGTTAATGCCTCAAAGCTGTGGCAGATGGCTACGGGCCAGATGGCTATTTCAACCAATCAGATGTCTTCCTCAAAACTATACCTGTTGTATAATTTGCTTTAAAGACTTAGTGAAATGAAAAATATGTTTTTCCACACTTTTATTTCATCATAATGGGCATACCTAACAATGGATGCCAAAACAATGGGACATTTTCCACCTCAAAAGTCCATGAAAAGCCAATTTTAATGACTTCCTTTGAATGAAAACGTGATGCGTGATGATGTGTCGAGTGTTTCATGAATATAAATGAAGCTTGATTTCTTTCACCTGTTTGATTCCCATTGCTGTACGTTCCCGATACCAGATTCTACTAAATGTCTTCCAATTCCTGACAGTTTTCTGAAAAACGTATCAATCCTCAAACTTTTTCACGTCAAGGACCCACAGAATTCTCTGTATTCGGACCCCCATCTGAAAATATGTTGTTCCAGGGACCCCCCCCCCCCCCCCCAGAAGCGAATATTTGAGTTAAACGTTCACCGTGAAAGAAATATATATTCAAAGATTTGCACACATTTCTCACAATTTAAAAAAGAATGCAGATCTACGGGGCACTCTTGTTATTTTTCAACAGCAAAAGTTTAAAATAATGGTAAAAGTGGTTAAAAGCTATAATAAGGTGACACAGATGTGTCCTCAGGTCTAAATGGGTTATTCTGTGCTCTCTCTCTCTCTCTCTCTGGCCCCCTAGAACCCGACCCAGGTGGGCACAGCCCTGCAGGTGTTCTACAACCTGGGCAGTCTGAGGGAGACCATCGGCGGCGTGGTGGGAGGCTATCGAACCACCGTCCAGGATAATGTGACGGCCGCGCTGGACATCAAGGTCCTGACGCAGCCCGTCAACACCAGAGGTATCATTATGAGCTGTGCTACGTTTTTATTTATTTTAATGTCGATATGTGCGTGTAACAGTGTTGATTTCGTCGACTACATCATGATGAAAATTCCTACGAAAACTAAATAAGCTACGGCAACTAAAACTAAGATATATTGACAATTTTTGTCAACAAATTAAAAACTAGACTATGTTTAGGGAGGGACTAGCGTGGAGAAGAGATCCAGTAGAACGAAAAAAAAAGGTTTGTTTGGTTGCACTAGGGTGTTTTGCTGCGACGCATTGTGAGTTTCATGAGATCATCATCATACCTCTCCATGTAATCACTGGCAGTGATCACACCTCAGGGTTCTATGGGCACCGGAAAGAAGGAAGTGTTGGTGAAGGTGATGTCTGTCTGATCCTGAGGCAATTAATAAATATATATATATATATATATATATTTTATATATATATATTTTATTTTAAATTGCTCTTAGTTCATTTTGCCTGGTTAAACAAAAGGTGAAATGAAAATAAAAAACTTTATTTTGAGAGACACTGACCGCTAAGAAACCCACCACTGCACAGTCCCAGCTTGGGATTCTAGAACGCCTTGTGTGATGTTCCCTAAAAATAGTGTCTCAGCCTCTGATATGTGTCAATCCTGGTTTATATACTCTGTCCTACAACGGTGCCTGCTAGGGCCTACGACTTATCCCGGGCTCCCCCAGAGTTAGTGTCGAAGTGTCCTTAAAGAACCCCTAAATGCTCCCAATGAGCAGGTTGGTGCCTTGCATGGTTTCCCCCGCCATCGGTGTATAAATGCACCATTTACCAGATCTACAAGCTCTGAGGTCGTAGGGCGATGCCACTGTGCATTCTGCACAACCAGTCAGGGGTCACCGTTTGTGTTTCTCATATGTAATTATAAAACATCTTTGGTAGCAGAATGGTGAAATCATCTGTCAAGGGCTTCTGACAAAAATATGGGGATGCTGATAAAGTAAAGTTTCACACCATGGCTGGTTAAAACTGGATGTCCGACATGCATGGCTGATTAAGGCTGAGGAGACGGAGTCCGACATGCATGGCCAGTTAAAACTGAGGTTAGGGTTGGTATAATGTTCGACATACATACATTGGCTGCTGCATGGAAGGGTTTGGGCTGTTATGTCTGGCAGTCTTGGTAGTCTTCATTCATGGTTGTCTCTCTCTCTCTCTCTCTCTCTCTCTCTCTCTCCGCAGGTGCTCCGGGCAGAGCGGTGATGCCCACTCCGGGGAACACTGCAGCTTTCCGCGCTGCTCTTTGGACCAACCTTGAAAAGCTGATGGACCAGATCTGTGCTGCCTGCAGACAGGTAACAGCACAGTGTGGATGTTGACAACAAAAATGTCGGTCTTTTGAATTAAATTCCATTTAGTTTTGGTCGTGTTTTTTGTCACCTGAAATGTTTTAGTTTGAGTCTGGTTTTAGTCGACTAAACCTACAGTTGATTTTGCAGAGAAAAAGGGGCGAGATTAAATTGGTTGAGAGAAAGAATGCCAAGACGGATAGATGGATACCTTTATTGATCCCACAGTTTCAGTCGTCCAGAGGCAACACAGCCGTTAGAGTTCCACAGTTACAGATACACAGTGAGCAGTATACAGCAGTGTTGTTTTTGGCAGCAAATTTCTATTTTAGTTTTAGTCCTACTTCCAGTTGCAGATATCGTGATATATATCGTTGATGGAAATCTCTTGCAATATATCGATGTATCGCAATATATGGAATATCGTGATACTGTCATTATCGAGGGCCTAATATCGCCACATACAGTACATGGTATCGTGAGGTTACCCATATCGTCCCACCCCTGTTTGTGTCACCAGGTGCAGCATCTGCAGAAGGTCCTCGCCAAGAAGAGAGACCCCGTCACTCATGTCTGCTTCATCGATGAGATCATTAAGGTAAGAGACACGCACTCTGTCACCTGTGTGTGTGTGTGTGTGTGTGTGTGTGTGTGTGTGTGTGTGTGTGCGCGTGCGTTGATGCCAACATTACATTGTCTTCGTCTCGTTTTGTTTTTCTCTTTGTGCCTCACAAGTATACTTTCCCCACAAGTATAGTAATACAAACCTGTGTGTGCATGCACGTGCGCGCAATTACTTGCCCATGTGCACAATGTGTGTTTGTGAGTTTCCCACTTGTAATCCATGATCCTCTAACCTCTCATTTGTGTGAGCTAATGAGGGCTAGAGCTATACCAGCACGCTAGTCACTAATGACTTCCCTGCAGAATGAAGGGTAGCGCCTGTGTGTTTGTGTGTGCGCGACTGTGCGTGCGCGCACATGTGTCATTGTGTGTGCGTGACCTGCTCAGTGGCCCTGTGGTTAAGCGTGTCCGCCCAGATATTTAGGGAGGGGTTAGATCCCCCGTGCCGGGGTCATGCCACAGACTGTGGGACCCAATGCCTCCGTGCTTGGCATTCAGCATCAAGGGTTAGGGTCTCCACCACGATGTGCCAGCCTCTATTATTCAAAGCTACAATTTTTGAGTGGTGCAACCACTCCGAGGAACAGTAATGTCCCTATGTCCCCTATGTCCAACCCTATGTCCCTATGTCACTATGTTTAGAGTACCAGTAGGGGAAAAAGTGGCACTGTTGTGCTAGAAACAGAGAGAGAGAGATAGTGTTGCGCTGTTGCTTGCTAATTACAGAGAGAGAGAGAGAGGGGGGGGGGGAGAGAGAGGGGGAGGGAGGGAGAGGGAGAGGTGTCTGCTAAATGCTAATTCCCCCTTTACAGTAACTCTGTCATTTCTCGACCGTTTCGGACGTGGGGCGGCTCGCCGGAAGTGGAACCGGGCTGGCACCCTGGGCGCGTTCCTGTGGGTCTGGAAGTTCCGGGGACCCACCGGGGACCCCCACACGGAGTTGCACCACTCAGTTCACAGGAGGGGTGTCACCACCTTACGGCTCCCTGTGACGCCGGGCCTGCTTGTACAAAAAGTAAAAGTATCGATACAAATAGATAAATACTGTTAAAAGCAAAAGTCTGGAATTAAATTGAGTAAAGGTACAGAAGTGTTGCTATCAAAATGTACTTTTAAAGGTGATTTCACTTAATTCAAATATTACTTTTTCTTTTTTTTGTGATAATCCTCCCTACTATATAGCGTCGCAGTCCCGCCCCCTACTAGGGCCCAGAAAATTATTCCCTGTTGATTTTCCTCATAGACATTTCAAAAAGTGTTTATTTAAAGACCTTTTAAGCGTCGTACAAAGCCAACTCGAGTTGTGAGAAATCATGACCATGTTTGGTCCAAAATATTGTGTTTATTGTCATGATTTGTCACGACTCGAGTTGGCTTTGTACGTCGCTTAAAAGGTCTTTAAATAAATAATTTTTGAAATGTCTATGGGGAAAAATGCATTGGAAATTATTTCCTGGGCCTGGCGTCGTCATGAAAAAGGGGACGGGACTGCGACACTCTATAGAGTGTGCTGACCAATCAGGATCGAGCGGGGCGGGCCTTGGTGTGTGACGTGTGCTGTTGGCCTGTCTCCCCACTGTAGAGCATGTGCATAATATTATCTTGTTACCGGAGCGGACCGTTTTTCTTTTTTTTCTTCAAATCACCCAAATCACTGAATGCTCCTTTAACCCATTTTGACCTGAGATCAGATTCTAAAAATGTCTTCTACATCCTGACAGTTTTCTGAAAAAGTCGTTCTTCGATTTTTCAAAAATAGCAGGCCTACAAGCTCGTAGTGCGCCACTCGGTGGCGCGCTATGAGCTTGTAGATCTGCTATTTTTCAATAGCTAAAGCACATAATGCTAATACCAAAAGGGGTTCCCGCCCAGTAGAATGTACTCATTAAGGTTTTTTTTGTCTCAACGCCAATCATCCCCACCACCACCATCCGCCTTGTCGTCATCCTCTGTAACCTCCTCCCGTACACATTGTCGAGACCAGAGTCGCTGGGGTTACTATGGAAACAATGCTCTCTCAACAATGACCTCGGAGATAGAAGTGTGAATTGGAGATCTAATGGCGCGGCTAAATGACTGGCGCTGCACCTCCACAGGCATTCAACCCCGCTCCCTTTCCTTTCCTTCAACCCCGCTCCCTTTCCTTTCATTCCAACCATGCTGAGAGAGCCATTCCGTTTGAACGGTGTGTGTGGTTGAAACGCTAAAGCCTTTTTCGGGTAACCGTCACCGCTGTCGGGGCAGAATCCTTGTATATCCCCATGTTTCAATTCAATTAGGGCTGGGAGTCGATCAAAGAAAACCAATCGAATTAAGGCATTGTAAATGAATTAATGGTAATTACTAAAATTAGGCTAAAAGAGGACTTATATATTCTGTCAAAGTAAATGTTTGTTAAATGGGTTAAAAAGGAACGGATTTGGACTTAGAAGGTTTCCACCCGACAGCAACGATATGCATACTGTAGCCCTGCCTTCAGGTACCTTTTTTACTCCACGATTCATTGTCACAGAAATAATTGCTATTAATCATTGATTTGTGTTTATTTTTTATTTTTTGCAACATTGGATTGGAAAAATAAATTACAGCAACAAATTACATTTATGTCACAAGTCACTGAAGTCAGATATGACAAATAACTTCAATACTTCACTGACATGTGTAATAACGTTATACTTTCGATTATTTTCCTAGATTGCGCGGGTTGACAAAATCAAGGCGAAAACTACCGGTAATTCATCATACCTGGCAATCAATGTTAAAAAGGTCTAAATAAATCCTTAAATTGTCACTTCACTCTCATCTGGGGACCCCCCACAGCACACGTGGGGACCCCCCACAGCACACGTGGGGACCCCCCACAGCGCACGTGGGGACCCCCCACATCACACGTGGGGACCCCCCACAGCGCACGCGGGGAGCCCCCTGGAGGTCCCGACCCACAGGTGGAGAACCAGTGCAGCAAGGCGGCCGTACCCGAGACGCTGCACAGGGTCTGGCGATGGGACGATAATGGAGCTTACACAGACACACATGTCAACATCCATTAGCTAATCAAAGTGTGTCTCTGTCTGGATGTCTGGGTCTGCACGGTGGGGCTTGACTCCATAACTTGACTTATCCCTTTAAGACCAGATTCTACAACGCCATCTGAAAATGTGTACCTCCCAGAAGTAAAGATATGAGTTAACACAATATTTTCCAGACCTTCGATTTCTCGGGGGTTAAAACTTAAAACCCTCCTTTGCCAACCCCAAAAATCTTGTATTCCTTTAATGTGATTTAATCCAGAATTAATAGTCATCGAATAGCCCAAATCTCCACTTACACGCATGTGATCTAAAGCATAGGGCTCAGATTAAGCTAATGGACCATGTTTAGAACTTAAGAAAACTTTAATTTGACCTTGCGAGTACTAAACCATTGTTTACACCGAGAGAAGACGGCACAGACTGAAGCTATGTGTCATCACACAATCACGCACTCTTTCACAGCAGGATTCCGGCAATACCACCGAGTTTAGCCACCAGATGGCGGCATGTAATCGGTTAACAGCGCTCGCTGGGAAAGAATATAATATTCAAAGTTTTGCACACACTTTCACGAAAACATAGCAGATCTATAAGCTTGTAGTGCGGCACTCTGTGCCACACTATGATCTTGTAGATCTGCTATTTTTCAATAGCTAAAGTATTAAATAATAGTTTGTAATAATGTCGTTAAACGCTAACGTCACACAGATGCATTCCAGGCCTAAATGGGTTAAACAGGCTTAATTATTTGTGCAGGTGTTTTTCTGTCGTGGCTGTTCAATAACCTCTGTCCAATGACACAAGGTTGACATTGAAAATGACCTCTCTTGACTGCAGTGCTATTCTTACCTGCCGGCGAGGGGAAATGTGTCTCAAGCTTTCTGTCCCCCAGTGTCCAAACCTACCGTGGAAGAAGCAGCGTGACGTTTTTAATGCGCCATGCAGTGTATCTGGAACAGGCTCCCAGAAAACTGCAGGTCCCTGCTAGGTACCTGCTACAATTCTCAGCTCCTTTGCATCAAAGCTGAAGACCTATTTGCCTGTTAATTTCTTATGCCGCACTGTAATTTTATTCCAGTATTTCTATCTGATTTATTTTACCTTATTATACTTGCCTTGCTTTGAAAATGCGGAACGGACATGTATGTTGATTGGGATTCCAGTACCGTTTTCAGAGATTTTGTTTGTTTGTATACATCGACAGTTTCTAAAAATCACACCTGTGTGAAGTGAGGGGCGCTCGTACATCATCATCGCCGACTTCTTACTGACAGTTGAGAGTTGAAAGCCTCCTATATATACAACATAGCAATGTTTGTGTTACACAATGTTTGTGTTTAAACTATGACGTAAAATTATCCATTCATTGTCAATGGGAATGTAATGTTTGTGTAGGACAAAGTTTGTGCACACAAACTAAAAGCTGGACATAGCCATCGCACAATCTCTTTGGTAAACAGAAATAAATGTACATGTGGGTTACAAATTCCGTCCTAAAAGGAGCGAGAACCCTGAAAAGATTTATCAGCTTGTGTTTCAGTTCAATGTCTTCCAGTTTCCCTTCCAGTTTCACTTATATTCTGTACGTATCAGTTATATTACATGACATGATATGGAGAGTAGACATTAGATTTCTGTTACTGAACACACAATAATTATATCAATGATTACTAGAGCTATTTTTAACTACACATATCTCTTACAACACCTTTAACATTTCACAAAGGGTAATTGACCTATTTCTGTAGTTCTGCTGAAACTCATCCGAGTCAAAGAGGTGTAAAATGGTCTCAGTGCATCCATAATGTGATCATTAACAGTTGATCTGTCCAATGCCAGATAACCAGTGACCATTAACACGTTTAATCTCTGCATTTGAATGCATTGTCTATAGTGAATGAAGCATCAGCCATCATCATTTAGCCCGTTTACATTTTAACCTGGGGTTTTGTACATTATTTAGCATTTGAAAAAAAAAAAACATTGAATAAAAGTGCAGTCATCACAACCCTATTGAAACTAATTCCACACACCTGAGTGCTCCTCATTCCCTCAGAGCAACCTGAACAATGACTTAAAGACTTAACATTGTCCGGTTTCCCAGGTTTACACAAATACAGTTGTTGCTGTTATTGTGTCTCTGTTGTTAATAACAATGTAATCGTGAATATAGGATATGATTATTATTATAAGGATAATGATAATTTATCCTGACTTATCCTGATCATTAATTAATAATACTAGTGGATAATAAAGACACCTAATATAATGTGTTTTGTGTTAATTAGTCAGATGGGTGGGCTGCATGGGCCTTCATCCAGAAAGGCTCTAATTTATATTATTACTTTTTTGTATGACAGCGTTAAACACCCAGAACAACAGACTTTCTGCAAACAACACTGACCGCACGACCAAGTACGAATTAGTCTTCACAGCAGAACACACAGGCTATCGTCGATATCAGGGAGTTAACAATTAAGTCTACTACCAAGGGTAATGTGGGATGAATAGCTGCTTATGTCCAATCGTCTGTACTAATGGCCATGGATCAAAGAGAGAACGATTCCCTCCTCCATGACAGCTCAAGATGTGAAGTGTAGGTGTGAGCATGCCTGGCCAGCCTCGCTCGGAGGAGAAGCATGTGTGTTCATTGTGTTCACCGGTGGAAGCTTTTATTTGAACGGAACGCACTAATGCACAGACCTTGTGTACACAGCACTTCAGTGGTTGTCACCCCTTTCTGGAAAGTGTCCACAGCCCACCCTGACCACTTAACACGCCAACCATATAATGGGTGGGTGGCGTGCATTCTCAGAGCATGCTTATTTTAAAGATCAATCACGCGATTGTGTTTCGGCTTGGATCAATAGAACTACAGCAACTTCTAACTAAGTTCTTATATAATATTGCTACCACTTTTCAATATTAATGTTATATTATCATTCAAATCTGTCTCTGCCAATAATTTGCCAACTGTTTCAATATCCTCGCGACCATGTGGGCCCTGGCCCACAGGTTGAGAAGCAGTGTTATACATACTGTGTAATATAATTTGTGACACCTTTTTTATTTTCTCCCTCTACCATAAATGTCCCTTAACGACTTTCAACCAGGCGTCCCACATTTGGCCATGTAATTTATCTATTTTTTACTATGGTATGAGTTTGTAGATCCGCTGTTTTTGAAATAATTTAGAAAGCTTTTGAACATTAATTCAACATTATTTTTGAAACACTTGAACTTTACCCAGCATCCATATACTGGGGGAGAACATTAGGCAAAAATAAATGGCAGATCCACAAGCTCACACTGCTATTTTCTGGTGAAGAGATTTGGCACAGTTGCATCTCAGGTCTGTGTTTTTTACAAAGAGTATAGGGTCTAAGTTGTTTTCTTCCCACACTGTATCCACAGGACAGCCAGCCTGACATAATGTACACCTTCTGGAATGATGTCACCAACATTCTGTCCGTAGAGTTCCACAGGGCTACCACAGGTACAGTAATAAGTCTCGTCACCTCCTCTCCTCTCCTCTCCTCTCCTCTCCTCTCCTCTCCTCTCCAGTGTTGATTTTGACAGCAAATGTTGATTTGGTTTCCATTTAGTTTTAGTCATATTTTAGTCACCTGAAAGGTTTTATTTTAATCGACTAAATACCATAAGATACAGTTGAGTCCAACACCTGAGCGCAAACGAGAATAAAATTACTTTTCTTCTGGATCTTGTTTTTAATTGTTGACAAAATTGTCAGTAGGCCTATATTTATTCATAGTTTAAGTCATCATAGCTTAGTTTTTATTTAGTTTTCGTCAGTGAAAAAAACTTCGAACATTTGTGACCAAATTTGACTGAGGAACTGCCATTGCATTTTTCGTCATAGTTTTTAGTCAACGAAATCCACACTGCTCTCCTCTCCCCTTGACCTGAGGGGGCGTGGGGACTAAGCTACTGTATTTCTTGTAATGGGTGGGTGGAGAGTGAAGAAAAGAATGTAAAGAGCCAAGAATATCTGCGCGCTCCCACTCAGCGCCGCAAGAATAACAACAAAGTGTGAAAAAGGAGCTAGAGAGGCGGGTTTGGCTCGTGTCTATCCTATTCCTAACATTGCACCCAACAATCTGTACAATCTACCCCGCTGTGAGCATGTGCCCCTACGTATGTGATGTTTGCATATAGTATGTGCCGCCCGGTATATAACTGTATATCGACTATTGAATGGATATTCTGACCATGCACACATTGTGTATAGCATTCTTATGTAAAACTACTGCAGTGACTGCAGGACAGATAGATAACAAAGCGTTGTGTCCCAGATGGACAGCAATTGTGGAAGAAGAACTCTGTCCGATGCCGATCCCATTTTTGGAGAGTCCACCAATTGCGGCTTCTTTTATTTTTTTTTAAACCGATATTTTGGCAAAAAGTGCTAAATCTTCGAATACATTTTCTAACTCATAAGAAACAGACGCATACAAAAGAAACACAAATTATGTCCGATACGTATACGGGCCAAACCGGTATGTCGGTCGAGCTCTTCTCAATTATGTGAGGAAGCTTTTTTCAGACATAGGCGAAGGGCTTCCTGCCCTGGTCAGCCTCTGGAATGTATACCCCGATTTGATACTACTGCTGTAGTATTATCTCCTAGTTGACTAGTTGCCTAGTTTATTAGTCGAAAAACTATAGTCGACTCGTCGACTAGTTGTTTAACTACTTTTCTTTTGGGAAATAAATATTTGTACATTCAAAAACTGTGTACATTGGTGACTACCTGATCTTGAGGCCTACAAAATCGGGAATTATTATTATTATTTATTTTTTCTCATCAACTAGTCAACTATTACCAACAAGGTCGACTCGTGGATTTACTAGTCCAGACTAGTTGCTTAATGCCCTAAAGTTCCACCCTTGCGTTGTGGGAACATTGCGCTTAACCCTCTAGTCTACACACATCATCATTTTATTTTTGTCATTGACCTTGACACTGCCGCATAAACCGTATGCCCAGCGTGTCCCTAT